>NW_017729024.1:1437602-1449194 GCF_001723915.1 Gavialis gangeticus | reverse complement strand
GGAGGGTGAGTTCCTCCTGCTTGTTACCCATACTATGAGAGTTTACGGAGCTTCTTAGCAGGACATTAGGCCTGGTACTGCAGGAAACCAATCACCTTTCATCTATTACACAGGAGTGAAAGACTACAAATTCAAGAGATCAGGATACCTCTGAGCCAGGTTTTGCCATACAATGTTAAATGGTACTTCACTTCTTTAGTAGAACTGCCAAATTCCACTTTGGGACTATTCAAGAAATAAGAAGCTATGCAGTGGGTGCATCTACACGTGCACTTTAACGTGCAGTAGCCGATTCTACTGTGCATTAAAGCAGTGTGTAAAAACAACAGCGCTAATATGCTAACGTGCAGCAGAATCGGCTACTGTGCATTAAGCATCACCTAAAAAAAATATGCTTGTGCTACTATGCATTAGCACAGTCTAATGTACATTTATTTAGTGCCTCATATTGGAGGTACTAAATTTAATGTGCATTAGTAAAAGTGTTTTAATGTACGTGTAGACGCATCCAGTGCAAAAGTGGTAGAATCTGGCCATGTGTACAGAAGAAAGTTGCATTCATTTGCTCACAATAAAATCTGCATTACATTTACTATAGTATGTCTGATGTTGACCATGCCTCTTTAGAGAGTAAATACATATGCTGGCTTTTTAGTCTCCCACAAACAGCAAACAATACTTACCGTTACGATCATCTCTCTAAACCCTAAGCATTGTTACAGATGGGAGAGTACACAGCAGCACATTTAAAGAGGCCCTCCCTCTGGTATGCAAGTTAAGATGAAGTTGCAGCCTGCTTTTTTTTAATCTTAATTCTTATGGAAAAACATGTCATACTTCACATAGTGACAACAAATCAGCCTTTATTCAAGTGTGAAAATTAAGGCATAAATTGCTGCCTCCTAGTTCTCAAAACAATGTCACATTACAAGAAATGTGATATTTTGAAGAGAAACAGGAAAAAATTTATCAAAGTTTTTGTTATTACTGTGTTATCCTCTCGCTTGATCTACTGGCTGTAGGTACTTTGTGTCTGCTTAAGTGCTTTTCATTTTTCCCATAAGCAAATTCTGGTTGAAGACTATCTGTCTTTTTACTCTTGATCACTGCTAGCTTCAGTGCCTCATTACAGCAGAGCACTTTTTGAAACTGAGCTATAGCCCAGATAAATGATTGTATAAAGTTTTAAATAAACATACAACATTTATGTTATGTTGTTTCATGGGGTTGATTTATAGTCATTTTCTTCTTCTAGTTCTGAGCCCTGGACATAAAAGACACTGAGATCTCTGCTGTTTATTCAAGCTAAATCCTCTGTTTGTTCTGCATAAGCGTTCTTGATTCTTTAATATATTGCAGGCTTTAGTTTCAGGTTTATTCCCTCCGGGAATGGTGGAATTAGATACATTAACTGACAAAGATAAGGTACGGACACTGTAGCTTAATAGCCATTAAAATAGATCCTATGATAACAAAAATGGACCTAGAAAAAGCCGTTTAGATTGTGATATTTTAAAAACATGTATTTATGAGGATGCATGAATAAAAGTAAGATTTTAAATCTTCCATTAAGAAACTTAAAAAGTCTCTTTTTAAAAGGTGAAGGAAACAAGAACAAAAGTTAGTATCAGCGTGAGCCAGAAATTCCGGCCAATGAAAGTTTCACGCTTGCTGTTGCTTCTTACCCACCCTCAGAACATTCCCCTTGAAGACTGATATTACATTTAATTTCTTCCGGTGAAAATTACGCACTTTGAGGCTGATGCCCTACCACTGAGGCACTGCCCTAGAAAACAGAGAAAGAACATTTTATGTCTTAAAGAAAATCTTTAACTGTAATTCCTGTTTGCTTTCCCTTCTGTCATTCAACATGCTAATTAAAAAATCTTGCATAGCATTTTATATGGTTTATTATGTAATTCTGTCCTTTCATGTAAGTGAATCTTATCTACCAAAAGCAAATGACTGGAAATGGCTATAGCCTCTTCTATAGCTAATTCAAAAGCAACAAATTCTACCTTAAACCTGTTAACATAAAAGTCAACGTATTTCATTTGCCTCAATCTTAATTTACTACTCTTAAAACTTTGTGTTAAAACATAATTAAAATATTACAGCAGTTTTTATTTTTACTTGCTGGAGAAAGATGGAAATTACTATAACTTTTCCCAAAATATCTATTACAACATAAAAAATACAGTTAAAGTAGGACTTATGGGGCCATAAAAAGGAATTTTTCTTTTGGGAGAGGGAAGGAAGGGTTTTGTTTTGTTTTGTTTTAAAAGTATTAACTGGTATATAAGTAACAGGCTAGTTCTTTCACTGCCAAAAATTATCTAACTAAAAGTTTGAATCTGGCAGTATAAACAGCAGTCCTGCCTGTACTCACACAAACTTGTTATTTTGTGGTACACAAGTTGGTATGTTGTTCATGCTCTGTAACAGATTGCATTCCTTACAGCATGAAATGTGTTTTTATCTGAAACTTGAGCGGTAAAATAAGCAGTCAGCAAAATGAAGACATGGATAGCCATTTATTTTTTAATTCTAGACGTGTTTGTTCAGGCTAAGGTACTTTATTCCCTTTTATAGTGGTGGGATAGTTCCACTGGAGCTAGTGGACAATGACAGAAAAATGTTGTGAATAATTTATTCAGTAGCTTGGGGGAAGGAGGGAAACTTGGTTATTTGTTATAAGAGCACCTATAATGACTATGTAAATTTAAGAGGAATGTATTATTAAGAAAGTTGTGCAACAAACACTTAGACTTGATATTGTGTGACTCATTTCAATATAAATATGTAGAGATTAAAATGTAGCTTCTCTGTGCATGTGACCACTGTATTTTTCACATCATTCATCAATAAATTTCACTAAAATTCATTTGGGTGTAAGAGAAGCCTGCTCACCCCCTCTCCTGTTTGTGCACCATAAGAGTGCAAATGTTTCCTCTGGAGCACAATTTATCAAAATTTTATCACCAGCTTAAAATGGATGGACTCTTCACTCTAATCTAAGCTCAGCAGCACTAGCCAAGGAGTAAGTGGCAAAAGAGAGACCTGACTGCCAAATAGGCTTTGTAGCAGCTGTTAGTCATGGCCTAAATGCAATGCATCTGCTCTCTTCTCCATCCCCCTTCTTGCTGCTCCCCAGAGATCAGATATTTTTCACCATTACAAGAATGCTGGTAACTGGTAGATATATAGGGAGATTTTTAAAGTTGTGAGATTCAGAGCTGATAGCAAGCATTCCCTACAATGGAAAAGCAGCCAGAGCTAGCAATTGCTTTCCTTTTTCTCTCTCTGTGGTCCAGCGGCTCCTTGGAGTGTTTATGCTAAACTCCAGGCCAGTTTAGAAAATTTACAGTCTTATCACTAAAATTGAATTCAATGATGAGGTGTATGTCTCCTTTTTTTGTCTGCTTTTCTGTGACAGAGACCTTTGGCTTCATAGAGGCTTATGGTTATTTTACTAATACCTCACCCCAACCCCTTTAAGTTTCACTTTGAACATTATCTATCACATTTGTTAGGCTAAGGAGGATTCATTTTATTAGTATTGAAATACTAATAAGTCAGGAAATGATTTTCCTATAAAAGTATTCACTAAAGCCCTCACAATTAGTTATTCACTCAATATAAAGGATATTATAAACAATACTTCAACTTCATTTTTAAGGGTTTTATGAACATTACCTACTTAATCCTTACAACACTCTGTGCAGCAGAGTTGTTTTGATCATACAGATTTGGAAACTAAGGCAGACAGAAGACCTCATCACAAGCCAGTGACAAAGTTAGGTTTAGCACTCCACTAGCCTGCACGAATTCCCTGTGTTATACAGCTGTTTCTTTAAGATAACAGTAGACTAACCAAGGTTCTCCTAGCAAGCTCTCAGCTTTAGTTATTAAAATGAGGCAGTTACTCAAAAAAGATTACAACCCTCTTTCTTTAAGTTCTCTGTACTTTGCTAATTGGTAATCAAGGGACATGTCTACATGAGATGCTTTGCTACACAGTGGAGCTAATTACTGCATAGTAAGAGTTACTGTCAACATGTGCTGACCCTTACTGTGCAGCAATTTGCTCTACTTGGCAGTTAATTTCCTACCTGCAAATGCAAGTAGCAGATTAACCACCAAGTAATTACTGCAAAGTACAGCATGGGTAGACGGCCAACTAGCAGCAAATTTGTAGCAGGGAGCAGGAAATTGCTCCCTACCTGTGGGAGCTGCCTGCTGCCAAGGCAGACTCTGCCACCAGAGCCTGGATGGGGACAATGTCCTCATGATCAGGGAGCGGAGGCTGGAGACCACCCAAAGCCTGGGGGAAGCCTCAACAGTTGGTGACATGGCGACAACAGTTGATGGAGCAATCTTCTTCCACTCACTGACAAGCTTCCTTGAGGGCAGGAGGAGCAAAGCAGAAGTCCTATCACCTCTAGCTGGAGGGTGTGTCTTTGTGGCAACTATTGCTGTGTCCCATCCAATGGGCTGCTCACATGTGGCCACTAGTGTTTGCTAAAACTTTTGAAACATTTAAATTTTGTTCAGAAATATGGATTCACACAAACTTAAGCCACTGTCTGAACTAGATTCTTAGTGTGAAGAACAGCTAATGACTTGGCATTAGTAGCAGCAGTTGGAAATCTAAGTTGACAGTGTCACTGCAAGCGGTCAATGTAGTAGAGGTCTCGCATTTAGTGACATATTTTAGCAGTCTCTTCAGTCATTTATAGTGCAATTCAAATCTTCACGTTGCTTTGTTAAAACAGCAGAGCATGTGTGGTCCATGCTTACTCCTAATGAATCAAATCTAATTTGTAGAGTTAACCAGCCGGGGTTTGTGGCCTGTATTTTGCATTTGGGGAAAAAAAAGAAATCAAGCTGTGTTCATTCTAACCCAGGCATCACCAAGGAGGAGAAAAGATTCTTCAGTCTAGTTTCTCCCCAGTTGCACCTCTGAAGCCTCATTGACTTCAAGTGAGAATTAGTACCAGTCTTACACCCAAAACTTCATTTTAATGGTGGGTAGTTCAGAAAATAATTCAGCCAACTTAACCACAGTTATGCCCATTGTAAATGCTAAGTAAAATTAAACAGTAAACAAATAATAAATGGCTCCATCATCAAGCCCAGAGCGTAGTAGTAGGGTAGTAGTTGAGGGCTCCATGTCTAGCTGGCAGCTGGTATCAAGTAGAGTGCCCCAGGGGTTGGTCTTGGGGCTGGTTTTGTTCAATATCTTCATCAGTGATCTGGAAGATGGCATAAAGTGCACCCTCAGTAAGTCTGCAAATGACTTGGGGAGTAGTAGATATGCTGGAGGGTAGGGTTAGGATTCAGAGAGACCTAGAGAAATTGGAGGATTGGACCAAAAGAAATGCCATGAGATTTAATAAGGACAAGTACAAAGTCCTGCATTTAGGAGGAACAATCCCACTTGCTAGTACAGGCTGGGGACTGACTGGCTTAGCAGCAGCCCTGCAGAAAAGGACTTGGGGGTTACAGTGGACAATAAGCTAAATATGAGCCAAGAGCATGCCTTTGTTGCCAAGAAGGCTAGCACCCTAGTGGGCTATATTGGTAATTGTGTTGCCAGCAAATCAAGGGAAGTGGTTATTTCCCTCTATTCAGCACTGGTGAAGCTCTATCTGGAGTACTGTGTCCAGTTTTGGGCCCCCCCACTACAGAAAGGACACAGACAATTTGGAGAGTCCAGCAGAGGGCTGTGCAAAATTTCGCTGGGTATTTTGTTTCAATACTGTTTTGACTCATTTTGAGCTGGAAACGGCAAAATTGAAACAAAACAAAAGGCTTCAAAACAGCCTTGAAACAAAACGAGGGCAGTTTCAAAGCTGGCCTTGCTTGCAGGGAAACAGGAAGGGAATCTAACTGAAACATATGCATATGACAGCATCTGATGAAGCAAGCTGGCACTCTTGAAAGCTTATGCATCTCTGATACAATTAATCTAAGGCAGGATACAGCAACCTTTTCAGGCTGTGGGGCTGAATTGACCCAGTTCAGGTCAGAGGTGGGCCAGTGAATAGAAGGCAGCTACTGCTACTTTTCCCAGTTGCTGTATGGGAAAGTGCCTGGCACCAATGCTGCCCCCCTGCCTTCTCCCCACACAAAGTACCCCGGACAGCATTTGCAGCCAGTGCTCGTTCCAATGGCAGCAGGGGAAAGTGAGTGCTGCTGAAGCCCCCTGTGGCTGCAGGGAAAAGCACTAGCTGTCCACAAGGAAAAGCAGCGGCACTGGATACCGTGGAAAAAGCAGTGGGGCTGGGTCCCCGTGCCCACCCACTGCATGCCCACCTGCCACTGACCCAACTGGATCAGTCCAGTTGCTGAAGCCCCTACATCCACATGAGATTAAATGGCTCTGTGGGCAGGATTTGGCCTGTGAGCTGCAGGTTGCCAACCCCTGGGCTATGGTGCATCTCTACCCTGTATTAATTCCAGCCAAGTGTCCTTTTGGTCTGTTCTAGAAAACTTTCAGGGATGAAGATTCCACAACCTTTCTAGGCAGCGTGTTCTAATGCTCGACCATCTCAGAGTGAGAAACTTCTGAATCTCCAACCTAGATTTCTTCTGCTGCAACCTGAGGTTACTGCTCCTAGTCCTGTTCCCTACAGCCAGAGAAAAGCCTATCTCCATCTTCTCTATAATCAACCTTCAGATATTTGAAGACTGTTATCAAATCCCCCCCCTTCTACACCTCAGTTTCTTCTTCTTCAGGCTAAATAATCCTAGTTCTTTCAGCCTTTCTTCATATATCAATTTTTTTTAGGCATCTAATTATTTTTGTCAGTCTGCTGGATTCTTTCTAATTTGTTCACATCTTTCTTGAAGTGTAGGACCCAAAAACTGCAGGTGAAGACCCATCAACACTGAATAGAGCAGGAAAAAAGATCACTTCCCTTGCTTTGCAAGTGATACTTCTGTTAATACAACCCAGTATGCTGTTGGCTTCCTTCCTCCCTGTCCTGGAACAATACAGAATTGGCTTATATTCAGCTCCTGGTCTACTGTAAGCTGCAAGTCCTTCTTTGGAGTAATATAGCCTAGACAATTATCCCCCACTCTGTATTTGTGCATGCAATTATTCCATCTTGAGTGCAGTATTTTGTACTTGTCCTCGAAGTACAGGTGTGTTAAGTTTTGGTTGGTAGGAAATTGAAAGGGAAACCACTCAGGAGGGGAAAAATTAAATTAAACCTTTACTCTTTATAGAGGCAGTGTCTACCATGTCTACATGGTACAAGGTTTTGCAAGTAGCAGCTTCTCCTCTTGGGTAGCATGACACTATATACATGTTACAAGTAGTACATGGTAAGTTGTCATATACTGTTGCCTGTGGTATCTTGTGGAGTTTGCTCTAGGTTATTCTGGATGATAAATATCTCTTTTGTGAAACTGAGTTAACAAAAAGTGATATTTCAAGCATTCTCATATGCATACCAATTTAAGAAAAGTAAAGATAGAGTCCATATACAACATACATTTTCATAGATTCATAGATTGTTAGGGGCTGGAAGGGACCTCACAGATCATCGATTCCAGCCCCCCAGTGATACTCCCTCTCAAAAATTAGGGCAAGGATTGTATACACAGGAACTTAGTTTTTACACCTTTTTCCACAAGGCTTACAAGATTTTTCAGAAAAACAGCCCAAATCCACCTCTACAATTGTGGACACTCAGTAGCATTCATGAAAATGTGGCATCAAAGGCATCAATTTTTATAGTATATTTTTATAGCATAAGTGTATCAATTTTTATAGTATAAATAGAACAATATAAAAAGGCACTAGTTTGAATAATACACTAAGCTTCTAGGATGAAGACTATTAGTGCTGTGTGGGTACAGTGCCTGGCAGAATAGAACTCTTATCTTTGACAGATGATACAGTCGTATGTCCATTTCCAGACACAGCCCTGCCAATACATCTCAATCCTTATTTCTAACATGTGTTACATTACAAGTCCTCGACCACTCTTTTTGCAAAACACAGTCACTGGGATACAACATACTAACTGTTTGGTGTACTGACTATGCTTTAAAAGAAGCAAAGGGAAAACCAAGCTTTCCCCACTGGTAAGTTTATTTCAGGAAATCATCATTTCCTGAAATAAAAGGCTAGTGGCACTAATCAATGATACTAACTTGCTTCAAATGAAGAGCCCTATGACATAATTTTATCATTGCCTGAAATGGCAAAGATCATAACTACTACTTTGGGAGAACCCAGGTGAACTGTTTAACCAGCTAAATACTTTAGTTCAGCTGCAAAGCAATTATACTTTATTTTGGATTTCAAACATCACATTAAAGAATGATTTTTAGTGACTACAAATCACCATTCTGCCCTGAAAAATAAATAAATTTGTGTTTCCTTTTATGGTAAAATACAAGTTACATATTGCTTAGAAATAGCATGTACCCTCATGTCAAATGATGCTTTGTAGGAACCCTGAAACAAAGCTAAAGTTTCCATATGTGCTTTGAATTATGATTATATAGATTGTTTTATCAATGCAAAATGTGTTTGGGTCAATGCATCCACATACCTACTACAACACATTTGATCAAATATTCAATAAACTGCTGTACTTTCACACTCGGGTACTGTCTGTACCTATGTGAGGCAAAATGTTTTATGATAAAAAAAACACACAAATTGTTCAAAATACTAATAGATCACCACAAGTATTCTACTTCAGAAGAAAAGAAAAAAATGTAGGTCTACAAATTAGTGGGTGTTTTTCAAAAGCATTATTAAACGGGCACTATTTTAGTCTTCTACGATGAGGAATGACAGGCTTGTGAGGGGGGATTTTTGAGTTAAAAATAGAAAACAATTTCTATACTTGCAAGAATTCAATTACTCTATATTAAAGCCACCATGGGGTTACTGTACATTTATACATCAGAAAGTCAGTAAATTATTTTTCTATAAATTAGTCTTTCAGAGCTGACTTTTTTTCTTTCTGTTCTGGATGCCAAATTCCTGACTGCTTCTCTACCACAGAGACTTCGTATCTGGATAGCCGACATCTGTAAAAACATTTCTAATGAAAACACTACTAATACAACCCCCTGGAGAAGCAAATGAAATGAGATCTAAGTATACAGCCGCCTTTCTACAGTTCTGTTTTTACCAATAGCAGGCTTGGTGCTTCATATCCAAGACTTGACATAGGTCACGATCATTTAGGCACAGTAGTAGCAAAATAGATAATTAAGTAAATATGTAATCACTGGTATAGGCATATTTCAGTAGCATTCAGTGGATATGATAAAAGACCTCCATACTTGATCACTGTCTCACAGGTTTGGGTTTATTTCTGTAGATGGGAGTCAGAAGCATCTAAAACTACAACACAGGAGCGCCGTGTATTAAAAGTTCAGTGCCAGACATATTACCATTATAGAAGATACAGCTTCTGAAGGTGAATTAAACATTGCTGAATAACTTTTACACTATTCTAGGAAAGAAAGTATAATCACCATAATTCTGTACAAAATATAGTGGAAAATAAATTATACAGATCTGTGTATTTTAAAAATCTGGATTTAAAAAGCAAAATACTGGATGTTTTCTTTTTATATGATTTCTCTGGAAGGATTTGTTATATACTAAATTCCATTACTCTATAGTTAAGAATTTATTTAAAGCCAAGATTTTTTCTGGTACATGTTCTTATAATTAACAGAAATACAAATGCACATTTCAATATCTTTACCATAATTCTATTGTCAGATGTTAGGACATAAAAATCATTGATATTATGTACTTAAATTTGACATGCTGAATTATTTCATGGGCATCTGCAATCATGGAACTTTTCAGTGGCAGCAATTCAGCATTGCCAATATTAAAAAGTTACCCTTGTAAAGGTGGGGGGAAGAAAATGGCTATCAAACAAGTAAGGTTATCAGATACAGGTCATGAGTCTTCAGATACCCTCAGGTTTGGCAGCGACCTATTCAGTTGGGAAAAAAAAATCTGGACATATATCAACTAAGAACCTGGAACTGACTCCATGCTGCAGCCTACCCACAAACGCAATTGCAAGTATAGTGCCATAGTTACCTGGCAGAAAATAAACCAATCTACTGCACTATTATGAATCTTTAGATATTTGAGTTGAGACAAACACAAGTACTTACAGACGTAAGTAATCTCATTTGAAAGAGTCAGTCAGCACCACTGAAATTAAACTTTGCCTTTTTAAAATTAATCTGTTTTGCCATTGACTACAACGGAACCACGATTTCATCCTTGTTTGTAGGAACAGGACTAAGAATGGTAGGCATTAATTCCCTAAAAAATGTCTTCTTTCCTTATTTTTGTTTATCCAGTAAGCCCAGATATCTTGCATAGATTATTTTTATTTTTTTTCCTGCCTTAAAGAGCGATTATGACTAAAAGGAAGTGAGATTTGGTCTTTTTACTGAACTGTCAAGTGTCCTGACATATACTTCAGAACACTAGATTGTGAATTAATCCAATACCATAAACCATTTTCCTGAAGCACTAGAGCACAGGTACAACACAGTAATATTACCACATACATTTATTACAAATAGAAAAATTATATTGTTCTAATCAGCTATTTTAGATTGAAGTGCTTATGGACACGGTGTCTTTGGAAAATGTTAGAATAAGTGACCTAAGGATTTCTTCTACCTTTTTTCAAATTATCCTATAGAAGCAGGTATAATCATCTGGTCAGCAGCTACTAAAAAAAATATAAAAGCAAACTTTTAACTGGGTATATGTTCCCCATTTTTGTAGCATGGTATTGCTGTTTTTAAATTATGTAAAGTAGCATTAATAAATGCCTCATGGTATGTTGCTAAGAGATTCTTGAATAACAAACTTGTTCAGGGTGACAAATACTTAAAAAAAAAATATAGCTTAATATCACCACCCACCTTGTCAGAACATGTAAAAGCAGCCAATGTACTGGAAATGTAAAAATCTTAGTGAAAATAAACGGAGGTTTGACATTAGTCCAAGGACTGAATATTTTAACTTGTGCAAGTACCTAGAACTCTGAAGGCAGGTTTTTGTAACCGTAAACTGAAAGAGTGTTTTCCTATTACGTATCTTTAAAGAAGTATAAAAACCACATACACAAGCTCTCTAAAATACAGTTACTTAAAAATTTGTATTTGTTAAATAAATTGAAAAAAAAAAATCATATAAAAAAATAAAACATAACCAATTTAAGGATGAGAACCCTTGCATTCACCCAAACCAAGGTAAATTTCATTTGTTTCAAGGTAGTTGCCTTTTTTAAATCTAATACCCCCTCTAGTGTTTGAAAAAATTATAATCCCAGCAAATGAACAAACCTTTCAGAGACGAGCAATTCAGAGAACTTTTAATATATCTTCCTTTCAGAATAAAAGAACATCCCAAATTTATTGTACTTTATTTCCTATGAACACATATTAGCAATACATAGCACATGGTTATGTTTCATATCTCCACATTATTCTTTGTCCATTTATAATGGTTATTTTTGACCAGACATTTATTTTCATTGCAAGTAGTGACTTTTTTTTTTTTTTTTTTTT
>NW_017729024.1:1411863-1437545 GCF_001723915.1 Gavialis gangeticus | reverse complement strand
TTTTTTTTTTTTTTTTTTTGCTCTTAACATCTTTAAATCACTTAATATTAAAAATAAACATTTAAAATGTATGGCAAGTTTATTTAGTGTTATAAAAGCATGTTATGACATCATTAGTAGGTGATGGTTCCCAATGGAAGTCTTTTTGTTACGGTATTTTTTTAATGCAATTTGTTAGGATTTTCTTCAAATGACCTTAAAAAAAATTCTGTTAAATAAGAGTTCTGTGGTAGAATTCTGCATTTCAAAACACAGAAGTTCCTAAAAGAAAAAAAGTGGTACTTACATGACCCCAGTGCCATAAGTCCAATGACTTTTAAAATAAATAAAATAAAATAAAATAAAATAAAAAAGATCTCTCAGAATTAACTAACTTCATTCATGTATGAAATAAAACATGTTAAAGTTTTCCATTTTTGATACAGACATATGTAAAATCTATCTAGGCAACAAACATGTGCTAGTGAAATGTACATAAAAACCACAAACCATCCACACTGCAAAATTTCACTCTGCTGTAGGAGTCTAGGACTTGGAATTGTAACTATTTCAACTGTGCACATCACAAAAACCCACATAACTGTGTGCGCTCCACACTCTGCCCCCCCTTAGTCAATTAACCAACATATAACATTTTGTATTTTTAGTACTTTTGTATCTCAATTTCAAAAAAAGATATAGAAGGCTGAAAAATACGCAGCTTGAAGGAGAAAATAAAGCTTTATAGTCATTGCAGCTGATTAAGTCATCATTTAGGAAATATTCCTATGTAGAAAAAGCCCTGATTATTTGCATTAAACATGAATTGATATTTAAACATGTGGTTACAATCACTTAATCAATATTTCCCACACTTTCTCAACATAAGCACATGCGTATTACCCTCATTAAAATCCTTAATCTTTTTATCAGCAATTCATCTTTGCAATCCCTCCATGTAAAACTCTTAGAGTAGAAATCCTTTTGCAGTCCAAGAATGATCAGTTACCTAAATATTTCATGGAGTTTCTGCTTGCTAAATTTTAGCATTTTTGTTTTCATTTCAAACTTTATCATTTGCAAGTGCAAGTTTTTCAAAAGCCTTCATGCTAAAATAAAATATTCAGGCAAGTAATTTAGTTGTGGCCCCAGAAACTAAAACTGAAAGCATTTGCAAATGTAAGAGGATATGACATTTATCAAAGCACAGCATATTTTTAGCTCATCATTTAAAAAAGTTATGTCACTGTAAATTATTGCAGTCACTTTTTCTTAGCACAATTTTATTGAAAAGCTATTTCAAAATAAATCCATTAAACAATAAATTATGAAAAATACCAAACAAAAGTCTAGACTGGATATTTTAAAATGGTATTACTGATAAATCCAGCTAGGGTGATAGGAAGAGAGGTAGAAAATGTTTAAACAGAAAATACAAAAAAATATATATTTATCTATATATAAATTACCTCAGTACAAAAATATTAATACAAAAGGAAAAACACAACCCTGCTGCAAGTATTTACACTAACTTCAATAAAAATTACTAGAAGTATGAAAATTAAGCATTTGCTTAAGTCTTTGCAGAATCATTGATTTAGTCTGCAGAATTGATTGTTTTATTATGGTAAAACTTACTTAAAGCATGTTCCTAAGACACTATTTACTGCTGCTTCTTTTTGCAAGAGCCTCTCCGATTTGACGATCCAGTTCACTTACTATATGGTCTTCATGATTATACACGCCTGTTCTCAACAAGGTATCTCTCTCTTCTATCAGGCGAGTGAGATAATCGTCCATACTCTCATTTAACTGTCTAGCTTGAAGACCACCCATTCTCCCAAATGAAGCATCCCCAGAATCCTGCAATTGTTTTTTGTCTTCTTGTTGCTTTAGCCTGATGATAAATAAATAAATAAATAAAATCAGTATAAGACAAAATGATCTTCTCTTGTTATATTTTTTTCCAAACTGACTGTTACAGGAAACTTACCCCACGTCCAAAAAAAGGTAACAAAATCACCCTTGCTATATTAAATTTAAAGGAAGTCTTATACAGCAGATACTTATCCAGAATCCAAGAATCTGAACATATATGTGCTTGTTACAATGATTACAGTAAGGGTTACATCCTGATAATACTGTTTAAAAATCCACACAAGTGGCACAGCCCAGATTCTAAATTACTGGATTAATTTTAAATAGAGGACACCATTAGGCAGACTTAAAATATCAGCAAGTGAATGAAAAGCAAGTTGAAAGCAGATCATGTTTTATGGTTTTTTAAAATATATATAGCAGTTATTTTATATATCAGTTCTGCTCAGAAGTGAGGATAAAAAAGACTTGGTGCAGTATAAGAACAATCTTGACAAAAAACTGGGTATGGTGGCCTTTAGCATAGATTTTCTATAATACAACACTGTTACATTTTATAAATGGGCAATTTTTACCTAAGGGACACTAAACTGTGTTCCTACCCTGGATTGACAGCCAATTAAAATTTTGATTTAACTGAACCTTCCCCTACTTTGAGGCAGAGGGAAAAAAATCCTGCAAATGCTTTAATACCTGTTAAGTTCATTCCTGATATCCTCCAACTCTTGTCGTTCTGTTTTCCCCAGTTCTTTCTCCTCTGCTGCCAAGTAGCGAAGTCTCATGTGCTCCAGCTCTTGCTGCTGCTTTTTGAGACGGGCCATAGCATTCTCCTGCTCACGCTAAAGGGAGAAATCATTTGACAAACTCTTACACACAAAAATGCTAACTCCAGGGATGCCTCCATTGTTTCAGATGGGAATTAAAAACAGAGCTAGTAAGAACCCCAACATATTACTAGTCAGTAACTAAGCAGCCCCAGGTACTCATTGTAATAAATGTGTATAGGTATGAGGTAACAAATGAAATAAAACTAATGGCTCAATTACAATTCCTGCAAACACGTACCTAAACCAGAATGCAATCAAATCTGGACCCTAAATTAACAGCTTTAGCCATCAGCGACAAAAAGGATGTGTATTTAACAGCTGATGGGTCTGCTTTTTCAGACACTTAATGAAACTGATAAACAAAGATTACACTCATGAACGTGGCTTAAGATACTATTAGCAACTGATTTTGCTAGATCATTAGAAGCACTTAAAATTCCCTCCTGCAAACAGAGGGAGGATGGAAGTAGGTGGGTGTTAAATTCTCAGTGATTGCAGAGGACACTCATCCTATTGGTTCTGCAGTGTATAGCACCAGAAAGCTTGTTCAGCAGAAGCAATTTTAGTCTAAGATTTGAAGAACTAATTTCTGAAGTGGCTTCCTGTCAACCAGCACTGAAAATATAAGACTAAAATTTAGATTTCTTCTGTTTTCAAACAGGGAAAAATACTTAAGTAAAAATAATCAGAAAAAAGAGGGGTGGGGTAGGTCAATGTCCTAATTGTTTTTCACAGTTCCATAAGCTAAGTAGCAATGACCTGTCAACCAGAAAGAGGACTTTCATAAAACAGGACAAGTGACATAATCTAGTTCTTGGGGACATTAAATCTGTTTTAACTTCACAAAAATCCTGCTTACTTCTGATTTGTTCTTTATACAGCCTAGTTTGTTACCTGACCCCGGACACATCAATCTTGGCATAACTTATAATCGTAAAGCACATAACAATGGTCCATTAACATCCATGTTAAGAATGTTTACTTTGTATTGTCTGACTTTATTTTTGTTATTACAGATATAAACTGGATTTATAAAATTACTTCATTCTGTTTCTATAAGCAAACCAATTCATTACATATTCAACCTATCTATTGTAGAACAGATAGTAAAATCTTATGTCAAGGTAAATCAGTCTTAAAAAACCCTAGAAAAACAACCTGGATCACAATTGCTATCCCAGGAATTTAGAAGAAAATCTCAAATACTTCTTAGTTGACGCTCTCAATCCGCATGTCTACACGAGATATTTAACAGCAAATTAGCATAGTTTACTGTGATGTAAGCATGTGGCTCTACACATGCACATGCTTACTTCACAGTAAATTCCCCTAATCCTAAGTAAATTTGCTACCTGCAAATGCAAATAGCTAATTTACTTCGCATTAGTAATGGCGCCAAAACACTCATGCAGACTCCTGGCTGGGAGCCAAATCTGCTCCTGGTCAGCCGTCCACAAGGGGGCGGGAGATGGCTCCCTGCCCCCGGGACAAGCCAGGGCAGGCTCTGCCATAGGATCCTGGGTGAGGATTGTGTCCCCTGCCCCAGCAGCAGGGAGCTCCAAGCCCCCTGCTCCCAGATTGTGATCACAAAGTGGGGACTGGGAGATCCTTCTCCCAGTAGTGGCTCTGCAGCTGTGGAGCCACTGCTGGGAGATGCGTATGCCCCAGCCCAGCACCAGATCTTCCACTGCAATTGCATTTATAGATTCTGAAAGGACAGTTCCCAGTCAGCCCCAGACTGCATGGGGAAGCACATGCAGCCTGAAGGTACTGTTTTAGGCAGTCCCCAGCCAGCTCCATACTACACATGCAGACTTCCCTGCACAGTCTAGGGCTGGCCAGGAATGGTTGCAGTCAAGGGTAGGTCCTAGCCCCATGGTCTGATTAGATGATCAAGGCACAGGGCTTAGAGACAGCTGCCTCGTGGCGCAGTGTTCCCTGCCAGCCTCTGGGCTAGCACTCAGGGGGAGCCTGGAGCTCCCTGCTATGGCCACAAGGGCACATTACAGGGCTGCAGGGACCTGGGAGCAAATCTGCTCCCTAATCCCTGCATGTGTAGACACCTACCCAAAAACATTTACTATGCAGTACCTTAATGCACAGTAAATCCTGGCTGGAATAAATGCAAGTGGAGATGTGCCCAATAAGTAGAAAACATCTCAACCTCTTAACATTACCATAAACAAACTACCCTCTTCCCACCTAAGATTATAATTTTAAGGAAGGAATACTGGACTGGTTACACACAAAGACATCAGTTTATAGGCAAAGAACGATATTTCGCATTTTCATACAAACCAAGCCAGCCATCTTGGCACTAGTGGGAACTAGTGAGCCAAAAAGGAAGGGAAGGATAGTTACTCGTAGGAACTTGCAACTGAAGAGTCCAACAAAAGCAGAACATAGATTTTTGTAATGATTAGAAAACAAAGACAGCAACTATCAGGTTGGAACCTTGAAAATCTCCTCATAATATAGCTATTATTCTATGGCTCATGAACAAGCAATTGATCTACAGTAGATGAATGTGAACATGTAAAACCAGAGGTAACTTTCCCTGCCAACTTGTGAACTTGAGCAAAAAAGCGTTTTCAGGATTAAAAAACACCTCAAATGTATTGTGCTTTATTTGCCTATGATCATATATCAGCAATCTGTAGTACAGGGTCATGTTTCTATGTGGCTTTGGACACTAAAAGTCCTTACCCTACTGAAGTCACTGAGAGGTATGTTATTGACTTCGACATTGCCAGGATACCAGTCTATGGCCATTTTTAAAATATCACGATAAAGAAAACAGAGCAAAGTCATCAGCAGAAGGGCAGTTTGGTTGGAAAAAAAGTAGCAGTGTTGATGAAATATGCTTAGTTTCATGCAAGGCATTTGATTGTGTTACATTTGACTTTGTTGACTTGATTACTAAACTGGAATTATATAAAAACAACATAAGACATCAAACAATTTACAAACTAGTTAAGTGGTGAATCTAAAATGTATTCTAAATAGGAAATCATCAAGCATGTACGTTTCTAGTGGGGAGCTGAAGGGAATTGGATGTTGGTCTGACATTTTAAGGATATTTTGGGAAGGGATGGAGGAAGAGAAGAATTCAAAATAATCACTAATAAAACTTGAGATGATAGAAAGATTAGGAAAGTGATTAATAAGAAAAGAATGGGTCATTGATAGAGTCATCTGGAGTGCTGACAAATTAGGCACAAGAAAACAATAAGTACTTCAATACGGCCAAATATAAGATCTAGAGTCAAAAGAAGATGAGCCATGATTACAAGACAGGAAAGTATTCCATCCTGGAAAACAGTAGCTAAAAAAAACCTTGCAGGGGGGAGGGGGAAGGTGTTTGATCTGATGAATATGAGCACTAAGGATGATACTACAGCCAAAAACAGAGGATATCATTGAATGTATCCACAGCAAAACCTTGAATAATGAGTACAGAATTGATATTATTTCTGTCTTGGGCACTGGTGTGACTAGTGTTTGAGAGTCAAGAATGACATTAAAGGAGGCTGGGGAGGATTCAGAGAAGATTCACATACCTAATCAAAGAACTGAAAATACTGAAAGATTCCACTTTCTCAACCTACATCTAACTTATCAGAAATGGTGTGGGGGGAGGGGGAGAGTTCACAATCTGTAAGTACCTTCATTGCAAAACAGAAATGTGATAATGAATAGCTTCCAAATCTCAGACAAAGATACAGCATCATCCAACAGCTGGAATCTGAAGCAAAACAAATTCAGTTTAGAAATAAAATGAAGTTTCTAAAATAGCAAAGGTAACCAAAACTGAACTATTTACCACCAGAGTTTGTACCAGATTATCAATTGCATGGAATTCTTTTAACAACATTTTTTCTCCAAAAGAGATATACTGTAAGTCAAGTACCGCTATAAATTTTATATCCTACAGCCTGTGTTACACAGGTCAGATTACATGATGATCACCAGCCTCTTCTGGCTTATAAAATGCACAAATGTCTGGATGAAACTTCAGTAGAATGAAGTAGGTTAAAATGAGAAATATTCTAAATAATGTGAGTATTGTAAATACTGTGAAAAAATAAGTGCACATCGAGTATAAATTTCCACAACTGACCGGTTTCTTAACTGCTCATGTTCATAGTTCACTTAACCTGCCAGAAATGGCTAATGCTGTGAAGAAAGGTACTTAGTGTCAAAGAAATGAGTGAGTGAAAAATTATTCTCTCTCAAAGCAAAGAACAAAATTCTGACTGCTTCTGTAAGACAGGAAGAAGTGCCCTATTTCCTCCTCTATAACTTGCCTGACAATATTGACAAATGGATCAGAATAACCTGACTCCAAAAGACTGTTATGGATTCTGGAGAAGGCATTAATACCTTTAAGATATTAGTTGGCCCTAAACTAATTGACAGTTTAAATACTAATTTTTGGGTCACTGTCTCTGTCATGAAACAAACCCAGCTAGGTATCCCAGCTTCTCAAACTTGCTTTTACCCAGAACCTAACTAGAATGATTTCTGGAGAGAGAGTTTTTGACTCCTAAGAACCTATCTTCAGCTTCTTAGGAGAAGCTCAGACTTTGAAACAAAAGTTCTGGAAAGGTTATTGGTTGTAGCCATGTTGGTCTAATATTTAACTGGTATAATAAAAGTTGGTCTAATTTTTCGTCAGTCTCATATTTAGGTGGTATAATAAAATATACCACCATGTACCCAAAGAAACTTGCCTGGAAAGGTTAGGCATCTTTTTGCTAGTCCCATTACAGTAGAAGAAACACATGGAGAAGCCCAGAGTAAAGGACAACCATGCTTAGTGTCCATAGCTCATGGTATTCTGCCTGGCAAGTGTGAAAATCGCCAGGTGGTTGAGACTGAATAGAATCATTGCAACTGTCTGCCTGTTTGGAGATGTATTCCCCTGGAACACCCAACTAAGGCAGAATATGTATTAGCCCCTTACGAGGTCCTCATTAATAGACAAGAGAGCTCTTATTAAAGCACCATGCTACAGCTCAAGAGAAGAGGACTACTGTGAAGCACCTTGGAAGGAAAGAAACTAACACGACAACCCAAGTAATTAAACTGATATTTATTGGTCTGGTAGAGAACTGAAAGTGAGCTGCTGCAATATGGCTTTGGAGGTAATTTTCCTGGAGTGTATTACTGCTCCCCTCTCCCTCCCTATACAGGCCAGGAATTGTCTCTAAGCAGCTTTTCTCCAATATTTAGAGACATGGTTTCCCAGCAATGTTAGCACCGGTAAACTGGGTATAGCATGAGAATTTTTGTACAATTATTTTCTTAGCAGATGAGCAAAGCTTAAATCAGTGGTTTTCAACCTTGTTGGAGCCCCTTGTAAAATGCCAGCTCTTATTTTTCACATTTTTTTATTATAGAAAAATAATAGAATAATTCTTATGTTGCAGAGAACTCAGACCACAACAGGTTAATATTTTTAACACTGTTCATTCCTATGACAGTGGTCTCCAAACTTTTTTGATCGCGCACCCCTATCAGTAAAAAATTTAAGCACCCACCCCCAATATATGTATATTTATATAAATATAAATAGAAGTTCTAATATTTCCTTCCCACACGCCAATGGATTGTCTTGCGCACCCAACTTCAGAGACCACTGCTATATGAAATTTTTATTCATCTTGTGAATCATGTTTGCACACTGAAGACTGTTAACATTGTGCAGCCCCCTGCAACACTCCTGAAAGTATCTTAAGGCACCCCAATCTTGCCTTACAGGTTTGGACCTACTGAAATTGCAATTACATGATTTTTGTCGAAACTGCAATTTTGGGCAGGCCCTGCAAAAAAGCACAGGCTCCGCGAAAACGCGTGGGGTCCATGCTTTTGGCAGGCTCCCTGAAACAAACTTATTGAAAATAAAATGCTGGCTCCCTCTGGCTGCACAGCTTGCTGGGGAGGGAAGGGAGGAGGGGGACTGCCAGCATGGCAAGATGGCTGTTGCCCCTGTCCCTCCCTGCTGATTGGCTGCGAGGACCATTTGCCACACAGCCCTGCCCCCCACCACCAATTAGCAGGGAGGGGAGGGGCTGCATGATGGACTGTCCTATAGCCAATCAGCAGTGAGGGGCAGGGCCATATGACAGATGGCCCGCATGGCCAATCAGCAGCGTGGGTGGGGCCACCAGGGTCCCTTGGCCAGAAGTGTGGGGAGAACTGCCACACACTGCCCAAGAAAATGGCTGCCAGCCCCGTGGTCTCCCTATGAAATCAGCCAGGCCAGCAGCTGCCTTGATTTCAGTAGACAACTACCATAGTAAAAGAATGCCTGCCACGTGTAGTGCAAATTTACTTGGCGATTCCCATACTTTTGTGAATTAAATACTTAGCATAAAAATAAAAAATAAGCATTTTATAACATTTTAGTAAATGGAGCAAGCAAAATGTGACCCCAGAATCCAGTGATCACTCTCAGTGCATCATGAATGCAGATAAAAATGCAGATTTACATAATACTCTTTACACAACATAACCATTTTTGAATTCTAAACAACATCATCACAACAATCTGCATGGTGAACACTTATAAACAAAGGTGATATTTATTCTCCTGAATAGATTTTAATAGATACTCAAGTTGTCCAATAATCTTTCAAAGACCCCAAAATAAGTCAAGGAATGTAGATTGCTTGATACAAATGGGAGATTTAAATGTGATTTTTCACATAGTTTACTCCAAATATGAGGGGTTTCAAAATTCAGAATTGTTATGGTTAGATCACAGGCCATGAAAACAGTTCCTTTATAAAACTCAAATTTTAGGGAGATGGGAGGGACGAGGCAGAAGGAGACAGGATTCTTTATCCATGTTTGGTGATGAAACCGGTGCCACTTTATCAGAAAGTCTTGCAGATACCAAAACCACTTTTTTCTGTTACTGTTTCAACACTAACAATGTGAAACAGACTCCCTTTCTATTAGCACTGAAAGTGGACTCCCCTGCATAGGACTACTATCAATTAACACAACTTATTAAGAAACACCTTTCAAGTTGCTTGAAACATATAAAGTAACACAAAATGCTGAAACGCTTAACTATCTTTTGCAAATATTTATTTCACACAAGTTACTAAAAAACAGAAGAGTTAACATTTCTGAATATTTTGATATTGTTAAGGCAATCAGGACTCATAATAGAGATACCTTTTTTTAGACCAACCAGATTTTTGCAAAAAAAAAAAAAAGTTTTAATTTTTCTTTAATTAAAGACTTTTTTTGCAAAAATCTTGTTGGTCCAATAAAAGATATCATCTCTACTATGAGTCCTTACTGCATTTTCCTCTAGACCAATATGGCTACAACCTGGATACTTGATACTGTTAAATTTTCCAATGAAAATCTATTTTATATTTTTATAGAGTAGGAGGGGGGAAAAATAAGTCTTAAATTTGTTGCTGAAAACATGGCTCAGGAGGGTAGACACGATAAAGCCAATGTCAGTTAATAAAGCTTGTGTTGTTTTAAACAAATGTGTCAGTTAGCTTTGAACAATAGCAATCTATTACAAACATTTACATGGCGATTGGTATTTCACCTCAATAAAATATTAACCTAAAGATGAATCTAGTTTGTAGTACTCTCTATTGACACATCCAACACAAAATAATGTTTAATATGTTTTGAAAGGCTTTGATTTTCCCTCCTTCTTTGACTCCACCTACCATACTATGTATAAAATAAATAGGATAAATTAGAGTATTTTCAGGTGTGAAAATGCAGGCACACACAAAATTACCTTACCAAATAAAGCATCTGATGCATGAAGCTGTATGTGGAGAGACAGTAACGGGGGAGGGAAGGAGTGGGCCTCCCCGCCCACCTCGGGCCCAGGCCCACTCCTCCCCAACCCTCTTCCTCTGTGTTGGCCCTGAGCCCACTCCTCCTGTCCCTGAGTGGGCCTGACACTGGAGGGAAAGAGTGGGCACGCTGTGGCATTGGTGGTGATGGTGGGGCCAGGGTAGGACTAAGACTGGGCCTGGGCCTGACCTGGGGGTGTGGGGAGGGAGCGAGCCTGAGCTGGGGGAAAAGCTGGCCTGCGACGGCACTGGAGGGGAAGGGGGTCAGCAGGCCCTGCCCGGCCTGGTTCAGCTCAGCCCAGCCCAACATGGCAGCTGTGGGAGGAGCTAGCTTCCTCCCCCCGTTGGGCCCAGGCCCACTCCTCCCCAACCCATGCGTTGGCCCCAAGCCTGCTCTTTCCGCCCCTGCTGGGTCAGCCAGGGCCTGCTGTTCCCATGCTGCTGCAGCGGCCCAGCTTCTCCCCCACATCGGGCCCAGACCCCAAGCAGCAGGAGGGAAGGGGGAGCAGGCCCGAGGCTCCGTCCCCACCCGCTCTCTCCCCACCCCATCATTCCTGATGGGCAGTGGGCTAATACACACACACACAAATATATATACACACACAGACATACCCCTTTCTCTCCATATACAGCTGCATGCATCAGATGTCTTATTTGGTAGGGTAATTTTTATATTGCTTAAATCAAGTTTTGATATTTTAAATTCAACTATTCTTATTGAACCTGTAAGCATCTTAATTGGTTTCAGTAAATGCCTAGAAAAAAATGTCAAAAATTTCTCAATTAAATTTAGTCAGATGAGCACACACTTTCCAGTAGCACAGGTGCTGAACTTTGAAGTTCTACAAAAACGCATTGTTGCAGACATGAAGAGATTATAATGTTCACGTGCCAAGACCTCAGGCTGAAGCACCACAAAAAAAGTCACCACATAGGTATGTAACACTGCTGGTGTTACTACCATAAGGGGGAGACCATCAGCAGTATGATGCCACCCATCTCCAAATTCCTAGCTCCGCTCCTTTGAAGTGCTACCTGCTCCTTCTCTCTCTACCCCACCCCTAAATAGGGGCTGGGAGGCAGGAACACTCAATGACTGTACACCCTACCATGCTTCACTTACCCAAGGTAGGGGTGAAGGAAGGGAAAAGCAGAACACTATGGGATGCTGGGGGACTGAGTGATCCCCTTGTTATGCTATATCAGGGGTAGTCAACCCCCCTGCATGCATGCCAGACCATGGCACATGAAAGCATTTTGCTTGGCATGTACACCTCAGGGCAGATGGTGGTGTTGCCACAACAAGGATCAGCCTCTTTGTGGCTGCTCTGCAATCTGCCCCTGGCATATGGGGGTTTTGGTATTGATATTCTACAGCAATATTAACATTAATTACACAAGAATTAAAAAATTATTATTAGATTATGAAAGAATCCCACCATGCCACCAGGTGCTGGTGCTTCAGTTAAGAAGCTCCTTAAATCAAGAAAACACAGTCTTTATTTTGCCATAGCTGCCTATAAATCCAAAGGGGAGATGTAAACATACATACACTAGACTAAACAATGGCTAAATAGCGGCCACTATTCACTCTCCCACTCACACATACCATACAAGTCTGTGGGAAAAACTTACGATTGAAGCTAAGGAACTCAAGTAAAGTTTTCTGAAAATAACCCAGAGCTGACAAGTCAGTAGGAGGGCCTGGATGGTTTCAAGACACAGTTTTTAACCAAGACTTGGACCTCCAACTGTTTTTTTAAACAAAGATTTACGTCCCATCCTTGGCTAAATTACTTATAAATTAATCACATTAATTACTGAGTGGATAAGCAGGAGGCTGGACAAGATAGAGCCAATGTCAGCCAATAAGGCCTGTGTTGTTTTAAACAAATGCATCAGTTATGCTTTGAACAAATCCATAGGGTATACATATGGTAAAAGACTTAAAATCTACTATAAACCTACTATAAGATCTCTTCTCCCAAAATATGTATAATTTCTGGCTAAACAGTGAGGATTTCTTTGCACATGAGTCATAATAAAGTACGCATGTGCTTGATCTCTGCAGGATCTAGGTCTAAGTTCAAAGACCGACTTTTAAAAAAGTTTAAATATAAAAGAAAAAAATATGCAAGTGTATATATGTGCAAAGAAATTACAGTAGATACTTTCAAGAAAAAAGGGGGCACTGAGAATAGGGAAGACATCTGTTCTCAGGCTTGATGACAAAGGTTTCATAGTTTCATAGTTTCTAGGGTCGGAAGGGACCTGAGCAGATCATCTAGTCCGACCCCCTGCCATGGCAGGAAGAACACTGGGGTCAAATCAAAAAGGTCATGAATCTTCAAACTAATTTTCAAACGCAGCTTTACAAACCATAGTTGAATTCCACAAAACACTGCTTTTATTGCAACTACCAATAAGCTTGAGTGGCAAATGTCAGGGTGTATTCACGCCTTTACCTGGTTATAGCTGATACTTCATTTTAGTATCTAAAAATTCCAGACAGAGAAAAATTAGTAACTTTTCTTCTAAAGTCCACACAACTTACTTGCAAAAGCTGCAATGTATACACTGCATTTTTTACAAAATACCAAACTATCACAGATCTGTTCCAACATAGCTAGTTCCCAAGTAAAAGGGAACTTTATAATTAAGGAAACATTGACTTTTATGGTTACAAATCAGAAGAAAAAGCACATTTTGCTAAATGCTTAGCTTGTAGATTATGCTTCTTTAATTCACAAATTGACTGTACTAGGTCACCTTTGAGTAATGGAAATCTCTATTTAAATGTTTTTTTGGCAATGGGCACAAAGCATTAGATCTCATTTCCAAGACTTACCAGCTGGGTTTCATCATTAACATTTATTAACAATCTAAGATACGGCTTTCAACGTCTAATCCTCACTACACAAATGTTTTGTATAGTCCTCCAGAGGGCTTTGGTGTGACAAATTACTGGCATAGATTACAACCCTGTGGCTATTCACCAGAGGCAATACAAAATTAACATTGTACTAATCCAATTTAAACAAGAAATTGGACAAACTGTGCAATTGCACAAATCATCTGAACTAAAGCAGATCTAGAATTCCTGGAGGCAATTAAGGTTCCAAATTTACATTCAAAACATAGTAAATGGGTTCCTGATCATTTTCCTTTTTTATATTTTAAATGAGGTTGAAATGCTACCTTGTTCATCTTCTATCTATTCAACTGAAACATATGACTTCATAACAGCGTGAGTACACTGAAGTCTCAACCTAGGTTTAAAAGGGCCTGTTTTTAAGGATAAAGTGGTAGGCAGCATAATTCAGTCTTCATATCAACTTATTTATTGGTTCAGATGTTTACTAAGGGGGTCAGCCTGCCCTGGACTGGGACCAATTAAATTACTTTGGATGCCTGTTTCATCACTACTGATCTGGCATGTATTTGACCTAGTAATATAAAAGGTGAGACATATTTAATAGTAAGTAGCAAGGTATGGATACCCTGCTTTATTCTACAAGTTTTTTTTTTTTTAAAACAACTAATTCATTAAGGGAAAAAAAAAACATTATACTGGGCATTTTGGGGTCTCCTTTGGGAAGTTTTAGCTTTTGATGCAAGCCTGGCAAGTTCTTCATTAGATCATCCTGTTGTGCACAAATATTTAAGAAATATTATAGGCTATTTTTTGATCCCTGACAATTACTACCAAAAAAGACCAAAGACAAAAAGGAAAAATGAGGACAGCATCGAAAACCAAAAGCTCAGTTTTATAACTTTTATTACCTAGAGATGTTTCCTTTTTTTACTCTTTAAGTTGTAAAGGAAAAGATTAACTTCCAAACCTGAAATTGAATATTATATTTATCTACAGCTTTGGACAGTGACAATGCTGAAGCATTTCTGTCCCTCCCTTCATTACTAACACCATTTCTTCCAAGAGACAAGCAAGGTCCTCTGAGTAGGGATGTAAATATTGTTTTAAAACAATATTCATTTGAACTCCTTGAATTATATTGGTTAAATGATTAACCCAGGACACAGCAACTTCTCAGCTCCTGAAGCCCTTTGACTGGAGGAAGAGGGGAAGGATGCAAGCCCAGTCAGATAACACACCCCATCTGAAGCCCTAGACTGAGAGGCAGGGAGCACCTGTGACCAAGCAGCTAATTGCTTAATTCACTAGTCATTAGCCAGCTGGCTGTTTTCCTCTTAAATTAAGGGTATTAGACCCTCTTGCCCCATCCCCCTTGTTCCTCCCTCCAGCTTTCTGATTCCTGCTGGGGCACTGTGGGGCTTCCTTTCCCCACTTCCCTGCCAGACTGTGCTCACCAGAGCTAAAGGATAAAGAGTAAGCTAACTGGTTACGACTACACTTATCGGTTAAACGATTAATTGTTTAACCTTTCACATTCCTATCTCTGAGGGCTCTTGTTCAAGGCAACTATCCATTAGAAAGGGTACTGAGAAATCCAGTTTCTCTTTTCCCCCAGTCTAGTGTAATCCTCTAGGAACAATGCCTGGCCTATTCCTCTATTACATCTACACCAGGTCCCAAACTATCCCTTTATAGTAAGGGACAACAATTTTTTATTCTTGTAGGGCAGAAAGAACAGCCTCTCTCTTGTGCATTTCTTAAAAAAAAAAAAAAATATTAGATGTTACTTCCAATACATTCTTCTGAGATCCAAGGCTTTCAAAGAAATGAAGGGCAAAACAACCCCTTTCAGTCTGCTGCAAATCTTGGCAAAATACAGGGAAGGCTGCCTTTATTGTGTAGTTTGGGACATGCTATTTTACAGTGTTCCATTCTTAAGTTTTAAGCAAATTTTGAAAAGCTATGGAACATAATATAGAAAGAATTATTGCATCCTGCTGAATAAGATTTAGAAAATGGGGACTCCCATTTATTCAATGAAGGGGAGACCCTAAAGCAACAACTTGCAGAATCTTAAAATTATATCAACACGAAAGAACCACACCATGTATTTCTAGAAGATAATAGGTAATTGAGAAAAATACACAAACAGGTATATGCATTATTGATAATGATGGAGCTGCTACTGCTTTGAGTTTGCAGAACATAGAAACACTAAAACAAAACACAGACAAACTAACAAAATCAACAACATCAGAGACATGAAATTCCGAAGGCAGAAAGAAAAACAATTTTGCGATTTTTAGGGTTCCTGCAAGTTTGCTGTATTCTGCAAATCGTATTTTGTCATTTATTTTAAAAATTGTTTTTTAAAAGTCTTTTTTAATTATTTTAATTATTGTTAATATACGTGTTAAACTATTTACTGTTACCATTTTAAAATTAAATTTTGTAGGGCAGAGGGGTGGGGAAGCTGATGCGTCTCCTCTTAAAAAATAGCT
This sequence comes from Gavialis gangeticus, assembly GCF_001723915.1. Taxonomy (NCBI): domain Eukaryota; kingdom Metazoa; phylum Chordata; order Crocodylia; family Gavialidae; genus Gavialis; species Gavialis gangeticus. The sequence continues at coordinate 1,421,644 of NW_017729024.1, read as the reverse complement.
GCAAAGATAAGCACTTGTATCTTCCCCATATCAAATATTCCACAAGTAGATACAAACTTTAAAGCCTACAAGGTAAACAGGAACATAGGCAATTTGTAACATTTAGCCACTTTCCTCTTTGAAAATACAGGAAGTTAAAAGCTGCAGAAATCTGAGAATAATGCAAAAGGTCCAATTTAGGTAACAGCTCTCCCCCAGGAATTAGTTGAAATAAAATACGTACTAAGTTGGTATGGTTGAAAAAAAAAAAAAATTATTTTTACTAACAGAGTGTCTAGAGGGATGAACTTGCAACTTCTATTCTTTTGTGCCCTCACCACAGTTGCTCACAAAATATATTTCATTTAATATTTAAGCAGGAAAATAAGAACTGTTTCTGGTGTAAAAACAAAACAGATGGGAGACATAGCCAAGATAAACCACTATACATTTTATTTTGTCTTCTCACCAGACACTGATTGAGCATCATCACAAGTGACCTTTTTTAATTACTTGGATATTTTTTAAAACCATTCTATTTCCATGTCAAACTAAGGCCCTGATCAACCAGGAGGATTATGTCCTTACCCATTTTTAAGATACAAGCTTTAGCCAATTATGTTGTATATGTGTTCCTTTAAAATGTGCAGTTAGAAGTGTTTTTTTAAGCTTTGGAAAATACGTATTTTTTCATTTTCCCCAAACTCAAAAGATAGAAAGTAGATTGCCAAAAATTCACTTTCAGGCAGTGTTTTGTTATGAAAAATTCCAGCCCAAAACTAATGATTTAGGAATGATGCCAGCATTTTAATAGAAAATGGTAGTTATAATGGGAATCAGTTTGCAACAATGCCCCGTGGAATGATATTGTTCTATATTGGCCTCAGAAAAGAAAAACTACATATTTATTGTGCATTTTCTATATGCTATTTACATACCTGTTTTAGTCTTGCAAGTTCTTTCAAAGCCCTTGCCCACTGTTGCTTGTAGTGAAGCTTTGACTTGGTAGCCGATTCCAATTTTCTTTCAAGTTCAACCTAAGAGCAATTAAAATCATATCAGCGGAAACTTTATACTAGTGGTTACAGTCATTGAAAGACTATATATACAAAGGTTCTGGCTTAAGAAGTGTTTATGTAGCGTAACCTACAACATCATCTAAAGCTGTTATATAGGTTAATATAAATATTATGGCACATGAACATTTTCTTGTTTAAAATATAGCTTTATTTTTATTTTATATAGCAGTCTATATGAAAAGGCACTAGATAAGTCTTAGTCCCAGGACAGCAGATATAAACTTTTTTTTGAGTCCTCAAACCCTTGAAAAACCATATTCATATTTCTGTAAGTTGTAATTTAGCATTCCAAATTAATTAGCACTCATCTCCTAGTGCCAAACAGTGCCCTTAGAGATGTGGGGTGACTCCTATTGAAGCCACTGGGAGAAACAGGTTTCAAATTAAGTGTGGCCCTTGGATTGGAGTGGGGGAAATAAGGAAAATTGGCTTGTATTCCAAGTAGTGTTAATTATCCCCTCTAATCAGCCACATTTGTCCTAGAACCTTAAAAAATATTTTATCACTTAACTTACCATATAGAAGACACAGGACTAGTTTAAAACAATATTTTATCCTTTTAATGTAATGTGCTAAAAAGGTCATTTGAATTCTAAGTAAATACTTCTATAATGTATAGCTAAGCTATACAAAGCAACAAGACAAAAATAGTCTAATCAAAATACTCATTTTAAAAGCACTAGGCAATCTGTTATACATGAATAAAAGCCAACTTGGCTATATTTTAGGAATGTACTCTCTCAAAGTCTGACTTGGTTCATAGTTTGAACGTGGCCAGTCTAGGTTAGGGTGTTGCTAAATTTTAAGTGATAAATCTGTCCAAGTCTAAGTCATAAATCTGTTTTTGAACTGATCTACCAAGCCAAAGTCCAAACAGAGTCGAGTTCAATTGTTTGCTCAATTACTGCCATTATAGGCATGGAATATACTTTGGACAATTCAAATGCAAAGACAAAAGGAAACTGTAAAAATACCAATGCTTTAGAATTATGAAATATTCACATATATTGCAATTGAGTTGAAAATCATCATAAATAATTAGAAAGGTTGCTAAAAAGATAGGACTTCCTATCCTGGAAATTTAACATAAGACATCAAATCTGTCATCAAAAGTAGCCACTATTAGATGCAAAGGGAGTTATAATAAACCACCTCCAGAAAATGCGTGTGTTTTATTATACTGTAGTGTAGAGGTGAGCAAAATACGGCCCACCAGGCTATTCCATCCAGTCTGTATCATGTGAGGCTCACATGCAGTCCACAAAAGCCACACATGATGGGGCCAAAAGCCTGGCCCCATCTCTCTTTCTCTCCTACACCCCTCCCACAGCTCCCACCCCAACCACATACTCACACCCTTCCATAACCACCCACCATACCCACACCCCTCCACCAACCTCCAAACCACACCCCTCCACCATCCAAGCACAATATACAGTAGGATGTATTTTGAGCTATTATACAATCACCTCTAGATAGACTGCACAAACACAAATCAGTACAAATATATTTTAAATAAATTAAAGTAAGTTATAGCAGATGTTTTATTTTTTTCGTATACAATTTGGGTTTTTTTTTCCTGGTTGCAAGATTGCAGCACCCTCCCTTGCAAAAGGAGTGTTTTGGGGTAAGAGGAAGGACTTCTGGTGGCAAAGTTCAGGTGTTGCTGGGGCAGGATGCTCGGTCCCAGTATGGCAACCAAGGGCAGGGCAACTGTCAAAGGGTGGGGCTACCCATGTGGCCCTTGACAGCTTACCAAAACTCGGTAAGCGGCCCTCCAGCCAAAATACTTGCCTGTCCTGCTGTTGTATAAGAGTGATGGGTAGCTATGATGATCCAAAAATTACTACGAAATTCTTGACATCAGTCAGCTGTAGCACTCTCTCTCTTTCTTTTATTAAAATTCTAATAGTTCCATATGATCATCTAATACAGTGATTCTCAACCAGGGTCCTGGGGCCCCTTCAGGTGCCATGGGATCCTCTGAAGTGTGCTGTATGATGTAAAGAGACCAGAAATTTTGAAATGGTGTTTCTCCATTCACTAAAAGTTATGGAAGGGTGCCTTCAGTCTGTTGTGGGGTGCCCTGAGGAGTGTCTTCAATTTAAAAAGGTTGAGAACCACTGATCAAATCTTTCTTGAAATTTACTACATCATTTGCTAAAAAAATTGCGTCAGTTTCAAGTTAACTGTTTAATTTATAAAAATGATTTTCAAGAAACTATTTTCTTATGCAACTTTATTTTAAAAGCAGTGGTTATTTCATAGATTTTCATATATGTTAGGGCTGGAAGAGACCTCGGAAGATCATCGAGTCCAGCCCCCCGCCCAAAGGACAGGAAGTCAGATGGGGTCATAGGATCCCAGCAAGATAAGCATCCAATTTGCTCTTGAAGGTGTTCAATGTAGGTGCTTGAACCACCTCTGATGGCAGGCTGTTCCAGACCTTGGGGGCTCGAACAGTAAAGAAATTCTTCCTTATGTCCAGCCTGAAATGGTCTTGTAGTAGTTTATGACCATTCGACCTCGTCATCCCTTGGGGTGCTCTGGTGAACAAACGTTCCCCCAGATCCTGGTTGTCACCCCTGATAAGCTTATAGGTGGTCATCAGATCACCCCTGAGCCTGCGCTTTTCCAAGCTAAAGAGCCCCATGGCTCTCAGCCTGTCATCGTAAGGTCTGTTTTCCTGACCTCTGATCATGCACGTGGCTCTTCTCTGGACTCTCTCAAGCTTCTCCACATGACTGTTCCACAAAGGGGTAAATAGTCCAGTTAAGTAGTTCAAGACCTTAAGCAGAAGTTTGATTATTTTTTTTAATTACACAAACTGTTTACCATTCAATCTGTCGGGATATTAAAAGGAAATACAAGATCAGAAGACATAACAACAATTTTTTGAAGGATGCTTGCAGTCTAAATACAGAGAAAAATATATGTATAATAATTAGATATTAGGCAAGGCTTTCAAATCAACATGCAACCTTGCACGTTGTCCTTCAATATCACTTTTTAAAAACTGAGACAACATACTCCAGGATGATGCTTATAACAATAAATCAATGGCTTTACTTGACAACATGTCCAAAGCCAGATGTCCCTGAGGCTTAGCAATATGGACCTTTTACTTCTTCAGTCACCCAGTACTTCCTAGAATCCAGTCCAAGTATACTGTAGGCTGTTCATATGTAAAATGATTTGATGGCCTCTGCTAAAATCTTTGTAAATAAGCATTCAAATGGCAATAACAGTCTCACTCATTTTCCATGCTGGTAGCTAACCAAAAGTATGAAGTGAACAGACAGACTAAAGTGCCCTGTCAGTCCCTACCCTGGTTAGGGTTGATACTGGCTAATACAGAAGAAATAAAAAAAGAAATGCCATTATTAAATTCCAAGGGTGTGTATACAAGTTGCTTTTTTCTGCATTTAAAGTGCTTTATTGCCATTACTTAAACACAAGTGCATGGCTTTACAGCACTTTAAAAAAGGGCATTGTAAATTAATCCTTGTTAAATAAGGTATTAAATTACAGCACTTGAACTTCTGTACACTGGTCAAAATTTCTGGCGATTCTGCCAGTATCCCATGAGCTTTGAGAGCTTGGTTAGTTCTCCCTGGTGCCACCAGGGTAACCTGAGTGCACTAGCCAAGCCTGCAAAAGCTGGCAGCTCACTTGCTCCTGTCAGCCAACTGAGATTCAGCAGGAGGGGGCTGCAGCCATCCCAAATTTTGTTGCAGCTCTGCTGCTAGCGCCACCACCTGACACAGTCCTGGCTCAATGCCCTGCCTCCACCCATGTGCCAGGAAGAGCAAGGGCGGTGCCACGCAGGCATCCGGCAGCGGCAGCACTGGGAGTGGAGCTGCGGTGAAATCTGGGGTGGCTGCAGCCCCCTCCCAATGTCCGTGCTGAGCCCAAACCCCGGCGAGAAGAGCCCTGTGCAGCTCTGGCTCCAGCGTGCCTACCCCGCCCCATAGAGATCCAGGGACACATGCCCCCCCATACCTTCCTGGGGTGCAAGCAGTGGTAGGATTTGCGCACCCCCCCGAACAAGCCACAGCTCCATCCTGCACCTGCCTGGGCAATGCCTGCCTGTACCCCCTCCATCACTTCAGGGGGCATTGATCTGTCCCCCTCATGCCCCTTCCCTTCCACCATACAGACTTACCATCTGAGAACAGCTCTCCACACTGCCAGCTCTGTTCCTTGCTGCCTGTGTGTTGCAATGCAGCACAGACATTTATTGGCCAAATTATTGGCCCATTGGGCCGATTTCCGATACAGCCAATTTTCTTTATATCAGTACCAATCCAATATTGGACCGATATATTGGCACCTCTAATCAGAATCAAATGCTCTGCTCTGCCCCAGAGCCTGGAAGCACCAAAAATCACTCTCAGCATCCAGGGCACTATAGTTCATCATGTCTTAAGTGTAATGTCTGCCAGAGGCCTTGAACTGAATTTGACAAGATTACTTTTCACCCACAACTGGGTTTAGATATTTAATGGCTGAAAAAAGATTAATCAGTTTTATCTAAGAAACAGATTACTACTTCTTCTTCATTACTTATGGATATACTGTTTAAAAAAAAAGTGAAATCCATGAGTACCTTTTCTAAAGTAAGAAGATTTATTTCTGACTGTAGCCGGATCTCTGGTTTGCTACTTTGCTGCTCCTTGTACTGCTGGAACTCCTTCTCCAATATCTTATACTTATTTTCTGCTTCATAAAGCTACATTAAAAGAAAATACCAACATATAGCAATCACTACGGTAACTTAACAATGGAAAGCATGCACAGAAAAAGGAATATCACAGTACTTAAAATTAAATCCCTAGAGCAAAAAGATTTTATTTCAGTTTATTGGTTTATATAAAACAGACACTGCTTCATATTCATAAGTTATGAATTTTTAATTATGATACACACTCAGAATTTTACAGAAAGCTTTGGTTGGCACTCTAAAGAAAAATCCAAATTTCCCTTGATATAAGTTTGACTTAAAACATGGAAATAATTATTCACCCAATTTCTAAATTGCGACTTGCAAACGATTACAGGCAAAATTACTCGAGTATATAAACAAATGGACAATTTAAGAAAAAACACTGTTTAACTACTGTACAGAGTTTTTATTATTGACTCAACTTCACCAGCATAATTTGTTCAGGAATGTCTGGAAGAGGAAACAATACTTTGTTCAGCCAAATAATGATTTAAAAGCCTGAAAAGAAGGCTTCAGTGACTAACGTCTTAAATCCCATGTACATCTGACCTCACAGTTTTCTTGCAGTGTTGCAGAAAGATAAAAATCGAAAGGAAGATTTTGCTAAAAAAACAGGTAACTTAAAAGATACTACCTTACCAAAACATGACCATATTAACTCCATTATAAAAGATTTAACTCTCACAGTAACCAGTAATTTCAACATACCCATTTTGAACAGTTACACAAATGCTTGATGAAACATTAAAAATTATTTACTAGATATAGGGAAAGGTCAGATAATAGAAAAAAAATCATTTTAGTTAGATGCATGAAACTTTCGTTGATGTTTTATTTTTGACCTACCAGTATTTGTTCAGGTCACTTGGTACAGATACACAGTCTAAAAAAAACAGTACTTTAAAATAAGCTACAAGAATAACTATTTTTCATCTATGTCATTTAATAAGAAATAACTATTTGTAATGACAAAACAGATAGATATGCCATATTTTTTATTCTTATGGCTCTACTTATAAAGGAATTAATAGGCTGTTGACCATGAACAGACCAACTAATATGTGTGAACTTGAAAACAATGCCAGCAGCAGTAAGACTCAAAATGAATGTCTAACCTTGCTTGTTCTCGAAGACCTGAAAACCCTTACATACCCCAAAGCCAAGCCATCAGTGGATGACTGTTGTGTGAACAGTCAAGAAGACTGTGCAATTAGAGTGGAGACTAATGCCACATGTGATGTAGATAACTATACTTACTTTTCATAGAAAAAAAAAGGACTGACTCATTTAATAGGTCAAGGGAAATAGTTCAAAGAAGATTCAAACAGCTGCTCTTGAAAAATGACCGGGCTCATCTTTACTCACCATTACACACATTAAAAAAAATGTTTAAAAGGATTCTTTAAAGATAGAACATGTATATTTTCTTCCCTGACATCCTAAATAGAAAACTGTATACAGAGTTAAAAGGCAGATCAAATAATGAGTTGGAAAAATTAAATGTAATTTCTTTAAGAACTCTGTTCCTTAGCAAAGATGAATATTATAGGTGTGGACAGACAACACTTGGACTGTTTCGAGAATGTCACTGATTGGAAACCAGTTTACAGTTGTCTTGGCTCAGAGGTGTCTGTGCACACACTGCTGGGAGCTCAAGGGGTAGTAGCTCTCTGCTGCTTTTAAAAGCTGATAAACTTCCTTCCATTGGTGGTAGTAGACTCCCTGGGCAGCCCCCTGGAACCTGAATCCCTCAGGAACACAGAAGCAGGAGACTAGATAGCCCTCCATATCTACTTCCCACCCTAAATAAAGCCTGGGATGTATGGACCCTGGTCAACTGGCACCCACAGAAGGGAATAGATCAGATCTTTAGAAGTGGATGAGACCTGCTCCTAGAACTCCAACCAGGGATGCTCAAGTCAAGCACAGGCAATAGAGGTTGGGAAAGTAGTGTTAGATGTGTACCAGCCAGTTGCCATGCAGGCGTTGGGGGAGGGAGCAGTGCATTGTGGGATAACTGGAGAACCAACCAGACACTAGTCACAGAAAGCTTGATGCCTGCAAATAACACTGAACTAGTTCACAGAATAATAGTCAGTTATCTAGGTATACTTCTGAAACAGTTCAGGTTTAAACCAGCCTAAATTGGCTTGTATGTCTGGATGTTTGAGTTTTAAAACTGCATTTAAACCAGTCTAAGCACAATGTCTGTAAACAACACCTGAGTGACGTTAATTTGTGATGATTCAGTTACCAGGTATCATATCTTCTCTCACAACTAGGAACTAATGGGCTGGAACCAACATTCAGCTTTACTGCAACAATATGGAAGGAAATGAAAAAGTACTTTTTAATTTCAGGATGTGGCAAACTTAATACGCATCAGAAGAAGGATAAAAATATCTACATTTATCTCAAAAGATAAATGTGTCATTAACTACTGAAGTCACTGATACTTGTCGTAGGAAAACTGGAGATAGTTTACTGAAGGGGTTTTCAACCTTTTTGGATCAGTGTACCCCTGGCAGCTGGACATGGACCGGGGGTGGGGTGGGGAGGGAGGGGGAGGGTCTGTTCTCTTGGCAGAAAAATTACAAGGAAACACTTCAACAGATATTCAAATGGTGAGCCTCTGAAGAAGAGACAGCCTGCAGTGCTGACTCTGTTCAGCCTGTGTCCCTGTTCACACATTTCAGGATGTTCTGCAGGCTCCCTCAGTATGCCTGGAAACAGAATGGGAGCAGCATGGGGGCAGGGAAAAGGGGAAGGCTGGACTAAAGCACCCTGGGATGCTGCAAGACTGTGGCTTTTTACAGATGAGAACATGTACAGACATTAGCCCTCCAAGAAGAAACTCTGCCAGGAGTGATTTAAATCTGGTTGTTCCTGGGTTATTCTTGCTCTGGGAGAAAAATCCTGAACATCTGTACCCTTATGATTTCTCCTGGGAAAGCAGCAACTCTCCCAGGAGAAACTGAATGTCTGTACATGGCGCAAATCTGAATCCAGCCCATGATGTCCAAAGATGTTAACTGACTGGGCCTTTTTGGCGATAACTATATTTACTTTGAATACAAACAAAGATGAGACATAACCAGACCACACCCTTATTCTACAGCCTTATTTTATGCTAGAGTATTGCAAAATTAGTTAACCATTTTAATTTAGGTCATTTTAACAATCGATCAGAAATCATTACCATCGATATAAGCATTGGGTGAAATACATACACAATTTGAAAATGTTGCCTGTGGTCATTAGAATGGGTTTTGAAGGTTGGCTCAATTTTTAAAAGATCAAGATGCATACAATAGAGGTCATGCTTTTTTATGGAAAATCAATTATTTTTGCTTTAACAGCTAGGCCTTTTCTGAATTGTCAAATGTCTCAACCAACACATGGAAGTTTAATATTGAAAAAGCCAGGGTGTAGAAAACAAATTTTTTTTTACATTCATTCAATATGAAATGAAGCTTAAACCCAAGTTGCTGCTAAATGAAAATTAAAGACATACTAAAAAAGGAAAAATTAAAATGAAATCCAGGTGTTTCTAATATTTTTTTTTGTAATATAGTACAATTCAATTACTCAATGCTACAATACAATACATAAACTCTTATATTAGAAAGTAAAACACGCCAAAACAAAATATATGCTATACAAAAGGAGATAAATATTCTCAAAAGTATTTAAATAATATCCAGAAGCATATTTCCGGCTTCATTATGAGAGACAGCTATAAAATGTCTAAACATTGATTGCTCAGGAATGCTACTACCAAAATAATTTGTTATCAGTGCTTAGCTAATGAAACTTAGCTGACAGTTTTGGGGCCTTTTGTTTTTTTGTGCATCTCCCCTCCCCCTTGCTCCTATTTTCTCACTAACTTTAAGTAGCACTTTTCATTTTTTCCACTACTTACCTTGTCTGTTTGTACTTGAGTTTTGTTTCAAATTGAAAATAATACTTGTCATTAGTGCTTAGTAGTGGTAGAACT
>NW_017729024.1:1404341-1406863 GCF_001723915.1 Gavialis gangeticus | reverse complement strand
CTCAAATTCAGGAGTTTTTAATCATACATTTTCCTGAACAAGAATCTACGAATATAAGAAATCACATTTAGATCACTATAATTTTAGCTTGCCGGGTTTTTTTTGTTCTATCCCTTGCTTTTGAAGATGCAAATTCCAATAATTCCTTTGCCTCTAGAAAGTGTTCTTGAGAGAGGACAATAATTCATCTGCCTCTAGAAAGGGTCCTTGCTGTCTTGATTTTCTTCCTGTGTTGCTGGTGCACTATTATGTACTTTAAAGACTGTTAAACTATTGGCATTAGCAAATATATACATATTTGCAACATCAATAAAATGGTTAATTTATTAAGAGAATTTTATTAAAGGACAAAACATAAGTAAAGTTTCTTGGGCATAGGGAAAGTTGCAATAACATAAAAGTTAAAAGTAGCACATATGTTACTGCCCCCCTGCTAGTTCCAAAAGACAATATTACTTTAATGTAAAATGAATTGGTCTGGCTAGCAAGAGATTTCATTAATGAGCTGTGAATGCCAGCAATTTAACAAATTCTTGAAAAGTACATAATAGACAGTAAACCATCACCACAGGATGGAAAATGAAGACAGCAGCACCCAGAACACAAATATCATTATCTTATCACAACAAGCCCTCATCTCATTCTGAACAAGAACTGTCTATGTCAGAGGTCAGCAACCCCTGGCATGTGTGTTGAGCATGGCATGCAAGGCCATTTTCCTCGGCATGCATTATGGCTGGGGCCAGGGCAGCAGCAGCTGTTTGGCCCCTCTGTGTGCTACCGCTCTGGGTCGGACACACACACACTGCTCTGGGGGGTCCAGGGGAGGGCAGCAGGGGTGGGAGCGCAATGTGTGCGACCCAGAGCAGCAGTGCACAGAGGGGCTGCACAGGGAAGCTGGCTGCTGCTGCAAGCTCCGTGCTGCCCGGTTCACACTTCCCCTGTGTGCACAGGAGCAGCATAGGCAGCACGCAGGGTTGTGCCCCTCACTGCTGCCCCCACCTGCAGGGGAAGTGTGGCCAGGGCAATGGGGAGATGGGAGTGGCAGGCATTTTTCTGCATCCCCCACTGTGCCCTGCCATACTGGGTTCCAACACTGCTCTGCAGAAACAGCAGTGAGGGAAGCACAGCAGGGACCGTCGCAGGTATCTGCTTCCTCCCCAGATCCTAGGGCCAGGATGGAGAGGCAGCAGCTGTTTGCAGCTGGCCCAGGTTCTGGGTAGCTGCTGATAGCCACAGAGCCTGAGCTGGAGGGCAAGGGGAAGCAGGGCTAGGGGGCACAGGGCAGCAGGGCATCCTGCCATATACTCCCTGCCCTCGTTTTGTTTTTCTGGCATGCTGCCACTCCAGCACCTTCCAAGGTAGGTATTGTGGGTTTTTTTAGGCACTCTGGCCAAAAAACATTGCCTTACCCCTGGTTTATATGCTCCCAAAGTTCTACAAACAAGGTAACCCTGGAAGACTCATCAAATCCAGCTGTGGTACCCTCACTGAAGAGCTATCAGGATTCATAGTAATTATCCTGAAACCACTTGTAGAAAGTTTGCTCTTTGAGTGACAAGGCATTTGGGTTTCCTCAAAAGAATCCAGAATGAATCAACCACTTCCCTGAGAAGAACACACTTGCAACCATGGATGTGTGTTACTGACTTGCTCACTAACACTGCACACCATGAAGGCACAGCTGCCTTCATGAAATACCTAGACTTCCTATTCCAAGGGCTAAAAGATGTTGCCCAGCCTGTCAATGAATAGTATCTTCCAAAACTCCTAATGTCTTAGAATGCCCTTTATGTAATGACATAAGGAGAAAGTATTTATCACCATTCTTGCAGAAATCGACATATTTCTTAAATAGAGAGAAATTAATATGGCTCCTCCAGCAAACAGATTCATATTTAGTAAACTGTCTTGCAACTTCTGCTTTTAAGGCTGAAGTACTCAGAGCTAAATATCTTTTACTGTTGATATGACTGATAAACTTCATCACTATATTTGTTTTTTACTGCGTCAATTGTGGACCTGTGAATAAACATTTTTATAGGTTTATGATTTGACTTATTACCATATTTGTATTTATGATAATTTTAGGAGCAGGAACAATCCTTTTATAATGGTTGTCCCTATTCTGTTGTTATCTTTATACTTTTGTTATTTTTGCTTACATTTATATTATGGTTCTATGTCTGTTAAGTTGTTTTCAGGAGCATGACTTTTAGCCAGGATCCTTAATTATAAATTGAACTGAAATACCTAAAAGAACAACTGAATACTCAGATTTGCAACATGTTAGATAAATCAACCACTTGATTCTCACCTGCGACAACTTCATTTTCAACGATCAACACTTGAGGACAACAAGAAGTCCTTTTTTAAATACATAGGGAGTAGAAAGAAGGCCCCAGGAAATGTGGGGCCCTTGCACGACAAGATGGGGAATCTAGTTGTCATGCCAGACGGCAAAGCTAACATATTTAATAACTTCTTTGCCTCTGTCTTCCTCAGTAAGGACCAGAACTGCC
>NW_017729024.1:1397049-1404086 GCF_001723915.1 Gavialis gangeticus | reverse complement strand
ACTCGTATGATCAAGGGACAGCAGGGTAGGTCCTATGAGGAAAGGTTGCGGGACCTGAACCTGTTCAGCCTTCAAAAGAGAAGGCTGAGGGGGGATCTTGTGGCCTGTTATAAACTGGTTAGGGGGGATCAGCAGGTGCTGGGGGAGTCCCTGTTCCCCCGAGTGCCGCAAGGAGTGACCAGGAACAACGGTCACAAGCTGGCAGAGGGAAGGTTTAAGTTGGACATCAGGAGGCGGTACTTCACGGTCAGGGCAGCTAGGGTCTGGAACCAGCTTCCAAGAGAGGTGGTGCAGGCTCCCACCCTGGGGGTTTTTAAGAGGAGGTTGGATGACCACCTTGCTGGGGTCGTTTGACCCCAGTACTCTTTCCTGCCGTGGCAGGGGGTCGGACTAGATGATCTGCTCAGGTCCCTTCTGACCCTAGAAACTATGAAACTTCCACCAAACTATGGGCATAGCTATGGCACAAAGATGGCCCTTCAACATGCCGACTTCTTCAAAAACCACTTGCAGAAGAATTTCTAGAAATCTGATTTCCACCATAGGTTTAAGAACTATAAAGTTTGTACTATATTATGTATTTACTTTGGTTAACCTATAAGATGCAAATCTACCCTGCCTACTTACTGAATTCTTCCCACGTATGAAAAGTGAGAATTACCTTTTTCCTCCTTGTTGGCCTTGAAATCCTAGGTTCTTTTCTTCAGATAATTATATCTGCTACCCTGGGAATTTCTCTTCTCCCCTCTTCTTCCAGCTATGTTGTGCTGTGCTGGTTTTTACTCTTCAGAACTGATGAAGAATGTCTTGCATAATGTTCAAAGCGTATGTTTTTTCATTCCCAAATATAATCAGCCTTAAAAAGCAAAATACCGCTAACACACCAAATGCAAAAGAAAGCCAGTGGATCTTAACTGTGGTATGAATCTCACTGGATAACTGGGACCAACATCTTCATGGCAAGAGTTCCCCAAACGTGTTTGCTTCAATAACATACAACTTCTGAAATGTCCTATTTGCAACTATCCCAGCCTGAAAAGGAAATTTAAAACTTTACTTACCAGCTGTTGTAAGCGGATCTTGTCCTCTTCCAGCTGTTTGATCTTTGACCTCTCTAGTTCTACTTGATGAGTGCATTCTTCTTTGGCTCGCCGCACTGAATCCTGAAGTTCTTGAACGTTTCGTTCATGCTCTGCTTGCAATTCTTTCTTTATTCTTTGAAGCTTAACATTGAAGCATTTTAAATGCAATATCTATAAGTACAATTCATTTGAAATTCTTCCTTACACTTGTACTAATCTTTCCATTAAAGATTAATGGAAACTTTCCTGGCTTTTATCTATGGAGGGCTCCTTTTAATGTCTTCACTGCTATATTTTCAGTATGGACAGATGGAGATGTAGCCAGTCTTCCACTATCCCTTCCCAAATTAACCAGTGACTTGTAAGTTACTATAATAATTGTAGCCAAAAACCTCTCCTCCAATTTACCTGCCTCTTTTTATCTAAAGATACCAGCATCTTATGTCTCACTGGCTAAATAGGGTCTGGAAATGACACCTTCCTTCCCTTCCATTCTAACTGAAAAAATGCGTCTATCTTTTCCATCCTGTTAGAGTGGAACAGAGGGATCATAGGGAAGGTTCAGCAGATATGAACTTTCAAACTGTTATCTGTATTACTTCCTACTAAGCTAAATATGAAATATGACCTTTGTTACACACTTGAATTTTCGAGAAACACATGAGAAACATTGAGTTAGTGCTTGCTGAATAAGAGTATTATATATTTCTGAAATTGTGTATGCAGTAAATCACCTTTTCTTTAAATAACTTCTGAACACATTACCTTAATACTGTCTGTAACCTTTCACTGTTCCATTCAATTTTTGGTCATTTTTGAGGCAAATATGGATGTAACTAAAAAATGTAACACTTTCATTGAAGCAAATGCAGACAAACTCTAGCCATCCACAAAAATTATGAAAAGAAGCATAAAGTAACTGACATATGATGATTTACAATGCAAATTAAATCTTGGAGGGTCTGAACCAAGTTGGGAGGTAGGAGTCAGACAATCTTAAGCAGGAGTCAGATGGTCACACACTGGGAACTTTAACTCTGTTTAAGTGTCAAAATAGGCAGATATGATAAGATTAGCTTCAGCCACGGAATTAGGACAACAGTCATGCTGATGTCCCATATTAACTAACATAACACTGCTGGTACTGCTGAAATATCATGATTTGGAAATATCCCATATCCATGATTAGCCCTGTGCACTTTCCTCTCCCATGCAGAGCATTCAGAGATATAGTAAGTGTTAGCTGCTGCATCTTCTCTTCTGAGGCTGACAGAAGGATACAGATTATACAGATTTCTAATGTCATTTACTAACCTGACCTGGATAGCTCTCTTTACATACTACTAATGCTGAGGTCAGAATTCAAGTTTTGCATTGCAGCGAATGGAGAGATAAATTTGAGAGTCCTCATAGTTATTAACAATACAACTGTTTCCATCAGAAACTCAAGAGTATGTACAGTAAAAGCTTTGTTATTGGCATCCCCCGGGAATGGGGGATGCCAGTTAATCAAATATGCACTGTCTGGTGCACTCCCCGGTGTCAGTGCGCCGGGGGACAGGGAGTTAGGCCCCGCACAGGCTGCTTTTTCCCTGCGCAGGCTGCTTTGCCCTGGGCTGTGGGCTGAAAAAGTGGCAAAGAAAAACTCAGCTTGCAGTGGCGAAACGGAAACTCCCCCAGAAATGGTACTTCCGGTTTTGCTTTTGCCGCGTTGCTCAGATGTCGGTTAATAGTTTTCTGGGTAAGAAAGGGCCGGTTAACATAGCTTTGTGTGTGCGTGTGTGCGTGCGTGCGTGTAGAGTATTTTTACTTTCTGATTACCTGTCTTAAACTACCAATAAAAGTATGTTACCTCTGCTTCTGCACTAACAAGCTGTCGTTCACGCTTTTCTAAGTCTCTCAAAGTTTTTTGAAGTTGTTCTTCCAGAACTGTATATTCTGCAACCTAAAAAACCAAACAAAAATACTCAGACACAAGCACTGTTTTTTTTTCCTTGCAACTAAATCGTAACTTTACATAAGCCCGAAGCTCCAGTTTTCATAGGATCACAGGAAAGTAGTACTGGAAAGGACCTTGAGGTCATCTAGTCCAGTCCCTTGCTCAAGGCAGAAACCTCCCTGACTAAACCACACTAGTCAAGTACCTGTCTAACCTGCTCTTGAAAATTTTCCAGGGATGAAGATTCCACAGTTTTCAACTAATACCACATAATAAAATAGTATGAAATAAATGATGAAGTATTAGTGTCAAATATCAGAAATTTAATTGTGCATATACAGCAAATGAGATCTCCAAATATTAAGGCTAAATGTTATAGAAAAAGTCATTTGACATTGTAAGCATCTATTTTTCCCCCTTCTTTCTGTTTGGCATCAAGACTGGTAGCCAAAGTGCTTCTGCTCTGTATTAATTAGCAAAGCCTAGTTTGTCTTTGCTTGTAATAATGTTAAGACTCAGTCCTTAGGCTAAACCCTATGTCCCCTGCTGTTTTTTGTTGGTCACTTGCATGCATCAGCATACTGTTAAATCTACAGAATACATGGGGTGTCAGTCTCATTACCTTTTTCTTAACTAATGCTTCTCTCTCTCTATCCCTTTTTTTCCACTCATCTGCAAGTGCTTGCATGTGAGCCAGCTCCTTCTTTTTTAGCTATCAAAAAGGAACAAGAAAAGAGATTATAGAAGAATGAAAATGTACTTATCAATGAGGACACAGACATTTTTTGAAAGGTGCTACAAACTAACAAAAAGATGAACATAAAAATTATTTCTCAGAATCACATAGCCAATTTCAAACATTGCTTTTCCACATGCAGAGGTTCTATATCCATATGAAATGCAGAATGTGTGTCAGGCAAGGATTTTTACAGTGAGGCCACAAACAATTAAGCTAATAAAGCTATTTAGCAAACTGCTTTGTACCCTATTTAATAACACACCACATGGTATTATGATCTTCGTTACTGTAACACCTTTGTACTCCAACAGTAAAACATGCTAACATTACTATATTGTGGACTTAATACTGTACAACATAAAATTAGGAATCTCTCTATTTTTACCAGGTTAATATTTTTTTTCGCTTTTAAAAGCAGCATACAGATACTTCAGCAAAAATGACTATCATCATTTTTAACTAAATTTCTTTGATATCAACAGAATGTCTTCAAGAACTGAAGGAGAACACCAAAAAAGAAAATATAATAATAGACACTGATGGAAAAAACAGTCTAAGTATTCAGATTTAATATCCAATAGCAGTCACACATTTTGAACTCCAGTACCCACTGCATTTCATAAAAATTTTGTTATAACATTTTTAAAATACTAAATCTTATAGCACCTGTTTTAGTCTATGGCCAGATGGTCCAGTTACCATGATCTGGCCAATGAAAGAAAGCATGTATATACAGCATTTTTAGTCATGTGACTCTATATCAGCCATTTTCCCCTTTTATTAAAAAGGTAAATCAAATATCAGTAGCTAGTATTTTCCTCTGCTTTGGTATAACCCCTCTAAAGCTTAAAATAAAACAGTATAGAAACCTGGTTCTCAAAGATGTCCTCCTGCATTTCCTTCCACATTTCTAATTCAAGTGCTGCTTTGTATTCAAGAGTTTCTCGTGGCTCTGTCTGGGCTTCTGGGACATGAGGAGGCTGAGGTAGATGGATCGGCTGCTGCTTACCTAAACACTGATCACAAAGATAAAGAGTAATTTTAATTCTTAAAGGAGACCTCAACAAATTGGAGGACTGGATCAAAAAGAATCTCATGGGGTTCAATACAGAAAAGTGCAAAGGCCTGCACTAAGATAAAATAATCCCATGCACCAGGTACAGGCTGGGGAATGACTAGCTAGGCAGCAGCACTGCAGAAAAAGACCTAGGGGTTACTGCATACAATAAACCTGAACATTACAGCTGTGCAAAATTTTCCCAGGTGTTTCGTTTCAAAGTTGTTTCAATGCGTATCGAGCACAAAACAACAAAATCGAAACAAAAGGCTTCAAAGCAGCTTCAAAATGAAACGAGGGCACTCGTTGATATCAACGAAAGTTTCAAAACATTTTGAGTTTCGAAGGCGGGCTTACTTGGCTTTGGCATCGGTCCCAGGAGGCAGCAGCGGCCTCCTGTCATCCAACGCACAGATCCATGGTCCGGCACCCCCGGCAGGGCTGCAGGGCTGTGCTGGACTCCTCCTGGGGGATCAAGGGGCCCACACCCCTGGGGCAGAGTCTGGCACAGCCCTGCAGCCCTCCCGGGGGTGCAGGCCCCCGAATCTGCATGTCAGATGAGGAGGTTGGCACTGCCAGCAATTTCAGGAGTTGTGCTTTGAACAGTTTGAGGTGCAGTTTCCCAGAAATCTCTGCATCCATCTTCTTGAAACTTGGCAGGCTTCATGCCCTCAGAAGGGGCTACCATCTCTGCAATTGTCAGGCAAGAAATGACAAAGTTTTAGGCATTTTCATGATACCCTGTTACAGCCTTTGGTCGAAACTCATTGAAACAATGAAAGTTTCGACAAAATGAAATGGGACAATGCTTTGAAATAAAATGACGAAATTAAACAGTCCCTTAGAAATGGCGGAATGGACATCAAAACAAAACGGTGCTGTTTTGCACAGCCCTACTGAATATGTGCCACCTGTGTGCCCTTCTTGCCAAGAAGGCTAATGGCATACTGGGCTGCATTGGTAGGTGTGATGCCAGCAGATCAAAAGAAGCGATTATTTCTCTCTATTCAGTATTGGTGAAGCCACATCTGGAGTACTGTGTTCAGTTGTGGGCCCTCCACTACAGAAAAGATGTGGGCAAATTGGAGAGAGTCCAGCAGAGGGCAATGAAAATGGTGAGGAGGCTGGGGGACATAACTTAAGAGGAGAGGCTAAGGGATCTATGCTTATTTAGTCTGCAAAAGAGAAGACTGAAAGGAGATTTAATAGCAGCCTTCAACTACCTGGGGGGAGGGAAGGGAGGTGGGGGTTGAAAGAGGATGGAGCTAGACTGTTCTCAGTGGTGGCAGATGACAGAACAAGGAACAATGGTCTCAAGTTGCAGCAAGGGAAGTTTAGTTTAGATATTAGGAAAACTTCTCTCACTAGGAGGGTAGTAAAGCACTGGAACAGGTTACCCAGAGAGGTTGTGGACTTTCCATCCTTGGAGGTTTTTAAGACTTGGCTAGATAAAGGCTTGGCTGGGATGATCTAGTTGGGGATGGTGCTACTCTGAGCAGGGGATTGGACTAGATGAGCTCCTGAAGTCCCTTCCAACCCTAATTTCTTATTATTATAGCTACAATTGAAGCCTTAGGGAGAAAAAAAGGGAGGGGTATGGGGGTGGGATTATATTAACGTATTATTTACTTGAGAAGAATCTGACACCAGAACTTCATGCATTTTCACAAGTCCATAGTCCTCCAGAGTCACAGTGTAAGAAAGTTCTGCTATCCTGTTGCTTGCCCTATAAATTACATCAGAAACATTTTTGTTGGATATTGTATAGCGTACATAAAGTTATAAGAAATTAGTGTAGAATAGCAAGGCAAAACAGCTTACAGAGTAATCTGATTGTTTCATTGGAAGGACTGTTCTTAACACTTCCAAAATAATCATAATATAAGAACCATTTTATATCTCTACAGTAGGTAAATATTGAACTTATCATAGGTTAAAAAACAATCAAGATTAGTTTGTTGCTACCAAGCAAACCCATAAAAAATTAGTACATTACTTTATTACATTCCTACAAGACCCAATGCTTCATTTTTTATTACAATCTTGAATTTATGAAATGAAAAAAAAATTACTTGTTAAAAGATTTCTGAAACTAAATTTAGTCTGGGATTTACTTTTAAAATAATTACGTTTAACCTTCTACATGGCATACCTGTTATACCAAGCAATATTTGAATAGTATTCTTTCAATCAATACTCTTTCTTGCTGGGATCCTATGA
>NW_017729024.1:1387019-1392049 GCF_001723915.1 Gavialis gangeticus | reverse complement strand
GGGATTTACTTTTAAAATAATTACGTTTAACCTTCTACATGGCATACCTGTTATACCAAGCAATATTTGAATAGTATTCTTTCAATCAATACTCTTTCTTGCTGAAATTCTTTACCTTTCCACTTCAAGCTCTTTTGACATTTTAACTTAACAACTTTCTCATCAATTCTATTCTCATTTAAACAGAGCAGTAACATCCTATAGAATAGGATAACTGCTTCTTTCAAAGCAACATAGTGAAGTGCCCTTTATACAAAATGTGTCGTTCCCCACTCCCCACAAACAGGTGAGATGTCCATGGGTTCCACTTTAGAGCTGGCAATCCTTTATTTCTAGGGCTTTTAAAGAAAATTAGACCCTATCTAGGGGTCCTATTATTAAAAATGTCAGTTTCACTACATTAGTAAAACATCTTCAAAAGCAAATTTATTATTCTTGATATATATAAAAAAGAGATTCTGAAAACAGGTAACTGCATTAAGAATGAATTAGGTCCTTGTCACAGATCTATCCATGAGGTATCCTGGAACTCCATGCTTCTCCCTTTGCTTCCCAAGGGACAAATAAGGTTTCCCTGGGATAACTCTCTATCCCTGAAAGCCTTAGTTCCACTGTCCTTTCACCAGACCCTAGAACTACAACAGGAGATCTGTGCTAACTCCACATAACTCCCCTGGCTTTGAAAATACCTAAGACAGTGAATATTTTAATTGGGATCTCAGCCTTGACACAGCCTTTTAGACTCAAGAACCCCTCAGAAAATGCCAGCTCTTACTTTTCCTGTAGGCAAAGACAGCAAAAGCTATTTCACAGCACCCTGGTTGACAACCTCTGCTTTAATCCAAACTGACATTCACTGTTACAGTAAAAAAAAAGCCCAAGACTAATCATGTTTGAGAATGCCATCTAGTGGTTAGTAACTTTAGTGTAATACATACATACTTCACTTGTTCATTTCAAACAAGTATTTTCACTCAGGGTGGGGAAAGGGGGGGCATCTACTTGAATCTATACTGAAACCATAACATATGTCAAAACTATAATTACACACATGCTTACCCTTTACAAACTAGAGGTGAAATCCTGGCTCTACTGAAATCCATGAAAACAACTCATGTGGACTTCACAAGAGGAAGAAATATACTTTTTGCAAAGTCCCACTGAAATCAATAGGGCAACTTAAAACACACAAGGTTTAACATATATGTAACAATTAAGGGTTTCAACATTTTCTCCCTTAATTGTTCTAGCAAACTAGCTTTTAAAAAAATTGCTTCATTCTGTGGTCAGGCAGAAAAAGAACACTTTCTACAGGCAAAGGAATTATTGGAATTTGCATCTTCAAAAGCAAGAGATAGAACAAAAAACAACTGGCAAGCTAAAATTATAGTGATCTAAATGTGATTTCTTACATTCCTAAATTCTTGTTCAGGAAAATGTGTGACCACACAATCCTCTAATTCAGGAGTTTTTAAAGTAAAAAAAAGTTCTGGAATGAAAAGTGCTATTTAAAGTTACTGAGAAAAAAAAGGAAAAAGGGGGAGGGGAGATACGCGCGCGCACACAAAAAAAGCCCCCAAAATTAAACAAGCTAAGTTTTATTAGCCAAGTACAGATGACAAATTATTAGCTCATGACAAGGAGCACTATGGCCACAAACATCTCCCCCATGATGCCAGAGAATTTTTTATGGCAGTACAAAATGCAAGTGAGCAGATGTCCTGGCCCCTTATGCCCCAAATGTCCAAAAATGTGAACATAACTATTCCTATTGATAGCCTGTGCTGCTTGATCATGATAGATGCCTCTTGGTTATCGAAAGATGGATCCCTACAGCCCAAGACTTCCCACGCTTTTCAGCTACCCCAGACAGGCAATTCTGGAACATACACATTTTATGCTGTAGGGCAAGGGAAGCCCATGTGGTTCCCTATTCCAAACCTGCAGACACCCACTCCAGGTCAAGGTCAAGGTCAAAGCCAGGCAGCCAAAGTCACTGTCTTGCAGGATAGGTCCTCTGAAGCCCTGGGAGTGCCAGGAGCCCAATCCTGTAGGACAACAGCCCCAAGGGATGTCTGTATCTGTCAACCAATTGGGTCGCATGTGCTGGGACACACCCCAGCACAACTGATCCCACAACAAAAACAATGTCTATTTGTAGCCTAAAAGTGAATTAATTTGCGGCTCTGAAACTACTTGCAGATATATATACTAGTTAAAGGATATAAAAAACAAGTTTAAGTTAAATGTGCCTCAAAATATTTTATTAATGGGAATTTGAGCTGTTTTACACTTTCCTATTAAAATATTTTGAAAAACATCATAAAAACTTATCAATATTTATTCTGTTAACTTTTATATTCTTAACTTGGAAGGACTGATCAGTTTCATTTTCAAAGGGGAATGTTTACTTGTACAAAATTAAAAATATATTGATTCTCCTTAAGTTTTAAAAAAAACAAGCTTTTAGTAACGCCCATTTTGGGGCCAAGTCTGAAATTCTTCCAAGTAATTCTAGCTATAACTTACATTTCTATAGCACTTTGGACATAAATTTCAAATTCCATAAGGAGGAGTGTTTAAAATGTGAAAAAAAATTGTAATAATAAATAATGATATCAACTATCACGTTATCACAATATACACTTCATCTATGAATAACACTTTTGTGAAGAAATAGCACCTACCTCCTTAAAGAATCTGGCCAAGTGTTTCTAAATAAAAGCTAAGAAAACAGAACTTTTCGAAGTAGCATAAATGGAAAAAGGAAGAAAAGTTATTTTGCTGAAAAGAAACATTTAAACAGTCTTATAAAGAAGACTTGCTATAATGCGAATGACTTTAAAAATTTGTTTTACCCTTGGGCTGCTGTAACACCAATTCTTTCACTGCAAGTTTGACGCCAACACTGCTCACCATTAGTACCTAAGAACCGAGTTTTTTCCAAGGCCAAAACATTTGAAAGCTGCAGCACTGCCACTCCTAGAAGTAAGTCCTTAGCTATTTTATCTTTGTGCCACAATTCAACCAACAGTGGTAACCTAAAACAGAAAAGTGCATTAGTACTCAACCACCCAAAAACATTAATCTTTGGAGGGACAAGATCCCCCTTTCTAAAAGTTAGTTTCCAAACCAGTCTGGAGGCAGGACGTTGTTATCACCCACAGCAAAAACATACTATTTCTTTTACACTGGGGGGGGGCAGGGGGAGGGACTAGGGGTGCACCGATAGAGATTTTTTGGGCCGATACCGATAGTTGATTTTTAAGGAGGTATATCAACTGATACCGATCCGATTTCCAATGCGCAGCCTAGTAGCTTGAAGAGCAGTGTCCAGCTGGTAAGTATGTTGTGGTGGAAGGGGGTAGGGGGAGGAAAGGGGCATGGTGGGGGCGCAAATAAAGGCCCCTGCAGTGAGGGGGGAAGTGGGGCTGGGGCTGGTGTAGGCACTACCCAGCCAGGCCAGGACCCCTCCCAACCTCCAAGAAGCATCTCCCAGCTGCCCCGCCCTGCCCCTGTAAGCATGGGCACGGGTCCCAGTGCCGCCATCCCAGCCACACAGCTCTCCCCTCCTGGAAGGGACAGGCACCTTCCTGCTGCCCCCGTGCCCTGCCACAGTTCATGACCTTTTGACATTCTTGCGACCCATGGGTTGAAAAATGCTGCCATAAGGCATTAGAAGTTGGGCCCTTTGACCATGCCACATTGGACATGGCCATTGGTGGTAGGTTTGGCTCATTGTCACCAAATCCTGCAGCACCCCCACCACACCAGTGGCTGGTGCAGCAGCCCTTATGCCCTAGGTTGGATCATGCCCCCAAGGAGCCCCACAGTCCAGATCCAGCCTGGGACCCCAGGTGAATTTGACACCCCTGATTTAAATGTTTTAGCTAGACCGCCATGATTGTTTTATGTTGCTACAATATATAGAATTTTTCATCAAAATCATGGAGTCAATTTTAAAATCTTTTCCATTCCTAAAGATGAATTAGATTCATTAACTTCCTCTCTGCTGCTTTACTTCAAAGTGTCCCTTTAAAAAAAATTATGGTGAAAAATAAGTGTAAAGATTGCAGATTCATTTACTCTCCATTCAATTCACACTGGACTGGAATGGTTTTAAAAAAAAGAATGATCCTGCCTCCCAAAGGTGGCAGAAGGCTGGGGCTAATGAGGCTTAACCAAATGTGGGGCAGCAATGGCACTGCAAAGGGTCACAGCACAGACTGGCTGCAGGCCACAGGCAGCTGCAGCAGGGGATGAGCACAGACACAGACATGCAGCCACAGCCTGCACGAAGCCAGGATTACAGCCTGGCGGCATGTGGAGCACTGCCCACCACAGCAGACAAGTCTGTGAAGGGGAGTGGGGTAAGGGGGGCAGATCAAGGCCCCCCCAGTGACGGAGGGAGTGGGGCAGAAGCAGGGGCAGGGGTGAATGGGGCCCTGGGGTCAGCCATGGGATAGTTGGAGCCTGGGCAGCTTGTCCAGGGACATGGAGGCACTCGCGCTGCTGTGTACACTATGGGGGAGGGACAGAGAGCACATGCCCCCGCCCCCAGAAATGTGTGCAGGGCGGAGGTGGGCTGTCGCTGTGGGCCGGGGTTCTGCGCCCTACTGTTACTGCCTCGGGAGCCACACAATGCCGTATGTCTCTCACCAGCATGCTGTGCTGCATCCCCTGCCTGTCTAGCAGCAGCAGACATGGTGTTGCACAGTTCTTTGGGCAATGGCAGCAGGGCACAGAGCCCTAGTATGCAGCAGCAGGCTGCTTCCACCCCATGCACAAATCCAGGGGGCACATGCCACCTATTCCTCCACAGGGGTGTGTGCAATCGTGAGAGCCCCCC
Organism: Gavialis gangeticus; assembly: GCF_001723915.1. Classification (NCBI taxonomy): domain Eukaryota; kingdom Metazoa; phylum Chordata; order Crocodylia; family Gavialidae; genus Gavialis; species Gavialis gangeticus. The sequence goes on along the minus strand of NW_017729024.1, from coordinate 1,387,200 downwards.
AGTGCCCCTGAATGAGCTGCCCGGGCTCCATACATCCCACAGCCCTAGCTGGGGCTCCATTCACCCCAGCCCCTGCCCTACTCCCTCCCTTACTGTGGGGGCCTTAATCTGCCCCCCCATCCCTTCCCTCTCCACAGACGTGTGTGTGTGTGTGTGTGTGTGTGTGTGTGTGTGTGTGTGT
>NW_017729024.1:1381020-1386716 GCF_001723915.1 Gavialis gangeticus | reverse complement strand
ACACACACACTCACTCAGCCCCCTTCCCCCTCAATAATATTTTCTCCCGCCGCATATGCTACAAGAGGACTGGACTAGATTATCTCTTGATATCACTTGCAGGCATGGTTCTCTCCAATTCCCCCATTATACAGTAGGCTGAAATATCACTGCTCTAATCCATATAGTTTTGCTAATCCTCCTGACAACCACTGTATTTTGCAAATTTCTGGTGGCTTGACTGCCAAAGTAGGTTATGCACACAGAAATCTTGCTATAGAACTGCAAAACTGAACCTGCTTTTGAAGGCTAGATTATATAACTTTCACTTTGATAAGAATTAATGCAAATGGATGCCTCTATTGGAAACAATCATTGAATTAAAAATCCCATCCAATGTAAGCAAGTACTATTGAATTGTAGCATGTACACCTTAGAAGACAAGAAAAGCATCTCATTTATACAAATTTATGATACATTAAGCCATTTGTTACTATATTTCTATATTGAACACACAGTTAAGTAATACTCCCTCTAATTAAAGAGAAACAAAAAACAAGCAAGTTCTACCTGAGGAAAGTTTCTTGAAGCTGATGAGGTGTAGTTGCAAAGTCAAACGCACAATAAGACTGAGGAAGAAAGACTTCCATGTTTTTCCTCACTTCTACAGGAGGATTTGTCATAATCGGAGCTGCACTACCAAAAAACGGATATGAGTACCTAATGATAAGAGATAAAAAAAAGCACAATTAGAATAGGTTTCCTGACTAAGACAAACCTGCTCATCCAATTTGTGTAACTGATGTAAGAGTATTAAAGAAAATCTTAAGTTACTAGTGTCATCAACTGATAAATCAAGACTCCCCCTGTAGACTCTGTATACACAACTAAAATTAAAAATCAAAAAATCAACATCCAAAGAGTCAGATCAGACACTGACACTCCAGGCTCCTGGCTTTAATAATACAAGATAAGAGCCCCAAATTCATTGTTGTTTGAATGGAGCCATGGGCTTAACAGGCACCGCTAATATTCAGACTCATGGGTAAAATGTTAAATATTACTATTATTTAAAAACTTTTAGATTTTCACACATATGCCTTCTGAAAGCACTGTGGGAGACTAAATCTTATTATCTTATTTAGACTGCATCAAACAAGCATTAAAAAAAAGAAATTAGCCACAAATGAGATTATATTTAATGTTTAAAATTACAAGAAGATAGATTTCTAACCCATTTTAAATGCATATTTTGAAGTCAGAGCTAAGCCTTTGAAATATTTTTTGATTCCCACGGAATACCACACAATATTATCCTGAACCAGCACCCAGTGACATTATATTAATGATCAATGGAAGGCCAATTACTATTTTACTAATGCTATCAGCCAGCTGACCAACAGAACAGAAAATCTGTCTCAGATACTGCTGCTGACAAGACTATCATTCCCCAGTAGTGCATGTATGTACTGTTGTTTAAATTGTTCCAACTTAAAATGAAGCTAGACTCCAAAACAAACAGGAAATTAAATGAATATGTACAGATTACTAGTTAGACTATTTTAGTCTTCAGCTTCTGGGGAAATCAACAGCTGCAGCCACACATTTTGAAGCATCTAAAATAGAAAAAATTACTTTTTATTTTTAATGAAAATGCTACATGCAATACAGGATAACAATTTGGGAGAGCTCTTCTAGAAGAAAGCTTTGTAAAAATGAACAGTTATGTCATTTTTTCCTTTTCCCGATAGGAACAGACTGCCAAAACGTGTTCTCAAAATGTGAGAATCCAAAGGACCCCACTCAGCCATAAAAATCAGGTTGTGGTAATCTGTGCCTTAGCAAAAGAACTACAATAAGCTCCACAGAGAACCATTATTGGATGAAGAATAAGTGGGCAAGGCTACTAACGCTCATTCTGAAAAAGTAGGTACAAAACATAGTAACCATCTTCTCTTATCTAAGGCCTGAGTAATGACTGGTATCATTTGGGCTGAGATCTTAGTGATAGGTATAATAAGAAAATCCAATAAAAGTAAAATATTACTTTATATCCTGCTATTCTCAGAACATTTTTTGTTATGAAAAGGCCTGATATTTTAATGCTTCACTCATCATTGATAAGCAGCTACTTGAAGTGAAAAGGTATGGCAACCTCTATTACCAATACTTCCAAGTTGTGTATTTCTTTCTTTTTATCTGGAAAAAGAGAATCAGTATCACTACTAACAGCACAATCAGCAAATAAAATATAACATACCTTAACATGCAGTTGACTGGAAATCCAACATCTAGATTATGAATACTCTGTAAATCTATTGAAAAGCAAAAATGATGCGATGCTGCGGGCACTACAATTTTTTGCGTTGAAGTAGACTCAGAAGCACTGGATGCAGGCTGAGGGTTGGACTGAGAAACAGATGTTGGAGAAGTCAAAGCTGAAATTATAATACAAGGGAGTTTTAAACAGCTTTATCTTCTGTTCCATCTAAAACACTACTAATTGGGGAATGATTAGCTAGGCTGCAATACTGGAGAAAGGGACTTGAGATTTATAGTAGACTATAAGCTGAAAAGGAATCAACAGGATACTTTTGTTGCAAAACAAGCCAGTATTTGGCTTGTTCTCAGTTTCATTAGACTCAAGGCACCCCTCAAAATGTGAGTTCTCACTCATTTTTGAGTATAGAAAACCAACAAAACAATTCTTCTGTTACAAAGGCCACAAGCCGTCAGAATATTTTTACAGTACACTAGGGATTCCTATTTGAAATCTCTGGGTTTAATCTTGTGAATCATGTTTGTACCCCTAACAGTGTTAACATTGCATGGTACTCCATGGCACCCTTAAAAAGATCTCGCAGAACCCTGGTTAAAAATCACTGTCATAAGAGTCACTGATGAAGTGGGCCATTGCCTATGAAAGCTAATTAGTTTCTGAATGGAATTAGTATATAAAGGTGCCACTTTATCCTGCCTTAAGCCAATAACATACTGGGTTGTTTGAACAGGAGTGTCTCTTGCAAGTCAAGTAAAATGATTCTTTCACTACTCAGTACTGGTGAAGGCCTCACCCGGAATATGCAAATCAATAATGGCACCACAATTCAAAAGAGAGAAGAAATAAATTAGAAAGACTCCAAAGGAGAGCAACAAAACATTAAAGGTATGACTTGTGAGAGAAGGTTGGAAGCACTGGGATTTCTTAGCCTGGAGAAGAAAAGACTGAAGGAGAATTTGATTACAATGTTCAAATACAAAGGAAGCTGTTTACAGAAGTAACTTAAATTAAAAAAAGTGAAATTTCAAGTTGTGTATTAAAAAACAACTTTCTTACCATGAGGGTGGTTAAGCATTTGGAATAAGCTACCTACAGAGCTTGTGGAACCTCTATCTTCGGAAATTTTCAACAGCAGTGAGAAAGGCAGTGCGTGTAGTAGGGGGACTGTGTTAACCCCCTAGCTGTTGGCTGCCCTGACACCACGCCTTGGACAAGTAGTGTCTTATTAGGCTGGAAGAAGTGTGTGGTTGTGGATACTCTATAAGCCTCTAGCTGCTTTGAGGGCTGTAGGGAATTCTGCCACAGGCCAGATCTGGCCCACTGTCAATATGTTCCAACCCCTGATTTATAGCAGTGTATTTCAAATTATTGTTAATAAATTACCAGTGACCAACAGAACATTGATTACTGAGCACTGGCTCTTCCACTTATTTTCGGCTGTTACTGTCTTCTTCTTTTTTAAATATGCGTTAACTTTTAGTATTAAATATCCCCATAAAAAAGGGATCCACATGACACCAAAATCTGGGGGGAGGTGAGCACGCTAGCAGGGAGGGAGAGATTGCAGAGGGATCTGGATAGGTTACAGGGGTGGGCTAACAGGAACAGGATGCGTTTTAACACGGACAAGTGCAGGGTGCTGCATTTGGGCAGTAGGAACCAGCAGCACACTTACACAATGGGGAACTCCTTACTCGAGAGCACGGAGGCAGAAAGGGATCTTGGAGTCATTATTGACTCCAAGATGAACATGGGCCGACAATGCGAGGTCATCGTTGGCAGGGCTAACCGGACCTTGTCGTGCATCCACAGGTGCATCTCGAGTAGAGCCAAGGAGGTGATCCTCCCCCTCTACGCGACGCTGGTCAGGCCACAGCTGGAGTATTGTGTCCAGTTCTGTGCGCCCCATTTCAAGAGGGATGTGGACAACATGGAGAGGGTCCAGAGGAGGGCCACCCGCATGATCCGGGGACAACAGGGCAGACCCTACAGTGAGAGACTGCGGGACCTGAACCTGTTCAGCCTCCACAAGAGAAGGCTGAGGGGGGACCTGGTGACCGTCTATAGACTCACTAGGGGGGACCAGAAGGGTTTGGGGGAGACGCTGTTTCCCCTAGCGCCCGCTGGCATAACAAGGAGTAATGGGCACAAGTTGATGGAGAGGAGGTATAGATTGGACATCCGCAAAAACTACTTCACAGTTAGGGCGGCTAGGAGCTGGAACCAACTTCCAAGGGAAGTGGTGCTGGCCCCTACCCTGGGGGTCTTTAAGAAGAGGCTGGATGCCTACCTGGCTGGACTCGTTTGAGTCCCGTTTCTCTTTTTGGGGTTTTTTTGTTGTTCTCCCGCCCTGGTGGGGGGTCGGGCTAGAAGATCTACTAGGTCCCTTCCGACCCTTAATCTATGAATCTATGAATCTATGAATGTGATCGAGGAGACAGAATGGTTCCAGGAGCATTCCTCGTTATAACAACACATACCTTTTTTATTTAGTTTTGTGCCCTTGTCAGACTGAAGACTTTCCGCTTCACTTTCTGTTGCTTCATCCTTTGTGGGAGGGAATTGGCCATTTGGTGCATTCTGGGATCTGTGCTCTGGGCTGCTGCTTTTTTCCCTTGTGGGGGAGCCAACTCTTCTCTGCGAGTGTTCTGCCTCAGTCTGAGTGACTAACTGAAGCAAAGGCTAAACAAAAATCAAATGGTTTTAAATGTGTATACATATTCTTTAAAATATCTATGTAATTTGATATTTTAATGATATAGGTAAGCAAAGAAGAAGTTAATTAAAAAGTAATAAAAATATTGTATTTTTTTCTCTTGGTTTTCCTTTTGTGCTTTAAAATGTAATACACGGTTTTTCAAAATAAGAGTTAAGTTCATTATAACTCTTAAAACCATATTTAAATCAAAATTAAAAACGAGTAATTCATACCTGTGAGTGCATGTTTTCCTTTTGCAAGGTTACAGATACCCCAACAGTAGGAGCCAGATCAGAAGGCAACGGTGGCAGTTTTTGCTTGGCTCGATTTGGTGGAACAAGGATGAATGCCTCTTCAACTGCCAGAGGATGTTCAAACTCTACAATGTCTTTCTTCAACAAACCAGCTAGTGGTATTTCAGTGCTTCCAAGAGACTGGTCCCCACAGCAAAGATGGATCTATTTAAAAAACAAAATGAAAAAGGGGGTATGCAGAAATAGGTGAGATGTATGTACATACTTCTCCTATTGCATTGTCTGACATTGAACCTCTTTCTAGCAAATGGGTAAAGATAAAAAATTCTCATTCCCTTTAAGTTTAATACAAAAGATTGGAGTGGCATCTAGGGGATCTAGATCCTCCAGATCAGCTGGATGAAGATTGCCCTAAAGTAGTCATTGTGACACACAGAGAGCAGAATTCATGTTTTGCATGCATGTATGAATTAAAAATGTCCAA
>NW_017729024.1:1375451-1376020 GCF_001723915.1 Gavialis gangeticus | reverse complement strand
ACAAATGCAGACTAGAGAACTGAGAACACTCTCACAAATCCTAGCAGAAAGGGTGTTTTGGGGTGGGATGGGCTGTGGTACTGCAATTAAGGTAAAATATCATGACTTAGGTAGGTTCTAGAATCATTTTGTTGCACTGACAGTTCTCAGGATCAGTCAATTTCAGGAGTCACCTAAAATCCCACACCTTCTCAGTGTCTAGGTATGTGGGGCACCTCATCAGTAGAGCACATAAATCTTACCATAAATGTGCATGTGTACAAAACAAAAGTTATATACAGCACAGTAAGATATACAAAAGAAAAAGATAAATAACTTGAATTCTTGAGTCTCAGTGATATTCTATACACAGAAATGCATGCCAAATTTCTGCTGATTTCCCCAAAAGTTTGAGAGACTTTATAAATTACATAAAGTTAATACATATTAATTCAGCATAAAGTTCATTGGGACTTTCACAGACAAGTCTAGGAACTTCACTTCATCAACCTACTGAATTCCAAAAATGATGACCTAAATACAGACATTGGATTTATGACACATTATAACCTGCCTAACGTCCCAGCCTC
>NW_017729024.1:1356637-1375381 GCF_001723915.1 Gavialis gangeticus | reverse complement strand
AGACATTGGATTTATGACACATTATAACCTGCCTAACGTCTGACTGCCCAGGTAATTCTACTACCTACCAGCTATATTTATTTTTCTTCCCTCCCCCACCCAACCTATCTCCTACCCACTGACTCCTCAATTTCCATCTTCACTGACTGCCTTTCATGCATGCATACCAGCCTCTGGCTGCTTTACTAGTCATTCCACCCAGGAAGAGCACACACCAACTGCAGATGCTTCCTCAGCCAGAGGAAGGGTATCTATACCCAAAACTTGCAAGGAAGAATGTTTCCAACTATTTGAGTTGGTCTAATAAAAGATATCAGATTTACCCAATGAACCTTGTCTGCTTATGTCCTTAGAACAACACAGCTACAACCTATACCCATTAACTTATTTTAGCTTCTGTGCGGGGAAAAAAAGTAAACCATTTTATTTGGTCTTTGAGATTATATTACAACAATACTGTGCCTCTTAAATACTAGATATACTTTGGTAACAGATGAAGGTCTGGATCCTGTACGATGCTAAACACTCTGGCATCAATCAGGCAAAACACCCAACCTGAAGAAGATGACTAGTCCCAGTGGAGAAGTGCCAGCCTACACCAGAGGATCTGGCCCAATATACTTATTTCAGATACTTTTGCAATTATTAGCTATTTTAAATAAATAAATAAAAAGATAATCTCTCTCAGACATAGAGACAAACTTTTTATCAAGGTCAGAGCATAACATCACTCAGGTTAAAACAAACCAAATGAACAAAAATAAGATGGTCTAGATTTGCCACCTGACTTAAGCATCAACTGTATCATTAAAGATCCAACTTCTGTCCAGTTATTGACAATTTTTCCACTGACTTCAACATCAAAATTCGTCTGATGAGCCAGATCTTTTTAAACTTACTGCATATTATTTAAAGACCAGATGAACGATAAGCAATATATAAAATATTCTTGGTTTTCAGGTCAGGCTTTTATTCCAGTTTAAGCCTGCACATAGGATTCTACCTCTGCTAAGTCACCATAGGTAAAAAAAAATAAACTGTTTACCTGTATTTTTTGCTGAACAGAAAGGTAAACTCGAAGGACTTCAATGCTACTGCGTATTCGAACTGATGCTCTCTCTGGTTCAAAATTTGGATTGATCAAATCAGTAAAAGGTTCATTTGTGACATCATTTCCCAGTAGTGAATAGTAGAAGAAAAAATCAGGCTGTCGTTCTGGAAGTTTCATTGTAGTAGGAATCAACTAAAAATATGCAAAGGAAAAAAAAAGTATTAACATCACAAATACAGTAATCTTCTAGTATTTTCTTAGAAGTTGTAATCAGTTAAACATCTTCTGCAGTCTGAGGCAGAAACTGACTGAAATCCCAAGTGGCAAACTGCATTTTACGTCAAGAATGGCCAACCTGTACCACAAGCGCCACAAATGGCATGGGTAGCCTCTGTGGGTGCATCCAGATGTGCATGGATGTTTGGTTCCACAGGAACAACTAGCAGTGGTGTACCTTGCATTGCAGCTACTTGTTCCCGAGGAATACTCATGCCATACGCACTTTGGCGCACAACAGCTTCACCTGGGGTCCTGGGGGCCTCCCAGGGCCACAGCCGTGGTGATTCTGCCATGCAGACCCTGGCTGGGTGCTGCAGCACAGCTCCAGGCAGCCCAGCTCTGCTTTTGAGCAGCATGCACTGCCTGAGCATTTGCTGTGCCAGGTTGGACAGCAACTGGTCAGGGATGTACTGGGGTGTAGCTATGCTGATATTCTACTGCTTTGGGGCTTTGTGGATTGGTCCCACCCCCTCTTTTCTGCTACAGCCAAGGTTGGGAACTTTGACTATGGTGTGCCAATGTTCCTTCTGGGAGCAAAATCAGAGGTTCCTGGCTAGAGGGTCTTGCCCCTCCCCTCAGTGTCAGATTGATCACCATATTTGGGGTTGGGAAGGCATTTTATCCCATGGTCAGATTGGTAAGCACTGTAGGGGGTTTTGCTTTCCTCTGTAGCAGGGGCCATGAGCCTCTACCCAGGACCTCTTAAGCATATATTGTCAACATTTTACAGAAGCAGGACACTGACAGCTGTGGTTCTCCTGCTTTACCTGTTGTAGGTTAGGGTGTTAAGTCCGTGTTGTGTCAGGGCTGATGACAGTCTTATGCATTGTTTATATTATGGTTTGTATAGGATGCTTTGGATTGGGGTGATTCTGCCTCAGGCAGCAGTTGGACTAAATGACTTCTCGAGGTCCCTTCCAGCCATACTTTTCTATGACTTTAAGAAGCGCTTTGCTCCACAGTCCTGATGACTTTCAATAGGGCCACTTGTGAAGTAACAATAGTTTGTTTTACCTTAGGATTAGAGACCTCAACTGAGATCCGAGATCAAGGCTTCTCTCAATACACTGGACTCTGTATAGTCAAACAGTGAGAAACAGGCACTTCCTGACTGTGTAAGATCTCAACAAACAAGCTCAGAAGGCAAAGATGTATAGTGACTTGCCTAAGATCAAACAGGTCAGCAACAAGGATGGAAAGAGATTCCAAGTCCTCCAATTCCTACAGAAATGTTCAATCCACAAAATTATTCCACCAATAAGAGAAAAGTAATCAATGTGACAAAACCTGGACCTGACTGTCTCCAATCATTGTCCTTTTAATCGAGCCACATTTTTGCCTCCCCTTAAAAACCTGTCATGGTAAAAAGGCTGTATTTCAATAAGTTTTGCAGAAAGTTCAAATGACTTGAATTACAAATCATTTAAAGGTTACTTTGATCTGGAATTATGATTCATGTGTCATAACTTCATGTTCCTCAACTTCAAAAACAGTTATTAATAACTTTCTACCTTGTTAAGTCTCAGACACATCTCTGGCTATATTTGAAGAACCAGGCAATTGAAGTGATTAATTATTTCAGATATTTTTGAGTCCTGTTGCTTTCTAGCAAAGATACAGAAGCTTTAACCTGTTGGTTTCAGTCCCTTGGAAAAAATAAACTGAGCAAGCATGGTATGCAAAATAACATATTGCCCTTTATTACCTAAATCTTAGAAAGCACTGTAAGATCTTTTATCTGACTCAGATGAATTCTATTCTTTCACAGAAAATCTAACACTATAAACTTATTTATGCTCAAATGTAGATAGTGTATCATTAAAAAGAACATGTACACTAAGACTATTTATAGATGAGATTTACTATGTAACGGAAGTCCTGTACCAGGAACAAGACAAGAAATGGATAGAATACTGTCCTCAAAATGACTTTGGGCTTAAAGGTGTATTGTTATTATTACCTGTTCCAGTTGTGTAGCAAATGCAATAGTTACAGACAAAACAAAATAGTCTCTGCAATATTCTGCTGGTCCAATCTGATGATAGCCCTCTTCTTCATTTAGGACTGGTACAATAGTTTTAGGGTCTAGCTCAGAAAGAAGAGCAGGTACTTAAAAAGAAAAAAAAAAAAGAATAATGAATACAGCTGTTTTCTAGATCATCACGGCAAGGTGCTTCTACATAGTTTATAAAAGTAGAAAAGTTCAAGACTCCAGATGCTAATGCTTCACAGAATTCTAATATTAAAAAAATGGAACTTGCTTCTGAATACAGATACATATTATTTCCCTTTAATTAGATTCCACTTCAATGAATGCTGATATTAATTTTGAGAGGTTTTCTTTTCTGACATGAATACAAAAAGGTGTAAGATAGTGCCAGCACAAATACTTAATTGATGGAAGACATGAAAGTTCATTCAGTAGCCTTTTGGAATTTTTCTTCCTTCACCTCTTCTTTTCAACTGAAGAAGCTTAAAAAGTCTTATTTAGCAAATCTTAGGAAGATAGACATAGAAACGTTAACATACACAAACATAGTAATTTTGAATTTAGATTTCTCAGGTATACTTTCTGACAACAGTGCAAATACAAAACAAGGAAATCATAAGGCAAAGTGGACATCAGTTGCTACCAGTGTACAACTTAAAATTTTCCACATGAAGCAATGTGGTACCTGGCACCCTTAAAACTTTCAGCATCTGGTGGAGAAAGTGTGAACAACTGGTGAAGTTTTCACTAATAAGAGTCTGAAGTTTTAAACAGATTGTTTCACTCTTTGCTCTCTAGCTTAAATCCTAGGACTGTTGGCCAGTTTCTATAATGAGCAGTACATCCCTGGAAGATACATATAGTAGCTGCAAGTATAGTAAATCCAAACATACCTGAAACTAAGATAACCCTAAATCTGGTCTCTATAATTTAAAATGAGGGGGAAATTATTGGAGTCAAGAACGAATGAATTAAGAGAAAAACTTACCATGTTTTAAACTCCATTGAGGATGTACTTTACTAATCTTGACAAAAGTATTTGTGCATGCTTTAGGATAGTAGAGTGAAGCATAAGGATGAGAGAAAATTAGAGTTCAAGAGAAATAAAAACAGAGCTTGTAACATCTGACATAGTAGGCTGTAACCTACGAAAGCTCATTCCTCTCTGAATAAATTAGTCAATAAGGTGCCACAATGTTTTGCTTTATGCCAAACTACAGACAAACACAGTTAACTAGCCGTGTCTTCCCATGCTTATATTATATGCAATTTACTATACTGTATAAAGATAAATGGCATGCAGTGTTCCTGTTAATAAATAAAATCAACATCCAATTTTTCCCCATGCCAAGGAAGAAAACAAGCAACCAAACTCTATTAAGAATGGCACTAGTATAAATGTTGTAAATGAAATGCATAAGCTTTTCGGAAGAGAAAGGAGGTGAGAGATGAATGCTGAAATACCAAATAATGTTAGTATTCAGGCATGCTAGTTCATGGGAGTTGAACCAATGACCCCGATGTTCCTTCCAACTCTATGATTATTCTTAAAAAAGAAAAATCACTAGACCAAATTCAGTACATTGTAGAGAGCTTCTCCAACTATAAACAAATCCTACCACTGTCAGAGCTACTTCTGGTGCGGAAATGGTAACCAACAGGTTCACAGAACACTAGACAGTTGATGATCACACGAAAAAGGGCATCAGAGCAATAGGTTAAAGCAGCAGTGCCAAACCTTTTCATCCCATGAGACAGATGACCAGTGCCATTTCTGTCTGCAGAGAGGCCCAATTTAGCTATGTTCTGCTTGGAAATTTGGTGGTGAGGGAGAGGTGGCAGTATTAACTGACACCATGCTCCTGCTGCCAAATTTCTAGACTCATGGGGAGTCCTACAGGCTAGATTACATTGTCTGTGGGAAGGAGTTGGAGCACCCCGGCCTAAAGTAGTCAATCTTTTTAGACTCAAGATACTATGGAAAACTAGTGATTTTTCTGTTGCAAAGAACTTAGAAAGATGACAACAGGTTAGAATGTTTCTAACACAATGGATTCCTAGATAAAAAATCTCTGGGTTTACCTTACAAAAAATATTTGCACACCTAACAGTGTTAACATTGCATGAATCAAGCTTGAAAGGCACTCCAGTGTGCCACCCTGGTTAAGAATCACTGGGATAAAGCTGGGGTAACGGGTAACCACTGAGGTAAGCACTTATCTTATCAAAAATCTCATAGGATCTTTAAAATCAGAATAAGAAACTTGGTTTAAGGCCTCATCCACACACAAGGAGCTGCACCAAACACAATTAATTTATTTATCTCAAGAGGGATGAGATATCTCAGCAGGGTTAGCACTCAAGCCAGCAAGTCTGTTGTTTTAAACCTGATATTTTATTGTACTAAACCTGAACTAAACAATACTAGACTAACCCCTCCAAAATTTACAAGTGTATTTTCACCTAGGTAGATACAAACATGAAATACAATCTTTAAAATTCAGAAAAAAAGAATCAGATAAAAATATTCTGAGGAATGACAGGTGCAACCCTAAGGACATGATGATGGGAGAAGAAAATATATAGCTTAAGTGTTCTAGGGGCCTCCTCTATCCCTCCATTACGAATACAACTGGAGGTCATTCTTAGATGGGGAGAAAAGCACAGAAGTAAGAGGGATTTCTTAGTTTCTTTTTACTGTTAATTTGGCTTTGAGAAGGAAAAATAACTGACAAAGAAAAACTGCCTCTTGGAGTTCTCCAACTTACCCTGGATACATCAAGACATACAGCAACTATTGTTCTGAGATTGCAGTCTACCTTCCCAGTTCGATAATGGAGGTATAGTTTGAACTAGATTTTGAAGAGGCTGTGGGGAAACTATTGGTCTGGGAGTCAGAAAATCTTTTATCCTTTAGGGCAAGATTGATTATCTGTCTGATGGATTTTTTTACCCCCTCATTTTTCCTGATCATGGAGGCTTGGTTTAAATACAATAACTTAGAACAGGATTAAAAAAAATAAAGACAGAGTTTATAATTTGTCAAAGCTGCATGAGATATCCTGAAGGTAAAAGAGTAAAAAGAAACAGAACTAGAGGTTAACATGTATTGGAAATTAAGAAAAATAATTTTTGCAGCTTAATTTGACATACGTTCTCATTTTATTTCAGAGGAGTGGGGGAAGAGAATTCACTGGTGGGCCAAATGTTAAAGGTCAACTTTGAGGGAAGCAACCCTGAGTGCTGGTTATTTACAAAGATGTCAGTTGGTACTAAACTGGATGGTATGGGATGGCAAACTTGGATCTGTTTTCATTTCTTGTATCCTGATCAATTCTTATCCACATCTTACAGTTTACAATTCAGATTTGTTACTTCATGATCTGGAGTTTCAGCTATTTAAACTACTCCTTGTCAAGAAAAAAAGAAACCTATTTCTTTAACTTCAGAAACCCCTACATTACCAAAACCTAATAAAACTGGAGAGCCATTTTAAAAACAATCCCACAACTTCACAACTCTCCTGTGGTTTGCATCCCAACTCAACTTTGAGCCTCACAGCTTGCAAAACAAGCTACTGTCCGCAAGTAATTTGAACTCATAGTGCATGCGGGTACTGTTATTTTGTTATAACATTTTCACAGAAAATACTCACAAAGTAAAAATGCATTTGTCAGACAAATTTACCATGTGCAGCAAACTATGCTCTTCACACATTAAAGATTTTTTCTAAATAAACTTAACGAGGTTTTTATTATGCTTTATACCTTTCCCTTCTCTAGGAGGTGCCTCCTTTGCTCTAAAAACATCCACAGGTGCTTTCGTATCAGTTTCCAATGTCAAGCTAATCTGCATCTCAGACTTAAATTTAGTATATTTGTTACTGAGCAAGGGGTACCATTTTGGTGCCTGCAAAATAAAAAGATACACAAAATATGATCCAAAAAGTAGTAACAAATAAAATGGAAAAGAAAAAAGAGTTTATTATTATTATTATTATTATAAGGTAAAATAATCTAAGAGACAAGTCATTTATTCATAAAATTATTATAAATTTTAGATGCGTGTTTATTTTCAAAATGTCAGACACTAACACTGATGTGGACCAAACCTTTCTGCTTTACAGTCAAATAGAACTAGAAAGTAAGAAGGCTGCCTCCCAAACACTTCCAGTAATTTTAATGGTTAATTACATTCACTTAAGAAAAACAAAACAAAAACTATGCTAAACTAAACTTGTGGATATTTTCTAGTTTGAATCAGATACAATATGAAAAACAAATGTATCCAAATTCAATTTTGCAGTTCTTGAAATTTTTTTTTTAAATTTGCAAGTACAAAAGAACAAAACCAAACAAACCCACAACCAAACAAACCCAACCTCACACACATTTAGTTTTGTGCTCTCAAAGCAATCTCTAATGGTCAATTTAAAAATATTTTATCATGTGATAAAAATGATGTATTCAAAATGCTTATCTTCGTATATGTGCAATTAAAACATCTTTTTAAAAAGTTCTGAACTAGATCATCTAATGAAGGAATCTACTTTCTTCAGAAAAGGATCTGAGAACTTCCTTGTTCCCTTCAAAAGCTTCCAATATATTTTTATAAACAAGAAATCTAATGTGCATACTGTCAAAATGTCAGTTACTAAACACACCTGTTTCTTTTCTTGGGCAGCTCTTAAATCTAATACAATGTAGCCTATGCTATCCTTTCTTGAAGATACAGGATCCAAGGCAAAACACTGGAGCTTGATAGGTGTTCGCTGCAGCCTAAAAGACCACCCCAATAAAAAACAACATGAAGTAGTAAAAATGTCTGCTGTTATACAGCAGCTGACAAATAATTCACAATACATACAAAATGCATCAACTTTTCATAGGTTTGGAACTAGTTATGACTAGGGACCTACTCAAATTGTAATTGCACGGATTTAATGGAAATTGCAAAATTGGGCAATCCCTGTGGAATCTGCAGGAAAAACAAACAAACAAACAAAATCTTACTAAACATAAAATGTTGACTACCCAGTGGGAACCAGCAGTCACCCCTGGCCGTGCAACCCGACAGGAAAGGGGCTACCAGCATGAAGGTGAGCAGGAAAATGGCTCCGCCCCTACCTTTCATTGCTGAGTGGCTGAGAGGAATCCCTGTCTTATGGCCCTGCCCCTCTTCAATCAGCAACAAGGGGTGGGGCTGCATCACGGACAGCCTTCTCAGCCAATCAGTGACAGGGACAAGGTCACCAGGGGCCACTCGGCCAGACACATGGGGGCCCCACCATAATAAGGCCTGTGAAAATGGGTTCTCATAGGATTTTTTTACCACAGACACAGCACAGCATCATTCTTTCAAAGAATAATTCTTCTACGTTAAGCCTCCCTGCCTCCCCCACCACAATCAGTTCAGCAAAACAAAGAACTTTATGCTCTTTCACCCTTATTCTTACCTATAGCAGCAGTATCCTCAGATAAATTAGTTTCAGCATGTAATTAAGTATATCATTAAAGCGAGTAGCTTCAATTCTAACATTTTTAGTGGACAGTAGCTCAAACACATACCTTTCACTAACTGTAAGAGACACAATAATGACAAATTAAACTTATTCTAGATTTAGTTTCATAACGCAACCTGTGCTGATGAAGTGCTTTCCTATCGAGTTCCCAAGCCAATTCAGTGGCAAACTCTGGCTGGTTTGTGTGATCCACAGGATCAGTAGACAGCTGTTCACCATCAAATTTTGCTTCTACGACAAGTGTATGCTTGGCACGTTTAGGAAAATGCCGTCCTAGAAAAACAAAAGCACAGAAATGATATCTCCACTTGGGGAAGAGAGAGAATGTATTTATATCACAAGACAAATGTATAAAATATTTCCTTTGTCATTTAGCCCACAGTTGTTTTAATATCTCAATATACTTCTTTATTATTATTATGAAAACCCTTTCCTTCCCACCATCCATTCACAAAAAATAGATATTAGATCTCAACACAAAACAGACAGTAAAATGTATTTACATTGAAAAGAAGTTTGCACATATATACAAACTCTTATTTATTTATTTGTGCAATTGCCATATGCACATGAACAGTAACTTTATTAATTACTCCTACTCCTTTCAATAGAACTTTCCCTATGTAAGTAACTTTATTTTCCCCCCAGAAGTGTGACATTGGGCTTTTAGACAGGAACATCTTTGGTACCCCACCTCCATTTCTCAAAAATCTCTTCACTGCTTAAGTGGATGATGTACAAATGCTTCCTAACTCACGGATGCTTTGCACCTGGAACACTGTCATCTGGCCTGTGGGGCTCCTAATAGGTCTATGGGGAGCCCTGCAGGCTGTGGCCCTCTATGATAGATCAGGTACGCAGGGCCTGATCCCAGCATACAGGGCTCAGTGACAGTGGCATAGGGCCCTGTGGGCCTGATCCCAGCACTCTGAACTATCCAAATCTGATATACAAGTTTCTAGTTCAGGAGAATTTCTTGAAAAAAATTACTACATTTATGGATGGTGTAACAGGGGACCTTGCCCTGTTACTGACAGCAAGAAATTGAAGACTGTGCTTTTAAGATAAGCTCCTCAGAGGCCAGAAGAGGCAGGCTGTAGCTATATATAGCCTGCACAGAACCAGAAGGGGTAGTCTGACTTGGGCAGCGCTACAGGAAGGATCTTACTGCTGGGAGAAATATAGAAGTGGTACAGGGAACTGCAGACTGACCTTGGCTGTGCTAGCTGAAGGAGCTCCCTGTGCTGAGTGGGTAAGCAATATGGGACACAGGGAATTATGAGTAGGCCCAGGAAAGAACAAGCTGGGAGAAGCCAGAAAAACCGAGTAGAAGCCTGGGGAAGAGCTTAGAGAAAGGCACCCCAGCTGCATTTGATTGTGCTTCTGTTGGGCTATGTTTGCTGTTTAGGTTACAAAGGATGGCAGTGGCTGAAGGTGAGGAAAGGAGGCACTGAAGATGTCCCACAAGAGGGATTAGGATAACTGAGTTGGGCTGCCAGAGGACCCAGTGATCCAAAACCCAACTGTCTGAGCCTGAGAGACTGTGCAGGACTAGCATTCAGAGATGTAACAACAACTGAAGGCATGGCAGATGAGGGTAGGGTGGTACCTGGAGTGAGCCATTCCTGTTACTGGCCTTTGATTCCATTATGGACAGGACTGAAAAACTGTGCAAACTGCCAAAAATTAATGTGAAAAGTTACTGGTCCAGATAACATTGGTATCCCCTCTCCCCGCCCCCCTCCAAAAATTGATCCAGCACTTCTGTTTAGCCTTGCAGTTTTTTTCTTTCAAAACTCTCCCCTCCACTTAACCCCAAGACAAGACAAATGGAGCAACTCAAAATATAACATTTATAATATCTGACAACCTAAAGCTGAGGTCAGCAACATGTAATCTGCATGTCAGATGCAGCTGGACAAGCTTTGCTTAAGCAACCTACCCAGTTTTGGGATCCAGCAAACTGTGAGGAGCATCCAGAAGCACAGCGTGCTTCTGGATGTGTGGAAGAGCTCCAGCAACAGCATGGTCCATTCTGTGCCAAATCTCAGGCAGCAGCTGCAGCAGCAGGGCCTGGGACAAAGGCACCAGCATGTCCCTGACCAGCCCAGTGTTCATCTAGAAGCTGTTTTTCATCAAATGCCAGGCTGGTTGGGGACAGGCTGGTGCCTCTGTCCCAGTTCATGTTGCCATCCAGTGAATGTTGTAGAATGACATGTGGTCACTGTGGCTCTTTAATACATCCTGAAACAGACTAAGCTTTGGGATACACTTTGCAGCCTTCTAGTCCAAGTTTGCTGCATGCTAGGGAATAGATCCTAGGGCAGGAACAGAGGATCCACCATGTCCCCAACCTGAACACACAAGCAGACCAGTCAGATAATGATCCATGTGGGGCTGTGCATGCTCATCTGTAGCAGGTGGGGACCTTCTGTTTGCAGGAAGGGTGTTGGGAGTGTTGCCTGCCCCCACTCGCTTTGGGTGTACAGGGCCTGGGACAGTCTCCCCTTAAGAAGTGAGAGTCCAGTAGCCCTCATACTTGTGAAGGAGCCACCTGCTGTTGAAGATCAACCCCATAATAAATTATACATTCCAGCCCAGGCGTGGATCAAGAGGCAGGGGGAGGGTGCACTGGTGCACTTGCACCCCCTTTTGATTTCTGCTTCACCCAAAGCTTAAAACCAACTGTCTGGAGGTGATAGCTCCAAAAGAGACCAACTCAGGAAGGAAATCACCACATGCTACAACAATTTAAAGAGAATAATCTAGACATCCTCCCAGATATTATACAATGGATACAAAGAGACTACAAAAAAAATTTCTACAACATCCATCCAACATAAAAAGAAGAAATGGAACAAATTACTTCAGGAACAACCTTCCCAGCCACAGAGCAACCATCAGAGAAACAGCACTAAACACCTTACAACATTCCAACCTCAGACTTGATGAAACTAAAAGCAGCAACCAACCCTCAAATACCATCACTCTCTCCACACACACACGTAACAAAATTGAAAATACGTCCTTTCTAAAAGCCTAAATTTCTGTCCAGAAAAATGCCCTAATAAAATACTTCAATGTGGAAAACCAGAAGAATTCTGATGCCTCTGCCTCAAGCAATATTTCCACAACCAAAATGAATCCACTTCCAACAACTCATCCTCTCACAATACTGAGGAAAAGATCACCCCCCTGCAAAAAAAAAGAAAAAAAAGAAATCAGATTGGACATCTCACATAACTTTGACCACTATATCGACTGCTTCAGGGAAAGAATAAACAATGAAATAATCAACACCGCACAGCATCATAACAACCTCTCCCTATCAGAGAAAAAGGGCATAGAATCTCTAACATCTAACCGCCGAGTAGTAATAAAACCAGTAGATAAAGGAGGAGCCACGGTCATCCTTAGCCATGAAGACTACTACATAAAAGAAGCCAACAGACAACTCTATGACACCACCTATGAAGAACTACAGGAAGATTCTACTCCCCTTTTCACCCAGAAACTCAAAAATACCATCAAATCATTTCCATCAGAACTACAAGAAAAATGACAGACCTTGATCCCCCACTACTTAATCCAGGGACTTTTTACATGCTCCCTAAAATCCACAAACAAGGGAACCCTGGCAGACCTATCATATCCAACCATGGAACCCTAACGGAGGAAATATCAGGTTTCATCAAATAAATCCTAAAACTGCTTGTCACCCAAAGAGCGAGTTTTGTCCAAAACACTACAGACTTTCTATGAAAACTTAAAAACATAGACCACCTTCCCAGCAACAATCTCCTAGCCACCATGGATGTTACCAGCTTATATACCAACATCCCACACCAGGATGGCATCCAAGTCTGCCTTACATACCTACAAGAGCAAGATGACAACTCAGAGTACAGACCCAAAGACATCACTGACCTTATACACTTCATCCTCAAAAACAGTAATTTCACTTTTAATAACCAATACTTCCTCCAGATCCTGGGCACAGCTGTGGGCACCAAAATGGCCCCACAGTATACCAACCTTTTGATGAACTACCTAGAAGAAGAATTCTTCAAGGACTACACCATCAAACCCTTGCTATACTTAAGATATATCGATGACATTATCATTTGGACTGAAAACCTGCTCTCTCTGACTGAGTTCCATCAGAAATTCAACAATCATCACCTCCCCATCTGACTACCTCTTAAATAATCCAGCACCAACATCTCCTTTTTAGACATGATGATGATCAGTATCCAGTATGGTAAAATACAGACCACACTATGCAAGAAACCTGCAGACCAACATACATATCTGGACAGAACGAGCAATCACCCTAAACACACCAAGAAAGCTGTGATAGACAGCTAAGCCCTCAGATATCACCGAATTTGCACTGAGGAGAACACCCGGGACTGCTACCTTACCTCACAAACCTTAAAAAGGCTTTCAGTCAACGAGATGGATCACACGTTTGAAAGAGCCACCCCCCGGATACCATGTGAAGAACTGCTGCAGTACAGAAGGAAAACCCCCACGAATCACACACTGCTGATTATAGCATATCATTTCTCCCTCAAACCTACATGGAAAATCCTCAGTTATAACTCATACTAAAAGGAGACCCAATTCTTAAAGAGATCTCCCAAGAACCATGCATCCTACCCTTCAAACAAGCACTGAACCTCGCTAACCTCATCACCAGAACCAAACTTCCTATGGCCCAAAACACACCGAATGGATCCAGGCCATGCCATGAAAAGAAATGCAAAACTTGCCAACATATCTTCACACAATTACTACACCCCACAACAGAACCACCAGCATTCCTGGATCTTACAGCTGCACCTCCAGAAATGTTATACATCTCACCCAATGGATCAAAAGCCCTAATGGAAAATACGTAGGTGAGACCAAACAACAAGTGAGCACCAGAATGAATGCACACCAGAAATCTATTAAAGACAAGAATACCCAATTACTGGTGGGGGCACATTTCTCACAAGAAAACCATTCTCTCTCCAATCTCTCAGTTTTAATTCTCAAAGGGAACTGACAAAACACTTTTCACAGATGAGTCTATGAACTTCACTTCATCAACCTCCTGGATACAAAAAATCATGGACTAAAATATAGACATTGGATTTATGACACATCTGACTCCCCAGGTACCACTCCACTATTTACCTGCAACATTCATCCCCACCCCTACCCAGCCTCTCTCTCACCCACTGACTCTTCAATTTACATCTTCACTGACTAGCTTTCTTGCATGCATAGCAGCCTCTGGCTTCTTTACTATTCATTCCACCCAGGAAGAGTACGCACAAATGCAGATGCTTCCTCAGCCTGACAAAAGGTTTTTAGCAACCCAAAAGCTTGCTAAGAAAAATTTGTGCAACTATCTGAGTTGGTCTAATAAAATATATCAGATTTATCCAAAGCACCTAGGTCTGTCTATGTCCTTAGACCAACACAGCTACAACCTACACCCCTGGAGGCAACTGCTGAATTTTGAGTCTGGCAGTGCTGAGGGAGTCACATGACTTCATGGCTCATTATCATCTACCTGCTACCTTCTAAACTCTCTTCATTCCATAGGCATTAACAAATCTCCCCCTTCTTTATAATGATCTGGATGTCCAACCTATCAAACTAGCCATTTTTTTGCTCCTGGCAATGAAGCTCCTATTCCATAGCTCTGTGGACTATTTCTAACTCATTCCAACAAAGTACTATTTGTTTTCACTTCTTAAACTGTGTGACACAAACCTAGACCCCCAGCCTATGAATAATGCTTCAAGATTCTTTCTAACTGGAGAAAAACAGGTGTGTTGTTTCACATAGGATGAGGCACCTTGCCATATCCACTCCCCTTTTGAACATCCTAGATTCACCCATGCTGTGGCCCTGTTGGGGAGACCTGAACACTCCTCCTACCCTTTTGTTTGCTGTACTGGGTGTATTAACTACATTCCTCCTCCCTGGTATTCTGATCCCAGAAACAGTCCAGTCTGAATCACAGGGGTCAGCATGCAAGAGAAGAGGGGGCAGTTCCAAGGGAGCCAAGATGCACAATCACACCCAATACTAACAGGGCCACTTTCAAAAAGAACAATGGTCATAGGGCAGGGCGGCTCTGTTTCCCTGTTCCCTATCGGATCCAAAAGATCCTTCTCTCAGGGAAAGGGTAGGGAAGACAGAAATCTGAAGCCAACTTGCAGGCAACTCCCCACACAAACAGGCAGAGGGGGGAGAATTTGGAAATTGCTTCAAATCCTGAGAACAGATTCTGAGGGTGCACAGTAATTTTGAGCAGCTCCTAGAGCTCTTAACCTTTGCTCTGACTGCACATACATCTGAAAGTAGTTCTAAGCACTCATTCTGCAGCTCAAAGTTATGCCACCCCAGGGCAGGATTCTCTTTGATCTGTACCACCGTTGCTCCTATTCCATTTGGGTGTGGTCACTCCCCACAGATGTGCCACCCAAACTGAAGTTCTCCAGTATTCCAGGATCTCTCATACCCCCACCTGTAAAGCAGGGCTAGAAGCCTGACCTGGCTCACTAGGCTTCCATTGGTTCCTTGTCCTGCCCTGCTCACTAGGCCTCTAGTGGCAGGTCACAGCCTTGCAGGTGGGGAACAGTCAGAGAAGTTTTCTAGAGCAGTGGTTTTCAACCTTTTTTCATTTGCAGACCCCTAAAAAATTTTGAGTGGAGGTATGGACCAAGGTTCTGTCTAAGCTGTGATTAAAAATCTTGCCACGCACTAACTTTTTAATGCCACACACCCACCTAGAGAGGAGCTGGGCTGCAGCTTCCCAGACAGGAGCTCGGCGTGGAGCGTGGCAGAGGCACTGGGGCCAGTGTGGGACACTTACCGGAGGTAAGCTCTTCACTCACTCCTCAGGTGGGGCAGGCATTGGCTCCTCCCTGAGGCGAGCCAGGGCGGGGCTGGGGTAGAGTGCCTCCTCGTTCCCTGAGGCGAGCCAGGGCGGGGGCTGGCATAGGCTCCGCCGGCTCCGGGGAACTGCTCCGCAGGCTCCTCTGGCTCTGGGGAACTGCTCCACTCCCCAGCCCCTGTCAGTTAGGTTTCCAGAAGTAAATATTTTTGGTTAAAGATTCCTCCAAGGTTTGGTTCAGAACACAAGTTGGGAAGTTTCCATTTAAATAAAATACAACAGTTTTAAACTTATTTTTCTTGTACTGCTCCAGCTGAAGCTCTCGCTGTCACCTGCTCAAAAATTCCACCAACTTCCCAAAGGCCACAACCATGAGGGTATTTGCAAGTTGGCATTTGCTTGCTGATGGACAGAAGAATGCTGCAGCAGACAACCACAATGGCATTGCTGCATGTTTGATAAAGTCCAAATAAACAGCAGGCCTGTGCAGCAGCATGAGCCCACGAGAAGTTCTGGGTTACAGGGAACTGTCTCTAACAAGGGCAGAGAAAAGAGTCATGGTCTTGCGATCTCCCATCTGGGGAAAGCTAGTAGAAGCCGTCTGAAACTTGTCTTTCCTACCACCCTCAGCATTTCCCGCAATAACTTCTCCCCATTATTTCCATTTCTATGTTCTGGCTGTGAGGTTTAACTGACACCAGGGTTGTGAATTAAGCACCAGGTGACAGAGGCCCAGATGCTGTATCATCTTTTGTTGTTATACTTTGAGGAGGACCAAAGTGGCGCACACCAAAAGGGGGAGGTGGGACCAATTTGGGAACGGACCAAAGTGGCATGCTCACGGATTGCTACACCTTAGAGGGAACATTGGTGTGGACCCCTTTAGTTATTTAAAATGATGGCGCATACCCCCTTGAATTGTAAATGTGGGTATTCGCATACTTTTGACTTAATCTTTTATGGACCCTCTAAACAGTCGGAGACCCCCACAGGTTCACGGACCACAAATGGAAAACCAGTGTTCTAGGCTAGAGGTTTCCCAACCTTTTCTTACAGTGTATCCCCTTCCAGATTTACCAGCTGCCCACATACCCCCACCAGCATGTTTTATATTTTAACCCCTTAAATGCCAATAATAATAATAATAATAATAATAATAATAATAATAATTTTAAATCCACCATTATACAATTACACTAAAATTAAATCTACCATTACACAATTTCTCCCGTATACCCCCCCAGAACTGTCTTGTGTATCGCCAGCGGTGCGCGTACCACAGTTTGGGAACCCCTGTTCTAGACTAAGGGTGCTACTGCCGCAGACTCTAAGCTAGTGCTAACACCCATCAACATCTGTGTGGCTTACAGTGGAAGGTGCAGCAAGGCCCTCTATCCATGCATTCTCTGCTGCCTGGAGCTACTCTGGGTGATACAACCCACTGGGCAGCATCCCTATACACCTGGGTGTAGTTCAGAGGAACCAGCTTTGGCTTCCCTTGTCCTCCTCCAGAGGGAAGGAAAGACCCCAGAGATGCCCTGCATGACACAGCCCCCCCTCAGCTCTATTCATAGAATCATAGAAGTAGGGTCGGAAGGGACCTTGTAGATCTTCAAGTCCAACCCCCCACCTGGGCGGGAGAAAAACTGGACTTAAATGAGTCCAGCCAGGTAGGCATCAAGCCTCTTCTTAAAGATCTCCAGGGTAGGGGCCAGCACCACTTCCTTTGGAAGTTGGTTCCAGCTCCTAGCCGCTCTAACTGTGAAGTAGTTCTTGCGGATGTCTAATCTAAACCTACTCTCCAATCATTTGTGTCCATTGTTCCTTGTCATGCCAGGGGGTGCTAGGGGAAGCAGTGTCTCCCCCAAACCCTTCTGGTCCCCCCCGGTGAGTTTATAGACAGTCACCAGGTCCCGCCTCAGCCTTCTCTTGTGAAGGCTGAACAGGTTTAGGTCCCGCAGTCTTTCATTTTAGGGTCTGCCCTGCTGTCCCCGGATCATGCGGGTGGCTCTCCTCTGGACCCTTTCAATGTTGTCCACATCCCTCCTGAAATGGGGCGCACAGAACTGGATGCAGTACTCCAGCTGTGGCCTGACCAGTGTCGCATAGAGGGGGAGGATCACCTCCCTGGCTCTACTTGAGATGCACCTGTGGATGCACGACAAGGTCTGGTTAGCCCTGCCAACCGTGACTTTGCATTGTCGGCCCATGTTCATCTTGGAGTCAGTAATGACTCCAAGATCCGTGTCTGCCTCCGTGCTCTCAAGAAGGGAGTTTCCCATCTTATAAGTGTGCTGCTGGTTACTACTGCCCAAGTGCAGCACCCTGCACTTGTCATTATTGAAATGCATCCTGTTTTTGTTAGCCCACTCCTGTAACCTATCCAGATCTTGCTGCAATCTTTCCCTCCCTAATAGCGTGCTCACTTATTCATTTGCCATGAGGCTAAAGTTGGGTCCATATGCCTGGTTCCTAATTCCCAGTTTCTGGGTCCCTTTTCACAGCTCATCTTTACACCGTGAGAGGCTGCTAGTGATGAATGAGATGTGCTAACAAGTTGGAATGGGGTCAGTGATGTGTGTTTCCTAACAAAAGTGTCAAATCTCTTGTGTCGAGGACGCAGCCCTGACTGAGGAGCAGAGATCAGACTGCAAAGGTGGGAATAAGGACCAGGGAATAAGAACCTACTTTCCGCCTCAGGCAGACAAGGTTCTTTGGGTAAATGTGGTATCTTTTATTAGACCAACTAAAAATTAGAAAAATTGTTCTTTGCAACCTTTCAGGTACAAACACCCTTCTTTAGGTATAGGGAGAGTCTGCTGGTATTATGTGTTCTCCTGGATGGAATAGAAGCCACTATGTAAAATTCAGGTCTGTGAAAATGCAAATATGTGGCAGTGAGGATCTGAAGGGGGTGGAAGACAATAGATAAGAGACAGGTGGGTGAGGGGGGAAAGAGGGAATGCTGACCTGGTGAGAGAACGTAGCTGGTAAAACACAGACAA
>NW_017729024.1:1345331-1351637 GCF_001723915.1 Gavialis gangeticus | reverse complement strand
GGAAGACAATAGATAAGAGACAGGTGGGTGAGGGGGGAAAGAGGGAATGCTGACCTGGTGAGAGAACGTAGCTGGTAAAACACAGACAAGTTACCTGGGGTTACTAGATGGCAGGCAGGTTATAATGTGCTATAAATTCAACATCTATATTTAGTCCATGAGTTTTTGTATCAACTAGATTTATGAAGGGAAGTTCATAGGCTCATCTACGAAAACTGTTTTGTACATTCCTTTTGAGGGTTAGAATTGAGAGATCGGAGAGTGTTTGTCTTGTGAGAGGAGTGCACCCACAGGTAATTGGGTATTTTTGTCTTTGATACATTTTCGGCATGCCAGTGAAAATAAACATTCTAGCTATACTCTCTATAGTTCTTTCACAAGGCATGAGGCTGAAGGAAGTGTTGGTTGTAGCCATGTTGGTCTAAGGACACAAGCAGACAAAATTCTTCAGGTAAATGTGATTAATCTACTAGATACAAACAATCATGGACTAAATATAGATACTGGATTTATGGTGCATCATAACCTGCCTGATATTTGATAAACCCATGTAACCTGTCTGCATATTACCAGCTACATTCTCTCACCAGGTCTGCATCCCCTTCTTCCCTCTCCCACGTGCCTGTCTCCCATGGCCTCTGATCCTCACTGCCTTGCATTTGCATTTTTACAGACCTGAATTTTGCACCTTGGCTTCCAGTCGAGACTGCACAAACACCAGCAGACTCTCCCTCTGCCTGAAGACGGGTATCTGTGCCCAAAAGCTTGCAAAGAACAATTAGCAACAACAAGTAGCATCACAATGTATTTAGCCTTAGCGTTCTTATATTTATATGCACTGTGGTAGTTAATATAAAATGTACGTATAGGCATAGGTGACAGAAGGCTGGGGCTAACAAGGCTTAGCCCCCACAAACACAGGGCAACAGTTAGGGCTGCAGACCCCGGGCTGCAGCAGGTGCAAGTGAGGGAAGTGAGGGGGGGAATATGGGCATGTACACTCAGGCACAGCTGGGATCACAGCCAGCCAACATTGCAGCCCTGGTGCGTGGATTACTGCCCAGCATGGCAGACAGGCAAGTGTCCATGTACTCTGTGAAGGGGCGTGAGGGGGGCCAGATCGAGGCCCCCACAATGCAGGAGGAAGTTGGCAGAGGCAGGAACAGAGGCTGAGGTGAACAGGGCCTCGGGCTGAGTCATGGGATGCTCAGAGCCCAGGCAGCTTGTCCAGGTGGGCGGGGGCTACAGCCACTGCGTGCATCCGAGGGAAGGCAAGGGGTGGCATGTTCCAGGGTGCACACAGCAGCAGGAGACCCCGCCCCCCCCAATGAGTCTCCTGGGCTCTGAGCCTCCCACAACCCGCCCCGGGCCCCATTCACCCCAGCACCAGCCCCACACCCTCCCTCACCACGGAGGCCTCAATCTGCCCCCTTCCCCAGGACAGACTTACCTGCAAGGGTGGGATGTGTGCATGTGCACATGCATTCCACTCCCCCAAATAATATTTTCTCCCTCTGCCTATACGTATAGGGCCAGGATTCCACAACATGGTAATAGCTTTCAACTGATAAACACAAAACAACAGCAGATTCTCCCTCTGCCTGAGGAAGGGCATTTGCACTGAAAGGTAGCAAAGAACAATTTCCCCAACTATTTAGTTGTTCTAATAAAAGATATCACATCTGCCCAAAGACCCGAGGGGGTGAAAAGCATGCTGTCCACTAAGATGTGGGGCGATGTGGACACACTTGAACGGACAGCGAGGCTGCAAACAGATTTTGACAGACTACAAAAGTGGGCAGATGAGAATAGGATGGGGTTCAATGTAGACAAATGCAGGGTGCTGCACCTTGGGAGAAGGAATCCACAGCATACATACAGGCTAGGGAGTTCCCTTCCTGAAAACACAGAAGAGGAAAGGGATCTTGAAGTCATTATTGACTCCAAGATGAACATGAGCTGCCAATGCCAGACCTCAGCCAGCAAGGCCAGCCATACCTTGTCATGCATCCAAAGGTGCATTTCAAGCCGGTCCAGAGAGGTGATTCTCCCCCTCTATGCAACACTGGTCAGGCCACAGTTGGAGTACTGCATCCAGTACTGGGCACTGCACTTCAAAAGGGATGTGGCCAGCCTGGAGAGTTCAAAGGAGGGCCACCTGCTTGGTGAGAGGGCAGCACGACAGGCCCTATGAGGAGAGACTGAGGGACCTGAACCTGTTCAGTCTTAGCAAGAGGAGGCTGAGGGGGGACCTGGTGGCTGCCTACAAACTCATCAGGGGAGATCAGCAGCAAATAGGTAGTGCCCTTTTCTCCCCAGCACCACTTGGGGTGACAAGGAACAATGGTAATAAGCTGATAGAGAATATGTTTAGGTTAGAGATCAGAAGGCAATGTTTTACAGTTAGGGCGGCCAAAATTTGGAACCAACTTCCCAGGGAGGTGGTCCTTGCCCCTACCTTGGGCAAATTCAAGAGGAAGTTGGATGATCATCTGTCTGGGGTCTTGTGAACCCAGCATTCATTCCTGCCTGTGGCAGGGGGTCAGGCTAAATCATCTGTTCAGGTCCCTCCTGTCCCTAGCTACTATGAAACCCCTGTTGTCTTTGTTGTAAGAGTGCTTTTTCCTTGTCAGTGCACTGAACTTTGCTTTTCATGCTTGCTAATACAGAGAAAAATATTTATTTATACTCTCCCTCTTTCCAGCTCCCCCTTTTAACTGTATTTAATTGCAAGATAACTCTGCCACTGAAACACAGGGTTGAGAGAGAAGCTTCCCTCAGTCGTGACCAAACTCAACGCATTTTTAAAAAAATATTCCCAGCCCTTTCCTTGCGAACAGAGAGCGGCTCCTTCCCAGAGAAATCAGACAATGACCAAAATCCCGGTTTCAAGCGGGGAGGATCCGGCGCGTTACCTTCCAGGATGGAGACGACGACGAGGAGCTGGTCGGAGCGGAGCCCCATGGCGGCTCGCGGCTGCCTGCCTCCCCCGCAGCCCCGGGGCCGGCGGCCCGCGCCCGTTACCGCCTCCAGCGTTTGAAACCCAACCGCCGCCGCGCTCCGCCTAGCAACCGGCGCGCCCGGCGGACAAAGGAACGCGGAGACGACTGGCCGCGACGGCAAGAGCGCCACTTCCGGGTCGGCTCCGTCCGTATCCAACAGACGGGGGGACCTGGGGAGGTAGCACCCCCTGCAGGCGTGGCGGGGGTGTAGCTGCAAGAGCGCCCACGTGTGGGCCGGCGGGGGCGCTGCGTGGCAGTGCGGGGGAACAGCCCCCTCTTGAGTACAATGAAGTATTATGATTTTTAAAACATAAATAGTACTCCACACCTGCTACGTGAAGTAGTATGTAATGTGTATAGAGTACCCCACTCGAGCCTCATTTATTCTAGTATTTCCCCCCCTCCCGGAAACAAAACCCAAATATCATGGGTTTCCCAATTTAAATACCACCAGTGATCAGCCGTTTTCTTCCTTTTAGTACTGCGGATATACGAAGGGCCGGGTGAGTGCAAAACGAAGGCAGATGATTGTTCAAGCACTGGAAAGTTTCTGCCACTGACTAAAATGGGAATTGATTTTATTTTGCTTTAATTTGCTACAGTTTTACGTTCTAGAGTTGTTTTTTTAATTCATGTGTTGATTTCTGACATACTTTTTAAAGTGTGCAATTAGACCAAGAAATGCACCGTTACGTATACAGATATTCTAAAAGAAAATGTACAGTGAAGCAGCTGTGGAAGCAGGTCTTTGTTTTGCAGTCCAGCCCAAGACCACCTGCTCAGACCACAGCAAAGACAAGTTATTAAAAGACTGATTACCACAGCCAGAGTACCAAAAAAGACAAATACTGTGTGTGTGCAGGCACACACATGCATATATGGATATGTGGTGCGATACAACATTTATAACTCACTGTCTCTTCTATATCTATATATAAAGGGCTTAGTCTGTCTGTCTGTGTGTCTCTAATGCTCTTGGGGTGTGTGGCTCCAGCCAGTGCTGTGTCAAGAATGCCCATCAAGATGGATGGCTGGGGTAGGCAGCCACCCACCACCCCATGCTGCTGCCTGCCAGGAATGGCCGGGAAGCCGGCATGCAGTGGCCACCACCGCCACCCACCACCCCACACTACTGCCACTCCGGATCTGGTGGTATGGAGTGGCGGGGATGTGGAGCAAAGCCAGATGCGGAGTGGCAGGGAGGGGGTGGTGCACAACAGGATGTGGAGTGGCGGTAGTGCGGGGTGGTGGGTAGCAGCAGTGGCCGCTGTGTGCAATTCCCCACCCCCCCTCGGGAGGTAGTGGCAGTGCAAGGTGGTGGGTGGCAGCGCTCTGTCCCTGCCTGCCCCCTCACCAATCATTCTTGATGGGCAATTCACTAGTCCATACATACCTGTACATGCACACATTTAAATACAACTCACCATAAATACAAATTTAGTTTTCGTTTTGGGCAGAACTCTGTGTGTGTACACATAATACAACACACCACACGCATGGTTAAAAGGGTAGTTACATTCTGTCCCACGTTTGGTCTTCTTTTTTTGCTGGCTAGCTCTCTCTCATTTTTGCTTATACAAGTACTAAATAAATGTGCAGTAACCATTGTACAGTAGTGTCTCATGCAGACGCACCCAGTTTGAGTAAAATCAGCAGTGTCTGAGAGCAGCCCATTCGTTTGGAATTGCCTGTGTGATTTTGAAAACAAAATTCAAATGCTAAATAAATCGAGATATATTTCAAACTAAATGAAAATCTATATCATTATTATTACTATGGAGAACCTGAGTGTTTTCTTCATCAAATAGTCAGCCTCTATTTCAGTTATAATCACAGGTTTCTATCAAGCTGAGTTATATATAATAAAGTCACTGCATACCATAGGAACAGTAATTTTTCTCCTTTTTATTTAATTATGTTTAAGGCGCATGCATCTGCATTAATAAAACTAATTTACTTACTGAACAAGAGTAGAATTACATGATACAATTATACCAATTTCAGTATCCATCCATCTTTTTATAATCAAATTTGCAAAAGGTAAATACAACTCATCCACAGTCCCCCGCCTCACTTTTACCTCATCTCATCACAGATCCCTAAGGAGAGAAAATTATTAAAAATACTTAAATACAAATTATCAAATGAATTAGAAAAAGCAGATCTTATAATAGACATTAGACACAATAATTAAGTTCCTGCTTGCTGCCTAATGTACTTCATACATTCCATTGCTGAGCTAATTATGGCATACATATGTAAATTATGACAGATCAGTATTTTTAAAGACTAGTCCACATTCCAATTCAAGAGGCTTTTTTTTTTAATTACAGTAGCTCTCTGTAATCATTAATCACTTCACTCCTTTGGCTTCTTTCTTCCTGCACTCCTATTTCATTTCCTATTGATATCTTACCTACTAATTTTGCATCTGTACATTTATTTTACAAGGTTCATCACTTAATCTTTTCTTTGTTCATTTATTAAACATGTTCAGTTGCCCCCCTACATAGGTTTGCCCTGTTTTTACCTTAGGCATTTTTATTAAGTTTACAACTTGTAAAGAAATATGGCAAGTCCTTCTACAGTTATGTTTTAGATCTTTCTGTTCTGTCCTATATAGATTCTTGCAGTGTAGTATCTGCATTTTTCATTAGTGCATTAAACAATGTCACAAACATGTTTATTTTCCTTCTCTCCCCAAGCGAATATTTGTTTATTATTATTCACCGAGGAAAATTTGATGCCAGGACTGCGTGTGTGTGTGTGTGGTACACCCAGAATAGTTGGGCATTACGTAGTAGTGGCATTATTTTGTGTGTCAGATAACTAACAACAGAAGTAAAGAGGTCTTAACTTTCTAATGAGTATGGCATGATAGGATTTGGCAGGATAGATATTATCATTCTTACCTTCCATTATAGAAGTAATTTAGAAATTTAAGCAGAAATAAATGAATCTCTATTTATACAACTCTTTCTTTGTAGTTAGCTTTACAGCCTTTGCTTCTTCAAAAGCTTATGTTGTTTCCTTCATTTCTGCTGCAGAAATAAATGCCATAAATAACATTACTATGTAAAAATGTACATTGAATTCTGATGCTTTTACTTTTTTTTTGTTCTCAATATTTTCAGCTCCAAGACTGAATGATTATTTGTTTCAGAATAAACTGATGAATCACTTACGGTAATTTCCTCTGAATGCTTTGTTTAGCTCATTTACTCTGACCACTACTCCCCTGCCACCAGTTTTTTGGACCTGTGGGCCAAATGACATAATATCAGGGTCTGGATCTGGCTCAAAG
>NW_017729024.1:1343958-1345320 GCF_001723915.1 Gavialis gangeticus | reverse complement strand
CTGGGCTCCGCTCCCCTCCCCCCCGGCCCGCAGCGCCTCCTCCTCCGTCCTGAGGGGGTAAGGACCCCCGAGCGCACCAGCAGCCGAGCCAGGACTGTGACGCTCAGTCAGGGCGGGATGGAGCATAAAATATTCAACAGCCTAATGATTTTTCTCTCTCTCCCGGAGACGCAGAGCAGGAAGGCTTGGGCTGTGATGTTGAGGAAAGCCGGTCGGTAGATGTGCGGGGCCGTCCTGTGGCGCTGGTCCTCAAGGCTGCTTTGGGAGCTTTTCTTTCCAAGGGCCATATGCCAGTTGCAGGGACGGGTCTGGATAGTGTGCGAGCTGAAGCTATATTCGAGTGTAAGTAGCTTTAAATGTGTCCCTCTAGCGATCTAGCATGTTGTATTTTGGCTTTAAATGTATCTACATTTATATCATGGTTGGGATAGGGCTGATGCTGCTTCAGGCTGGACTAGGTGACTTCTGCAGGTCCCTTCCAGCCGGGCTTCTTTGTGATGGTAGTTAGTTAGGGGCATCTCTACCCTGCCTTCTGCCTGACTTCAGACGAAGCAACTCTCTCTCACCATGGTGGCTGCCGTATTGTGCCTCTTTACATTACTTTGCAGCATAGTTTGTTGGCTGGGGTCTTGCATGCATGGAGATGGAAGGCATGTGCATGTCTGCCTTTCTACAGGGTGGGGATCGTCTGGCAGTGACACTGTCCAGCAAAACCTGTACAAATGTTTGCTGTCTAGCGAAACCTGTACAAGTGTTTGTTGTCCTGTTAAGCATTAGCAATGCCACAGAGAAGTGTTTTTAAATGGATTGTCTTCTTGGTGTCACCTTTGCAGATCAAATAAGAATATTAGTCTGACTGCTGCTGTGATAGAGATCTGCTAAAAAAGTTTTTGCCTCTCTGCAGAATCCAGTTTTTAAGTTGTTCTGCGTGTAATTCTGGTGTACACAGTACAGAGGGTGGTATAAGCCTCACTGATGATAGAGGGGCTTGTCATGCCCAAAGTGAGCATGCTAGGGTGTTTGTTTGGTTCTTGTACCTTGTGATACCTCTAGAGTTAGCTCACCACTATTTTTCTGTCTGGACCATGTTTTGCTACAGAGTCCTTCTGTTCTTCCTCTTATAATTATTCTCTAATTTACGATCCAGTCTGTTTCAGTTTCTTCCCAAATCCCCACTCCTGACATGCAAGAGGCCAGTTCAAAGGAGAGAGGAAATTGTTGTTGCTCAATGCACAAATGGATAAATTGTACTTTGTGGCTGCTATTGATTTAGATTTTCAAAAACCATGATCGCTTCTTGGCGATGGGAGGCATCTTTGTGTTACTGAGTCAGTTCTGTATAAAACCTGCTAATGCTGTCTG
>NW_017729024.1:1314104-1338958 GCF_001723915.1 Gavialis gangeticus | reverse complement strand
CATGCAAGAGGCCAGTTCAAAGGAGAGAGGAAATTGTTGTTGCTCAATGCACAAATGGATAAATTGTACTTTGTGGCTGCTATTGATTTAGATTTTCAAAAACCATGATCGCTTCTTGGCGATGGGAGGCATCTTTGTGTTACTGAGTCAGTTCTGTATAAAACCTGCTAATGCTGTCTGAAACATATGTTAAAATAGGCTTGCTAAGCAAGCTGCACCAAGAGTATATGTGGCTTAATCCAAAGCCTCTTTGAAGTAAGTTGAAAGACTCCCTCCTCAATACTGACTTTACTGGGCTGAGTTTCTGCCACAAGATCCAACTACCTAGCAAGCACCCAACATTACCAAATATTTGGGTTTCAGTGTGATGTCGTGTTATCGTTTCTCATCCAAAAATAAATCCTGGCTGCACAGCAGTCTCCTCTGCTTTGTCTGAGTGAGACATTACTGACCTTGAATTTGAGAAGTTTCCTTTTCACTGAAGTGTCTCGGGTTTGGTGGCTTTTGGCATGGCTTCACTCCAGACTTGTTGGGCCAAGGTGTGCTTTGCTTAGAAGATGGTTACTCAGATGACAGCAGGCTCTTGGAGAGAGCAGCTGCTTGTGACTTGCATGATTTACAGAGGAATAGAAAGAGGATAGAAAATCTAGTGAGCTCTTGCATGTAGGAGTCATAGCACATGTTGATTTATGGATGATAGGTGCTCTGGGCTGTTGATTAGGACTGTTCAGCTGTAGGTCATGGGTTAGAAACCAGAGACCCCCTTCATTCTTTGCAGGTTAAATAAGGTGAATCAGAAGAAGTCCATGCAAATGAGGAAGGATTAGAATTTGTGTGGTCAGTGTTGATGAAGAACTGCCTCAACATAATGAGCACAGCTGGATTTGTTCATCATCCTCCTAAATTAATTGACAAATATGAAGATAAAAAATGACCTCACCAAGGCTCCCCTGGAGAGCTGTTCCACAGGCTGTTCCCTCCAGGGAGAGTCAGAGATGGGCCTGTGTTCCCCAAGGCCCCACAAGGAAGGAGCAGAAGTTTAGTCTTGCATTGTAAGGGGCCATGACAGGTATTTGCCTGGCCATAACGACAGTGGGCAGGGCTGATGGGAAATGGAGTCCGCCGCTGGCCCAATCTGTCTCATGGGCCAGACTATGCCCACCCCTGCACCAGGATGATTAATGAAAGGAATGAGCATGATTCTGCGTTAGAGAGGACACTTCCCCTACCAACCCTATAACACTAAAGAGATGGAGGAAGGGCAGGGAGTGAAAACAGCGTATCTCTCTCAATTTTATCCTATGCCTGCCAGAAGCTGGTGTAGAAAATAGGTGCCTTTGAGCATGAATTGGGAGAAGGAGGCTCCCACTGTGACTGCAGCTAGCTAGTAGAGACACCCTTCCTGCCTTGTTTCAGCAGGTAGCTACTCATTACCTAGCAATCCTAGTGCCTGGTATTTCCACATCTGGCACTATCTAACTTATCCTGGAGTCTGCACCACTAGGATTTTAGCAAACTACCTCCTGAAAGTCCTACTAAGCAAACGCTAGCCCATAGCATGTAAGTACGTGCTTAAAACATACCACAGTGCTGAAAAGAGTCTGACATCATAAAAGATCCAGAGAGCCATTAAGCTGTCCATGACATGGCTCAACATGCACATGAAACTGCAATGTCAATGTTTTTCAAATGCATTAATTTTTCCTTTCCTTGTTTCCTCTTTCTGACAAGCTATTACACTAGGCAGTTTATGTATGTTATAGTTGCTCAATAAGAGAAACTGTGAAATCCCAGCCAAACATAAAGATCATGTAAAGCTGTGGAAGAATCTTCCTGATGTATTACATGGCCCTGATCTGATCTTGTAACCACTTACACACTTGATTAAAGCTACAACGGGAGTAATTCTCTGAATCTCAGTGGGACTGTTCCCATGGGCAGTGAGAGGGACTTGGCATAATAATCCTTTGCACTGCCTATGTCCAAAAAGACCATGAAACTGCTGCTGACAGACTCTTTGCCCCTTGCTGTGTTGTGCAGTGGGCTACAGGGGGAGAGAACCATTTGCAGTCGGAGAAGGTGCCTGTTGATCATCTCAGCGAGGAAGGTTAGTAAGGAAAGATGAGTCAGGAACAAGAAAAAAAATCCCCTAGAAATTTGCAATTCTCATGCAGATAGATATTGTCTAAGGATTTTAAGTCTCTCACACTTCCACGCAGGCATATTTTTAGAAGAGAAAGCTATCTAGAAGGAAACTTATTGATTTCCCCCATCCTTCTCCCCACCTTGAACATTTTGTTTATAATTTTCTGTAGTTCATTTCTAATGGACACTGAGTGGAGCTATTCTTATTTCTCCCCTCCTCATGTTCTCTTTTGTGTCTAAATATATTAGCTAGGCTAGGATGTGGCTTTCACTAAAATGATTGTTCAGTTCGAAAATTCTGAGCACATTCTGTCCCAAGCCTTTCATTTTATAACTATTTCAGTCATTAAATACCTCAAGGCTTGAAGAGACGCTACCATATTAGAACATAAAGGAAAGTGTGATGGAATGGGACAGGCACATCTGAACAGAAGTGGAGAGAAGGTCCTCTATTCTGGCTGGGAATAGAAGAGATCATTCACTTTCAATTAGGTCCAGTGAGACTTTGGCAACCCTTGTGTAGCTTGTTGGTTTAATAACATGCATAAAGAGGCAGGGCCCTTGTGTATCTGGCAGGCATTAGTGAGGTTTGCCCAGGACAGGTGGCAAGAGCCCTGTCATACATTCCTGATCAGGTGACAGAGAGCTCCACTGTTGCTCTCTTGTCTCTTAGGTTCAGGCACATTTTTCTCTTCCAGCAGGAGGGAGTTGGTGATGGTGTTTATTATGGGCATTACACTAGCCTCTGGGATCCCTAGTTGCAGACCAGGACCTCTGAGCTTGAGGTGCTGAACACATGCAGAATAAAAGACTGTCTGTGCCTTTGAACAGATTATCATCTTAGCATAAAACAAGATGCCAGATGGGTATAGAAACAAACAAATGAGACAGCAGTGGTCAGTGGGGTGGGCAGTAGTCTCTGCAAACCAGGATCCTGACTATTGTCAAGTGTCTTATAGGCACCATGACATGGGAGAATTTGAAGGAGAGATCTGAAGGAGGACGATGAGATGGCTTTGCAGGGCATCAGGGCAGCTTTTCCCACACATGAAGTGTGGGAGAAGGATTAAAGGTTCATCTGAAAACAACTTAAGAAGTGCCATACTGGGCCAGACCGTGGCCAGGGTAGATGCTTTAGAGGGAGAGCACAGATCCAGGTTGATCTAGAATGATCTGTCCCATATTCATTACCTCCCTGGCATCCATCATTGTTGGTTTAGAGATGCCAGAGGAAACATCTCCAACCATTCTGTTCATGGATGATATATCTGTTAATACCTGTTGAATTTGTCTAGTCCCTTTTTGAACCTGACTATGCTGTCTGCCTCAAACCCCTCCTATGACAAGTTAAGTACATGTTGGATAAAAATGTATCTTCACTTGTTAGCTTTGAATATCACTTATTAATTTCAGTGGGTGACCCCTCATTCTAGTCTTCAGGGACTTGATGAGCAACAGTTCCCTGTTCACTTTGTTCACACCCTTCATGATTTTATAGACTTCTATCATATTCCCACTCAGCCTTCTTCTTTCCAAACAGAATAGTCCCAGCCTTTTTAGTCTCTGCTGGTACAGCAACTGCTTCATACCCCTGATCATTTTAGTTATCCTTCTTTGTACCTTTTCTGCTTCTACTACATCCTTTTGGAGATGTGGAGACCAAAACTTCACATAGTATTCTAGATGTGGCCATACCACGGATTTGTATATACTTGTTTCTCAACCTGTGGTAGTGTACCCCGGGGGGTATGCAAGACATGGACAGGGGGTACATGGGTACCACATTTTGAGTTTGGCTTGCCCCCCCCGCCAGGCAGGTTGGAGGCATCTTTGCTTGTTTAGGCCAGAAGTTCCAGCTGTCCAGTGCACTGGGGCTTTCACTCCCTTGCATCAGTGTGCAAGGGACAGAGAGGGGGGCCCTACACAGGCTGCTTGGCCCCAGGCCGTGGTCTGCAAGGAAAAAGTGGAACTCGGCTTGTGGCAGCGAAACCAGAAGTGCCACAGTGGGACTTCTGGTTTCGCTTTTGCTGCGTCAATCGGCAGGTGGTACATAAGGTACCAAAGGTTGAGAACCACTGCGATAGCATGATGATATTCTCCTTTTTGTATTTGTTTCATTTCCCTTCTTAATGATGCCCAATATATTACTGGATTTGTTTAGTTGTCACTGCACATTGAGTATTTTTAAAGAGCTATCTACAATGACTCCAAGGTTTTTTTTCCCCAAGTCATAACAGCTAATTCAGAACTGACCATTGTGTACATATAGTTGAGGTTATTGTTCCCCATGTGCATTACTTTGTACTTGTTGACAGTGAAGTTCATCTGCCATTTTTTTGCCTATTCACTTAGCTTAGTGAGAGTCTTTCTGCAGCTCCTGTCTGTCAGTTTGGGATTTAACTGCCCGGAATAATTGGTATGATCTGCAAACTTTCATTTCACTCTGCACCCCCATTTTCCAGATCATTGATGAAAATGTTGAACAAAATTGGGCCCAGCACAGATCCTTGCTGCACCCCACTTTTGTCCTCCCTCCATCCTGAAAAGTGACCAGTTAGTAGGGCTGTGCGAAGCTTTGGTCCCTGATTCAATTCAGCAGAGATTTGGCCCAATTTGGTGGCTGAATCTCTGAATCTGAATCGAATCAGGAGACCCTTTAATCTCTCCGAATCAAATCGGAACCCTCCAAATTGATTTGAAAAGATTCAGCAATTTGAACATAGACACAGCTTTAAATGTTTTCTCTACATATCTTGAGGTACCAGGTGGCTCGTGAATGCTGAGATGGTGGGGTGGATGGAGCATCCCACAGGAGTGTGGGGGGGGGTCCCCAGCGTGCTCGGCAGCAGATCTGGAAGTGGACCTGAAACACTTCTGATCCACTTCCGGGTCTGCTGGGGAGCATACCAGGGGCCCCTCCCACGTCCTCCCAGCTCGGTGACTGGTGCCTCCTGGGTCTGACTGCCAAGCTGGGGGGGGCCTGCGCTCTTGGCGGTGGACCCAGAAGTGGACTAGAAGTACTTCTGGGTTCGCCACCGAGCATGTGGAAGAGGGAGGGGCCAAAAACCAGGGAGAGGGGCCAAAAACCAGGGGTCACAGCCGGAGACTGAGGAGGCCAAGGAGCCTGTAGCCCAAGAGGGGCGAGGACTGTGGCCAAGAGCCCATAGCCCAGGAGGGGCTTGTAGCAGCAGGGCCAGGGGGTCCGTAGCCTGAGAAAGGTGTTAGGAGCAGGAGAGAGAGAGAAAGGAATGAGTAACACCTGTGTGGCATGGGCATGGGTATTGGGGAGGATGGAGCCCATGTAATTAGTCAGTAAGGCAATGAGCAGCGACACCAGTGCTCATGAGGAGATCTAACTTGGGAAGCCCTGGGACAGCCTCCGTTTTCTGAAAGTATCAGAAGTTTCATTAAGGCATGGCAAGTGAGGAGAAGAGGAGAGTGCCCAAAGAGAGCCAGGTTGACAAGGGCTGAAGGGGCTCCAGGGGCATCATGGCCACCCTTGGAGTTGAGCCCTGTTATAGACTGGCTTATTTTTGTGACACCCCTCCCCCCCCCAAAAAAACCCACCCCAAAAAACAACAAAAACCACTCTTGAAAAAAAGATGTACCCTTTTCCACACAACCTCTGCATCTGCATACTTCTAAAACACATCCCACCATTTCTTCATCCATGCACCTCTCCCTTGGCTGCTTTGTTGTTCTCGCCAAGCTCTGTGTTGTACAGAAATATTTTATATGAGCAGCTGTGCTAGATCAGCGTGCTCCCCTTTCTGTCATTTGTCAGCCACCTCCCTCCACACCTTTTTCACTTGGCTTTCTGTAAGGTCCCCCACCAATGCCATTCTCTTTCTCAATTTTTGTCAGCCTCTTGAGATCTTTTAGGACCTCCCACCCCACCTCTCCTATTTTGTATATCCTTATAAAACATTCCATTCTAAAGTAATGAGCGGGAGGTTGCCATGCCCCTGGCTTCTTCTAAGAGCCCCCATACATTCCCCATCTTCTCAAGATCATACCTGCCAAAAATCATTTAAAGCATGCTGCTTTCTCTTCCCCTTCTGTTGCTGCTTTATATACTGCACTTATGTAGTTTGTGTAAATGAACAACCCTGTGTCTGGCATCCCCCTTTTTCTCTTGCTTTATATGGTTCCATTCTGGTTAGTTTTTCTCTTTTCATTTTCTAAAAGAACATGCTCATTTTCCCGTTGCATTTTCACGTACTGCTGCTATGACGATGGAAGCACAATTCCAGTGTACAAAATAATCAGCAGTAGCACCGCCTTAACTGCCACCACTTTTCCAGCAAAAGACAGTATTCTTCTTATCCACAAGCATAATATGTATCATACACTTGCTGTCAGCTTATCCCGCACTTGATTTCCTTTCCCTTCTGCCTCGACTGGGAATCCTAAAACTTGATCTCTCCCTCTACTACTTGTAGTCCAAGTTTCTATAGGTCCCTCCAGTTTCCCACTTTCTGTTTTGTTTAGTTTAGCCCCAAGTTGGTTCATTATACTCCATTGCATGTTTTAGTTAGAGGTGCACTGATAGAGATTTGGGGGGCCAATACTGATGGCCGATTTTTAAGGAGGCATATGGGCTGATGCAGATCCAATTTTCAATATAGCTGCATCCAGCTGGTAAGTCTGTGGGGGAAGGGGAGGGGAAGAGGTGTGGGGAGGCAGATCAACACTCCCCTGCGGTGAGGGAGGGAGCAGGGCTGGAACTGGGGCTGGGGTAGGCGCTGCCCAACTGGGGCAGGTGTGGTCACGGTTCGTCCAGGGGGCACAAAGAGTTGGGGGGGGGACAGCTCCCATCACTGTTTCCAAGGCTCATCTAGGAAGGCATGAGGGAGGGGTGTGCGCCCCGGATCTGGGTGGGGTGGGTTGGGCAGGCTGCAGCTGTGGGCGGGAGCCAGGGGCTGTGCTGTGCTGTGCTGCACTCGGGGAAGGCAGCAGCAGTGCTGGGAGGGGGCTATGGGGGGGGCGGTCTGTGGCAAAATTTGGGGTGGCTGCAGCCCTTTCCCATAACCCCTCTCCCAGCACTGCCACCACCTGCCCCGAGGGCAGCCCAGGTCCTGGCTCCAGCCTGCAGCTGCAGCCTGACTCGCCCATCCCCTCCGCACAGATCCTGTGCTCTCATGGACAAGTGGCCAGAGCAGCAGCAGGCCCCCATTCACCCCAGCCCTTGCCCCTGGCCTCCATCTGCCCTTCCATGGTCCTTTTCTCTCCCCCTGCCCCTTCCCCCACAGACTTAGCTGCTGGGTGTGGGGTGGGGGGAGTATGTGTACATGCTCAGCCCCTCCCCCCCCCAAATAATTTTTTCTCCCTCTGCCTATGTCTTTCGCCCCTTTTCTTAAAGAGTAAGATCACAACACCTCATGTGAAATCTTTCGCTGCCTCTCCTATTTCTGCTATTTACTTGAATGCTTCCAAGTTCCCCAAACTTTTTGTAAAATTCCATAGGCAGTCTGTCTGCTTCTGGTGATTTCCCTCTTTTAAAGGTTTTTAAGCACTCACTCAACTTCTTTTAAGCTTATCTACACAAAATTTTCTCACTGCCTCCAGCACTCCTGCTTTTCCACCTGGCTACCACCACCTTCCTGTACTGCTTTAAGCTCTCCTTTTGCTGTCTTCACTCTAGGCAAAAAGTATTGGGAGCACTCTTCGTTTTTTCCCACCCAGGATGCTTGTACTAAGAATGGTTGCTCTGTCTTTCTTTTAAACCAAGTTTCTAATTCTTGCCTTATTTCTTTTAGCTCTCTTCATACCTGTCTTCCTTCTGCAGCTTTCTTTTAGCAGCTCCTGCATCTTTCTGTGCAGTTCTTTTGTTCTTTTCCCCACGCATCTTTGGCCTTCCTTTCTGATGAATTCTCCTGTCGTCTTCTTCACAATCATCCACCATTCTCTGGTATTTCTGAAATATCTCATCAGTGTTTTGCCACTTTTCATACTGTCTTATGTACACTTGACATATCTCTTCATCTTGTAACAGCTGCACACATTATTTCCACAGCCCCATCCCTCTCATGGGACTCTTACCAAGGCTTGTTTCTACCTTCAGCATCCAGTGATCACTAAAAACCACATGTATGGTTTCTTTCTTCCTTATCCATATTTATTTTGATACAAACACAGAGTCAATTATTGAGTGTTTCTTTCCACTGGGGTCAGTCCTAGTGAAAACTTTCTTCCCTGGCCTCACATCTCTGAGCAACTCTTCTATTATATTTCTTAACAGTCTGGATGACCTGTCTAAAGCTTCATTTCCTCCTTCCCCATTTCTGTTGCCCACTTTGATGATATAATTGAAATCCCCTGGTATTATGTGTGGTCTCCCTTCAACTGCATAAACTGTTAAGTTTCTGAGTAGCATGTTCCTTCCCTCCTTCTCAAGTAGTGCTTATATATTGACAATTTCTATGACTGTCACTGATGACTTCAACCTGCTTTGCTCTCAGCTCTGATTTCTTGACTAATATTGCTGCCGTTTTGTTCTCATTTATCCCTGACCACCAAGATGGTTCCCATCTCTGCCTATTCTCAGAGTGTTTATAATCCTTCTTCTCTGGTATACCACATTTTTGTAGGCAGCTTATGTCTGCTTTTGGCTCAACACTAGTTCTATCTGTTCCCATCCTTTCCCAGTTAAAATATTCCTGCCTATCTGAAAATTACTACAAGCATGTTTATTCAAAGTCAGTGTCTTCAAATGTGGCTGTCATTTCCATGTGCTCAGGGACAGCAGGGTCTGACAGTAAGGGGTGAAGGAAGGAGGTGGGGAAGAAGCTGGGGGACACAGGGCAAGGGAGCCACCTGATTTTTCCCCCCCCCCAATTTATTTTCCCTGCTGTAGTAGTGGGAGGGGGACAAATTCAAAGCAGACTTCCAACAATTAAGTTCTTTTCCTAGAAAATTATAACAAATTTATAAATTTTGTTGGAATCTAATTATTATGGGGGTATAGTTTGGGGGGGGGGAGGTTCTCCCACCAAGCATGTGTTGTACCCCCCTGGAAGGTCAGAAGCACATTGGGTTCAACGATATAGGAGTCTCACAACCAGAGAGCTGTATAGGTGCTGGGCTACAGAAGTCCTTGCAGCTGCGAAAGGCATATGGAAGCCATTTATTTTCTTGGCTTTCCCTTGTTTAGGACTTTCTCAGGAGAAACGGTGCTTCTCCCAGCTAAAATCAGCATCTGGATGAAGAATTGCTGAGGCCATGCCCAAACTAAGGGAGCGCTTTGGAGCACCCCCCTTTCCCATAGCACCCCTCCACCCTCAGATTCCAAGCCCTCCCACAGCACAGAGTTCTCCTACTTCTGCTGGTTTCTCTTCCATGCAAACCCTGCACTCCCCGCCATCAGCTGGCCTGGTTTCTAACTTCCAGGCTTGATTATTGCAGCGCATAGCTAGGAAAGAGGGCATGTGACCAGGACGCTTCAACCAGTACAAAGTGGTCACTACCTATGCACTTGAACCTGCGTGAGTGTTTTGACTTCGTGCTTTATGCCCTGACTCCCCAGTAACACACAGATTGGTTCTATTAAATTCATATTATTTTGGATCTGTAACCAGTGTTGTTCAAGCACTCAAGGTCAACTCCTCAGAGAGTGTGAAGCTGCTTGGCCCTCTTGCTTTCAGTGGAACTATACCAGAATCTGGCCTCACATCTTCAACTCTGTGACTCTCTTTGGTGCCTCTTTCTGGATGCCTCCTAAGGATTACCAAAGCACAGTTAATTCTCACTGGTGGGGCTGGGGGGGGAAGGAACCGGGCAGGAGCTTAACCTCACCCCATGTGCTGACCACCTTCCTTTTTATTGAAGCATAAAATAGCTCTGAGGCAGTTTTGCCCCACTATGCTAGATCTAGGAGAGTCAGTTGGGTGGTTCAGGCTGAATGTGACAGAGTTCATCAGACGAGGATCTCCACACCTGGAGCAGTAGCGTAATAGGGTAGAGTGACTGGGCCAGCAGGCTTGAGTGCTGACTTGGAGGAGGGCAGAAAAATAGCAGCTGCCACTGCAGCCACACAATCACACTGGCAGCACAGCTGGAAGTCACCACTGCCCCGTGTGTCACACTGCCCTGGCATGCCACTGCCTTGTGCCTCTGCCTGCATAGTACAGTTAATTAAACCCAGATTTGCCTACTAGGCAGCAGACAGATACCACAAGGCTTTCTTTAGCAACAGTCCTAAACAAGCCCACATGTGGCTAGCTATAGTTTAGCCCTGCAAGAAATGAGAAATAGTGTCCCTTGTCTCCCTTCCTTCTCCCTGCCCCATAGCTTCAGTAGTCTGCTCCAACAGAGATTTGTACTTCTCCACTGAAATGAGAATTTGTTATTTCTATGAAGCAAAAAAAAAACCTGCCCTCAGTGGCGGTTCAGATTACAGCATGACATGCCCCAGCCACATAGCAGCTGAACAGCAGGAAACCCAGAAGGGAATAGCAAAGACTTGTGCATTGCTTCCCACCTTTGTGTTGTCCATGACACTGCCAAAAACATACACCCATGCTCTTTCAGACCTTCACTTGCCCCTCCATCAGGCACCAATGCATACAGGGTCTGATCAAACGTACCCTCCAATGGAAGACCTCAGCAGTGGCCTTCCCTGCTTTTCAGCTGCATCACTGTTGGCCTCGCTTTCCCTGCATGGGGAAGACTTTCTGGATAGTTGGCTGTCCATGAGATTCCTCCTACCTACCTACCTAAAGCTGATTTGCTTCGGATGTTTCAGGGAGCACATTTGTCCCCTGGAGGAAAAAAAAAGGATTGTAAATGCCTGGGGAAGAACGATCATATCTTTTTCTTGTTTCATTCCAGTCATTGCCAATCCATTCAGGCCCACCCAGAGGCCTCCCCCATAATTGGCTTTCATGTATGTTGACTCCTCTCAGAGTCGGCACCTATTTCTTTAGAGTCCTCCCACCATTGGCTTGCACACATCTGGGCTCCTCCTCTTCCAACAGGATGACAATGAAGTTTTATGGAGCTGCAGTCTTCTGTCATAGGGGCCTCTACCAGCTGTTTGAGGAGTATGCAGTATAATGAGATCTACAGGAACAGTACTTAATGCACAAACACTGCTACTGTTTAACACCCATCAGGCAATATTTTTCTAAGGCCACCTTCTTTTAGAACTGGCTTGGGAGAGGGTGTGGATGTGTTATGCATGTGACTTCAGTGTGGACACTGCACAGAGCAGAAGCAGTACTGCTAACAGATGGCCTCAATGACCGGAATTGCATTGGGATTTTAGGCTGCTGATTTTGACAGCTATAATGAAGATGAACTACATTAACTCTTCCTCATAATTGGGACAACGGCTCGGTGACCGTCTCCTGTAGGTCAGAGCTATCTTGTCCCAGCTATTTGCCAAATGGAAGCTTTTTCATCTTTAGCTGCGTCGTTTCTTTTTATAGGAAAATTAGCTGGGCTGGAAGACTGATGCTAATTAGCCAGTTTGAAGTACAGGGGATCACAGCCACAGCTTCCACGCTTTCAAAACCAACTGTTCCCTGGTACTGAGGCGATTGAAGTAAAGCCATCAGAAATGATCAGATAAGTGGCTGACGTAATCACCCAGAGGTTAAACTATGCTAAATAGATGCTAATCCTATTAGAGGGATTTGGTAATGTCTGAGCCATGTGTTCCAGGGGGGTGGCTTCCCTGGTGTGAGCAGCACCCTTGCACCTGAAGAATATAAGGGGCCTGAATGAGTGGAGGATAAGGCCATTTCTAACCTCTCAGCTCTGAACATGGAATAGATTCTTCTTCCAAAACTCATCACCTCTATTCATCCATCAAGCTGAAGTACTGGCTGTTCTCCCCAGTAAGTAAGAGAGAGTAAAGAAGGTTGAAAAAGTAGCTCATCTCTGTGATGACATGTGGATGAGCCCAGGTCCATACTGCC
The DNA here is from genome assembly GCF_001723915.1 of Gavialis gangeticus. NCBI lineage: Eukaryota > Metazoa > Chordata > Crocodylia > Gavialidae > Gavialis > Gavialis gangeticus. The sequence goes on along the minus strand of NW_017729024.1, from coordinate 1,326,893 downwards.
TGTTCTAGGAGGTACTGGTAATTTCTGTGTAATCTTGCCACTCCGGCCTCTGATTCAAGTGAGACCCAGGAAAGCATGGAAGTCCCCCCAGAAGGCAGGGGAGTCATGGACTTAATGGGGTGTAACAGAAATTAGAACCTTGACTCGCAGCCTGTCAGTCCTTCTCGGGCCTCTGAATAAAATAAGTTCTTATTACCATTAGCTTCTTTCTAAACATCCTGCTCATTTGCATTGGACTGAGGTCTGTTGTGATTTTTTTTTTTTAAGGATACTGTTTTACAATCACTCCTGCATGTGATGTTTTATGGTCTCCTGCAAAGGAAAAGCATCAGCAGCAGAAGCATCATTCAGAGAGCTCCTGACATTCAAGAAACTCTTGTTGCCAGTTCCAGCAGCATCTAGGGTTATTGGCATATCTCTTTAATGCAGGAGTGTCGAACTCGCCTGGGGTCCCAGGACAGATCCAGACCATAGGTCTCTTTGTGGGATAAATAAAGCCCAGGGTGTGAGAGCTGTCATGGTGGCCACTGTGATGGTGGCTTGAGGGGTCCAGTAGTGGCAGTGAGTCCAGAGAGCAACTCCAGTGGTGGCAGCAGTGACCCATGCTTGCCACCAATGACCATTCCCAACAAGGCCAAAGGACCCTGGATTCTGCAAACAGACCACATCCCCCAACTTCCGGCAGCTCACTGGCAGCCCAGTGGGCTGGATAGAGAGGCTTCAGGGGCTGGACCTGGCTTGTGGGCTGTAGGCTTGATATCCCTTAGTAGAGCGGATCCCAAACTGTGGGTCACAGCCCCAAATGGGGTCTCAACATCAGTGGATGGGGTTGCAGGGGTGGGGGGGCTGTGGGTTGGGAGTAAGGGGCCATGCTGAGGAAATGGTGCCATAAATGGGGTCATATCGAGGAAAAGTTTGGGAAGTACTGCCTTAGTATATTGCCTGTGTTTGTCCAGAGGATGGAATAGTGAAGCAAGGCCCTTTGCTGGGTAGCTGAAATGGAGGCCTAGGTCTCTGGCTCCAAAACCAAGTTGAAAGGACATAGCTGTAGTAGCTTCATAAACTTCTCTACATGGGGTAGCTTCCTCCAGTACTTAGGTCTGCATTGTAGTAATTGGGCGACTGATACAGAAATGGACACCTCTGTGACTACAAATGCTGTGAGAGGGAGGGGGACCTGGCAGTGAAGGCACTGACTTGGCACACAGGAGAGTTGGGTTCTATTCCTGGCTGCCACAGACGTCTTGTGTGACCATGCATGTGTCGGTGTTCAGATCCCCACTTATAACATCAGTGTAGTACTTCCTTTCTTCCATTCTTTGTCTGGGTTTCTCATTGAGACTGCTTCTCTTACTACAAATCGGAACGTTTAGCACAGTGGGGTCCTGAACACAGCTTGGGCCTATGGGCGCTAATAATAATGGTGAGATGCCCAGGCTGCCTATGGGTGAGATCAAGTGGAATCCTACATTCCTTCTGTAGAGCAGCCATCAAAAAAAGTCATACTTGTAGACCTCTTTCAATCAGATTTTCAATGGAATGGCTGAGGTAGATCGATAGACCTGCTGGTGCATTTGTTTTGCCAGCAGGGAGAATCTGGGATCTCTGATGGCATGTAATCCTTTTCACCAACCTCTTTGTGACGTCCACATGTTGGCTGTATCACCTGCAAAGCGTGTTTGGGAAGTCACATAAGGCATGTTGCATCGCTGGAAAAATTAGAGGTACATTTGTGCATGCCCGGCAAAAACACAGTTGAAGGGATTTATAAAGTTATTTCATGGGGCACAGACTGTTTCCATTGAGATGGAACCAAAAGTTGCTTAAAGGGAAGCAAGCCAAAACAGTAAGGTTAAAACCATCTTTTGGGGAGTCTCCAAAAGAATATATCTTTTCTTCATCTACAAGAAAGGCCCTAGAGGTAATGCTTTGTCTCTAAGATGCAGTCAGCAGTGGCTGGCCTCTGAAGGCAGAACTACAGTGCAAGATGCTGGCTGAAACTTGAACCCAGAACAGGCACCAGTAGTGTAATCTGTACAGACCAGACTGAAAGCTGGGCCATTTCGGAGCTACCTTCGTGAAAGGGGAGTTTAGCCCTCTGAGACCTGCCTGAATAAAGAAGAAAGGAGAGCCCCAGGTTTAGAAGACCCTTGTAAAAGAAGTAGCTGAACAGGTCACTAACCCTCCCATGTGTTGTTAGCAGCAGCCTGTGCAACTCCTCTGCTGGCTCTACTGGGTCTCTAAGAAGTGGGTGGCACTAGAGAACAGCAGACCACAGCACAGGCTACAACAGTGGGTTCCTGCTTCTGCTGCAGGGACCAATCCAGAACATGGCCTTCTTGTGCACACACCACTCTTTTCCCTTACCTGCAGCTGTGTTTGCAGGAGACGCCCCTCCCCTCTCAGTTCCTTAGCGGGTGATTGACCAGATGGACCTTTTTGCAGGGGGTGCACCACCAAGCTCAGGGGGTGCATGTGAACCCACATGCACCCCCTACATGTTGCCAATGGGGTCATCAAAAAATAAAGTGTGCCTGCTCCCTTTGAAGAAGGTGGCCCTGTTGGATCAGGGCTTCTCTTTTGTGGTAAGTGGGAGGACCGGGCTCTAAAGAGCCTTTAATTCAGCCTTAGTAGATGTCACCTCCACCCACCCTGTGTAATTACAAGCTCACTGGAATTAGGTACAGTAGACATTGGCTGGCAAACAGGGGAAGGGGCTGTGCAGTGTGTGCATATGGAACATTTGATATGGCCTGATGAGTAGGGCACTAGTCTAAGAAAGCAGGAGATGTGGGTGCAGTTGGCTGCCACTCCAGACTCACTGCTTGTTCTTAAGCAAGTCATGTTCAGTTAAGTGTGGAAGGATGTAGTACAGGTATGTCAAACTCTTCTGGCCGGGTAAGCGGCATGGGTCTGGATTGCAGACTGAACTGGGTCCACAGACCAACCCTCTGTGTTGGAGCCAACCCACTGTGTGCTGCTTGCAGCATGTGCACCAGCTTCAGGTGCACACACCACATACAACACGCACCAGCCCTGATCCCACATGATGCCTGATTGGCCCTGCACATGGAACTGGTCTGTGGGTCTGATCCAGTGTGCAGGGCATGCACCAGATGCAACTCCAGCCCCTGTGCCACATGCAGCCTGTGCCAGATGGGCTCTGCACATCACGTGCACCGAAAAAGGCCAGAGCCAGCATGTGTTGCATGCAACACACCAGTCCAAGACCCCTATGCAGCACTGCAGGCCAGATTATAGGGGTCTGTGGGCTGTATTTTGACACCCTTGATGTAATGGGTGTAGTGCCCCCAGTCATGGTGCCTCACTTCTGGTTGGCTCATGAAATCCACAGACCATAGCTAGGTCCATAAGCTAGGGGTATCAGAAAGGGACTTTGTGAAGCTAACACATAGACTGGGAGCCACCCTTGAAATACTGGAGAGGGATGGGTCTTATTTCTCTGCCTCATTCAAGATGTAGCCTTCCAGGAGGCACTTAGGGGTCTTTAAGAGGAGGCTTGATGCCTACCTAGCTGGGATCATTTGAGTCCAGTTTTTTCTCCTGCCCAGGCAGGGGGTCAGACTTGAAGATCTACAAGGTCCCTTCCCACCCGACTTCTATGATTCTATGCTGTTCTGTCCACTCAGGATTCACAGCCCAAAGCCCTCACCTGTAGTTAGGTGCCTCAGTCCTTTCCTTCCTTGCAGAACATGACTCATAGTGGTGCCAGTGGCCCCCCTTCATCCCTTATCCAATATCTCTGCGGTCAGCACTCTCCCAGGGTATAGGAGATCTGGGTTCTGGTCCCTACTCTGCCTGAAGAGGATGTGGAACCACACCTCCCCCATCTCTTCTGAGGAGCCTGATTTATCTTCCAGGTTATCTGGCGCTATGTGGCATATTCCTTCTTGTGGGAACTGTTCTCACCATGTGTAGAATAATACATTCTCATACAATTATAGAGAAACACCAAGCAAGCACCATGGCCTGGCAGTAACAAGCTCAGCTGATGTGGGGAGACCTGAGTTCCAGTCCTGGTTGCACTGAATGTTTTACTTAAAGCATTTGGTGAAGCAAGGACAGGTGAGTATCCCAAGCACTGGCTGGAGAGTGGTATACAATCATAGAAAAGTAGGGCTGGAAGAGACCTTAGGAGGTCATCTAATCCAACTTCTTTTCTATCTTCCCTAATTAAACTATCGTATACAAGTGTGTGTGTGTAACCTGTTCTTAAAAATCCACAAGCAGCCTTGTTGCTGAACTACCAGGCAGAGTGCCTCAAAACACCAAGAACACCCTAACCTGCTACAAGTAAAACAACTGGACAAGGACACTAGCGATATCCTTCCACTAAGGACAAAAATAGTTTGTTAAAATACACTTGAAAGATTCAAGGAAGAGAAGCATGCCCCCCACTATAGAGGAAGGCAAAATCCCCCACAGTCCCTCTCTTTCTTTGGACCAGTGATTGGCTCTTCTGTGCAAAGCGGCACTAGAGTACCCCTGCCACTACTGCTGTGTACCCCAGCACTTGGATGCTCTCTTGAGCAGGAGATGTAGGTTTAGGCCCCATCTGGCAGCGGATGAAATTGAACCCCTGCCTCTAACATCCTGCTTAGATGCCGAACCACTGAGCCACTTGGGGAAAGGGGTGATGACCTCCATGCAAGAGGAAAGGGTGCTAGCCCAGTAGGTATGCTCTAAGCCTGAGTTCCAGGTCAGGTCCTGCAAATGGGATAAGCAGAGGGACGATGAGTCTGTGGGTCCCAACAAGCTTAGATGTGAGCTAGGCCCTGGGTGGCTTGTGGGCATAAACACTGGCAGTGCTTTAAGCACCCAGGGATTTTACATGTGAAGACATAAGTGCCTGTGCGATGTAGTTGTCTTTGGGTTTGGAGGCAGATAAATGTAGTTTCTGAGGATTTTAATTCTTGGGGCAGGCTAAATGCCTTAACTTGGTTTCTTTGTGCCTTGATTCCTATTGCCACCACAGAGGTAATAGTAGCGCCCTGCCTCCCAGAAGGGGTGTAAACATAAATGCCCTAGACACTGCAAGGTGCTCAGCTAAGCAAGTGAAAAGAAATGTGGCTATGTTACACTGATACCATTCACTAAGGAGGACAGGAGACCCCTTGAGTCCCCTTGCTGGTGCAGGCACAGCTATAGTCAACTCAGCCAGCTCAATGTGGGTTTCAGCATCATGTGGGCTGCTGTGTTTGGGGAATTACCTCATGCTTTTGTTCTGGGATTGTCAACGATGAGGGCAAGTGGTTCTTCCCTTCCATTCCCAGGCAGTGATGAAGAAGTGAGCTACCCATTAACAGGCAGGGGACTCAGCGAGGTAAACAGAAAATCTCTGTCCCTGTCCATTGCCTCGGTCCATTGAGATAAGGTGGCTACCTTATCTCATGCACAGAGGCAATGGACAGAGACAGAGATGTTCTGTTCGGGCCAGGCAACCAAGGTGCCAAGCCAAAGGAAAATGACCTGCTGTGTGAGGCCTGTGTCGCAGACCACTTGTTTTCAAAGAAGCTCATGTGTCCCTGGTGACAGCATGGCCAAGGTGGGCATCAGCCCAGCAGCATTGTTCCAGTGCTAACAGTGCTGTGCAAAAGGCTCACTGGTGCCTCCGTGGGCTGAGGCAGAAGCACCGACTGTGTCAGTAATTATTGCAGGCAGCTACTCCTGGAGAATGTGGAGGGCCTGTCAGTGCCTTTGGGTGATTTGTATCTCTCTGTTTGGATGTCTGGGATTTTGTGCCTGGGTTGGTATTGAAGGGAAGGGCGAATAGGATGTAAGGAAAACTGCTGTCTCCTAAAGGGCTTTGTATGACTTCCACTGGGAAGTGGGATTTCCAACCCTGACTAAAGCTATTCCAGGAGATTTTTTTTCCCAACATGACATAATGTCATTAATTGTACTGTTCAACCTGTTCACCATATCAATCTCCCAGATTGCTTTCAATAGCCACCAAGTGACCGATGCCGATTCTAATAGACTCCTAGCCAATCCAGGAGGGTTGGCAATCCTACTGGGAAGTGCATCATAAAGATCATAAAATCCTTAATGTGCTGGTCCTGTAAAGACTGTTATTTTTATTGTGGTGCCCAGGAGCTCTAGGTCCTGGGTCAGGATCCGTCTGTGCTACGTGCTAGACAAACATGGGATCGAAAGACAGACAATGGCCCATGGCCCGGCAGTTAAAGCATTGTGCTGGGAAACAAGAGATGCAGGTTCAGTTTCTTTCTGGGTGGGCTTGGGAGGGACTAGAACTTGTCTGCAGTCTGGAAAATGAGGAGTGATGAGACCTAATAGGCCTTGATGCCCTTGCCAAGTGTGAAGATAGAGCCTTAGACTTACTTGCCTATTGGTTAAGGCTGTGTGTGTGCCCAGGCCTTCCCAGCTTCAAGCTCATGGGGCTATCTGCTGCAGCAGAAATGCTTGAAGCATCTGATGGGTACCTTGCTTGAATGTCTGGAAAGCCCCCACCCTCAGCACCTTCCAGAGGTGTCACATTGAATTCAGTGGGCATTACATAGTTGGGGACCCAATGGCATTACTTATAACCAGGCAGGTTGCTGCTTGTCCCATGCTGTCACCTGCATCGCCTTGAAGAATCCAAAGAGCACGCCATCCTGTGTAACAGTTTTGTGATATTAACACATTTCCGCAACGTTCCTTAGCACTTTCCCCAACAAACTCAACATCTTGCACCTAAAGAATGAACCCCCTGTAGTTTGTTCAGTTGGCAGCAGGGTGGTAGAGCAATTAGTGTACCTTATTACAGCTCCAGAGCCAGGAGTTCAAGCTCTTCTCTGGATTTCTGTCAAAGATGGCTACGGTCACCTAGTCATTCAGGTGATAGGGAATCAAAGACAGCCAGATGTAATGCTGCCCACATCATTCCCTTGTGTGCCATCAGCTACAGAAAGTAGCCTGTCATGCCCCTACCTGAACTAATGGGCTGCTAGACTCAGGAGGGTCTATTGATTCTTTGCCTGTTAGCAGAGTGGCCTTTCCAGTGAGATTGCAGCTTATATTTCCCCTGCCAAAAGTAAAGCCCAAGAAAGCAATGTGCGATCAGAATTGGCTGTGTCTAGTCTCACAACAGCACTGTATGACTTATTGACAGATTGCCCTGTGCTGTACATGATGGAGGGGAATGTGGGTCCTGTCCCAAGGAACTAAGTGTTTGAGAAGTGCTGTTTAATATTTAAAGCAGGCATCTGGGGGTTTCCAGCCTGTGTATGCTCAATTCCTGGCTTTACCACTGATCTAGCCCTGATCCTGCCAAGACTCACACACCTGCTTAGACTGGAAGTACGAGTACCCCTGTTAACTTCAACTGGAAAAGTTGTTTTCCAGTGAAGCATATACTTGGCGTAATCCCAGTGCTCTGAAATGAGCCAGAGCCTGGGATATCATGGCAATTTAAAAGTAACAGTGGTGACGCGTGGGGGGTGCACGTGCACTCCCTGAGAGCACTGGTGCACCCCTTGACAGCCAGCACTCCCTGCTTAGGCAACAGGCGGGGGAGCAGGCGGGAGCACCGGTGCACCCCCTGCAAGTGCCAGCCAGGGAGTGCAGGCACCAGGTGAAGCACCGCTGGCACTTCTGGGAGCGGTGCGGCTGCTTCCAGGAGTGCCACAGTGTGATCGGCCATGGGAGGACACTTCCCCCCCCCCCCCGTCACTGACTGGCCGCTGGGGGGGGCACGTCCCCCCCTTGACTCATGTGGCACCAGTTGCCCATGAAAAGTAATGAATTTGGAGTTGTTCTTTTTGGTGTTCTTGTGGTAAGGCCTTTTGAGAGCTGCATTTTCAAGCCTTTTTTTATAAACTCAAACAAAATGAAAGCTGAGGTTCCCAGGCAGTAACCTGACTCCAGGAGCTGGAGCGCTGAGAAACCAGCAGGTATTGGGAGCCTCTTGACAGACTCATAAGTTCTGATGTGTGTACATGTTTGCAGAATGAGAGTTTTTGTGCCTTCCTCTCTCGTCTCTTATCTTCCAGCAAAAATAAAAGGAGAAATTAGAGCACAGTGAAAGGCTTGAAAGGAAATGTGGTGTGTAGAGCTGCAGAGCATGGGAGGCCTATTCCCAGGTGGCAGACTGAATGAGAGATAATGGTTCTGTCTTGGGCTGGGTTGTGTTGTGCTGACCCGAGAGCTGCAGTGTGCTCTTGTGAGACTCAGAGCTAGGGGTGCCAGTTTCTTATCCCTGCCACATCCTTTCCAATTTGTACCTAGCAATCTCTTCAGACCCATCTGTAGACTCATTGTGGCACTTAGTAAATGGTGCTCAAGCTCCCTGGCTTCTGGACAGATATTTGGCTGGTGTGATATGACCCCAGCACCTGGTCCTGCATGGGGCAAGGTGTTAGTCCTGATGATCTGTTTAGGTCCCTTCTGACCTTAAGCACTATGATACTGTGATGATGGTGTATTTAAGAAAGCCAGTGTGCTGAACTGAATATCCCACTCCAAGCCTGAAGGCAGAATTATAGTGAAGTACAGCCACTTCACAGCTTGTCCACTTATTTCTCTCTGCCCTTTGGTTGTGCTAGGGTTACTCAGACTGAGTTTGGTAACTCCACATCAGTAATGTCTAGTTGGGGACAAAATGATCAGTGTGTTAAAAAGAGACTGGATTCTGGTCTTACAAACAGTTGCACATGTGAGCAGTCCCATTTAACCCTTGGCAGAGTTCATTATGCATAAAATTACTGGCATGGGCTAGTGTTTGCAGGATCTTGGCCTGAATGTTTGCATTATAAACAGAGAGCAGCTGGCCTGCCTTTTGACCCCAGAAAAACTCTGGAAAGACTAAGCTGTAGATCAATACCCATTAGCGTGCTATGCTCTGTGGGGCCTCTCGAGGAGCATGCACTTAATGCAGCATAGTGATTACTTTGCAACAATGCATTCTGTTGGGTATCATCAGTCAAATGAAGTGCCATAGCCATAGTTATGTTTTTTGTAATTATTTGTGTAGCTGCCACTTGCTGACCTGGGTTTTTACAGAGAAGTCAGACTAAATGATACAATAGGTCCCTTCTACCCTTATGATCTCCTTGTCTTAGGTACTCCTGTGGTTCACGTTACTCCAGTATGGCATTGGACAGATATGATATTTGAAACACTTCAAGCCCTTTTAAAGCGCTCCAGAAACAGGAAGCCCTCCTAAAATAACCCTGTATGAAATGACTATCAGGAAGCATTCTGAAATGAAGCACTTCCTGTTAAATATGCACTCCCTGCAGAGCATGACAAGGGAGGGCTGGGTCCTCCAGCACCCCACAGTGCTCTGCTCTTATCTCTCGCCCACCCCCACACCACTGTGGGAAGGGGGAGCGTGGGACAGACTGTTCATGAGCACGTTCCTGGGCAGTCTGCCTCTGTTCTCCTGGAGCGCACTCCTCCCACGAACCAGGAGACCAGAAGCCCAAAAGTATTTTGAAGTGCTTAACCTGTTATGTCTCTCTGCCATATGCAAGTGGCACACTGTTCTCAATTTGTTTCTCCTCTTAATGGCTCTGTGAGGCAGAGCAATGCTAATGTCTCTGGGTGCACCTACACATGCACTTTAATGAGCATTAGCCCAGTGTTTCCCAACCTGTGTGCCATGACATACTGGTGTGCCGTCGGACATGTCCAGGTGTGCCACAGAATTTTAGGGGGGCATGGCTCCCAGCAGGGCATAGCTACAGCCAGTGCTGCCACTGCCACCCTGTGCCATCACCATGCCCCAGCCAGCTCCACACCGATACCCAATTACCTGCCCCCCCCACTCCGTGTCTGGCCACTCACCATCCCCCACCCCCTGGTGTGCCGTGGGTTGGAAAAAGCCGTGTAAGTGTGCTGTGGGGCGGAAAAGGTTGGGAAACTCTGCATAGCCTCTTTTAATGCACATTAAAGCATCACAAAAATGTGCTCTTTAGCTAATGTGTATTAAAATAGGCTAATGCACATTTTTCTAGTACCTCACAATGGAGGTACTAGATTTAATGTGCATTACTTAAAGTGCATTAATGAACATGTAGATGCACCCTCTGTCTTGCAAATGGGGAACTGAGGCACAGAGAGGCTAAGTCACTTTTGCTCGTGGTTCCATGGGAAGTCTGTGGCAGAGCAGACTTGAGCTGAGACCTCCTAATCTAATGCATGGACCACTATGGTCACATCCTTCCCTCCAGGAAAATCTTGGAGTCTCCTGTATGAAAGAGCTGGTCTTATGGTCATTTCTTCAGCAAAGCATTGCTGTACCACACGGGCTTTTCTGGCTAGCTGACTATGTTCTCTCTCTGGTGCCTTGTTTACCTGTCAGCACATTTAATCATGTCACAGAAAAAGCAGTGCACATTATATGCATTATAAATAATGACAGAAGATAACCACAAGCATTTACCCCAGATTTGGCCAATTATCAGGCCTGCCACCAATGGTTCCAGAGCAGCAATGGTCTCGCAACCCAGTTACTCAGTGGTGGGATCCGTCAAAGCCAGTGTAGAGAGACCAGGACCAGCACATGGTACCACCTTTTGTGACAGTGCTGTTTTGCTTCACCCTCTGGAGAGAGAGAAGAGGTGTCTGTTTCTGTAGCAAGAACAGGCAAAGCAGTCATGATTCATACAGGACTTTTCTTGTTAGAACCTGCAGTAGCAGTGGTTATGAGGTCCTAATCACCCTCCTGATCGCCAGGGATCCTGGTTTTCTCTGTTAAAAAAAATCCCCAATTTTCAGATTTAAAAAGAAACCCAACATCCACATTTTTCCTTGATTAAAATGATATATATATTAGTGGTGTGCCATTTTAATCACAGGAAATTGTGGATTTGGGGTTTGTTTTTTTTACTCTGAAAATTGGGGATTTTTTTTAATCAGAGAAAATCAGGATCCTTACTGATTATGCTGTGGTATTGAGAAATTCCCTGTAGGATCTATTCTGGGTTCCACACAGAGCCACTTCACCCTGGAATAGATTCATCCAGAAAAAACATGGTGCTTCTGGAAATTAAGACTGCCTTCATTTCATATGTAGCTCACCACCACAAAACACTTAAGATGACTCGATGTCTTCCATACTGATTGCATGCTATTAAACTTACCCCACATCAGATACATTAAAGCATAAATGGTAATTACTTTAAAAAAATGCACCAGTCACAATATGCAGCTTGAGCTCCAGTACAGTGCTTTTGACTTGTCTGTGCTGCTGTGCAGTATGCAAGTGATGTCAGGGCAGGTACAATAATTACCTGGTATTTACATAACCATAACATTATTTTTAAATTAATTTATTTTGAGGACTTTACTGTTTTTCTTGAAGTGCAGTGTTTCTATGGGTATTACACCACTGCATCTGGCATCTTTCCTATTCTCCTGGAATGGGAATTATTTTTGGAGCTTTTCAGAGTTTGGCTCTGTTTCTGGCAGACAGCTGAGGACCCTGGGTTTGATTGAGAACTCTCTTAACTATTATTACATGAACTGTAATTGTCCATTACAAATCTACCAGGGCCTTTATTTTTTGTTTTAAATACAAAAGCTTTCCCCATAACCTAGGATCCAATGAGAGTCTGTTTCCACAAAGTTGCTTGCAGTTTGCTAGTTCCTGTTTCCAGGAAGGTCAATCTGGGTAAAGAAGAAGTTAATTTTATGACTGGAGTACTATATTTTCTTCAGAAGTTACCAAAAATGGCTGACACAGGCCTGGTTTTTCTTTCACATTTTTTTTTCTCCCCCTTTTTTCTTTCCTGATTATTAATTGTCTGTGTCAGGGGTAGGCAATCGTTTCCAGCTGAGAGCCAGAATTACTTCCCCTGAGTCAGAGGTGGGTGTACGGGCAAGGACTAGGACATGGCCACCACCACCATCACTTGTCTCCATCACAGGGACAGTCACAGAGAGAGAGTGCTGGCAGCTGAAGCACCCCCAATGCCAAATGCTACCAAAGCCCTATCCAGATACAGTGGTGCTGTGGGCTGGATCCAGCCCGTGGGCTATAGGTAGCTGACTGCTGCTCTGTATCAATGAAACCTGAACAAACTTGTAGCATAGAAAAGTAACAGCAAGCATAAGTAGCACCATTATCAGATATGCTATTCTTGAAAGCCCCGTAGAAATTCAGCATCTTCTACTCTGGCAACAAGAGTTATATATGGAGGTGTGTAAAACATACAACAAAATGTGTTTGCTTTTAATTATTTATTTTAAATAATAATGAGCCAATGAGCAGAGAACATTATGTGGTAGCTGTAATCCAAGAAGAAGGAAAGCAAATCAGTATCTGGTCCCCATTTGGTAGAGTGACCCTTCTTTGTGACCAGGAAGGAGGTAAACACATTTCACAGCCTACCTCGAAGAAAGGCCAAACATGTAGGAAGAAAATCAGTGCTTCTTCTCAGGCACAGCAGGCAACACTGGGGAAGTATATGTAGATGCCTCCAAAGTGCCAGGCAAGTTGTACTAGAAGCCAGGGTGTTGGAGACAATTCATGAGTCAAAAATGGTATAATAGCTACCACCCCCATGTCTAAACTGGAGACTGCTTTACAAAGGAAGTCAGTATCACTTTTCATTTTAGAAATAGGAAGCCAAGGCACAAAGAAGGGAAAGGGGCCTGCTCAAGGGCACTCAACAGGCCAGTGGCAGAGCTGGGAATAGACCCTAGATCTTCTAAGTACCAGGCTAAGATCCTATCATGTAGGCTACATGTTCTGCTGTAGGGATTAGTGTAGTTGTTCTTAGTCTTTTTGGATTCAAGGCACCCTCATTAGAGTCAAAACAC
>NW_017729024.1:1293851-1309104 GCF_001723915.1 Gavialis gangeticus | reverse complement strand
GGAAGTCAGTATCACTTTTCATTTTAGAAATAGGAAGCCAAGGCACAAAGAAGGGAAAGGGGCCTGCTCAAGGGCACTCAACAGGCCAGTGGCAGAGCTGGGAATAGACCCTAGATCTTCTAAGTACCAGGCTAAGATCCTATCATGTAGGCTACATGTTCTGCTGTAGGGATTAGTGTAGTTGTTCTTAGTCTTTTTGGATTCAAGGCACCCTCATTAGACTCAAAACACACCCCTGAGAAAATGCTAGCTCTTAGCTTTACTCATTTCTTGTAGGTTTTTGCACCTAATGGCGCTCTCAAAAGAATTTTATAGTACCCTGGGGTGCTGCAGCAACCTGATTGAGAATCACTGATCTAGAGAATTTATCCTACAGTCCCATGTTCACCTTAGTAGCCCCACTATCTTTAAAGGATCTGTTCATATCAGTAATGGGGATAGAATCAGATTCTAATCTAGAACAATGTCTCTCCCATCGTTAGTGGTGGAGAAACCATTTTAGATACCAAGATCCACTCCATGGAGTGCACCTGTCTGCTGGCTCCTGCATTGCACCTGCTGATATATCCACCTCAGAGCAGCCTGGAGCATGCACACAGCACACTGTCAAGCTCTGTCTGGCACACACTCAGGGCTGCTCTAAGGCATTGCCTCATTTCTGGGGCGTGGTATATATGGACTGAGGCCAAGAGGTTATGTGTGCTTCGTGGGAGGGCTCACAGGCCCTTGATGTCACAACCTGATAAAACATCTCACTGAGTTCTTCTATGTTTCACTGCTTTCTGTCTCCCCTTCTCCAGTGGGATACTGTTGTGCAGTCTCAGGCATCATTCTTTTACAGAATGCCATTGAGGTCACTAGCTACTAAAACCCATTGCCCTCGTTCTGCAAGCCTACACAACCTCAGCTTGACTTGTGTGTGGCAAAGTTGAGCATATGCTTCAGTGTTTACAGCTTGGGGGCCATGGGAGTAGCAGGAAGCTTGTAAACAGCTGGGGCTTGTTCAGATATTGACTTGTGACAAACTCCCTAAAGAGAAAAGTCACATTTTTAGATCTCAGTAACAGAAAACCAGAAGACAAATCATTCCATAAAGCAGCAGAAAACACACTGATAAGCAGGACTTGATCATTTCTACTACCCTACTTGCCACTGGTCATTTCCAGGAGGAGACTAATACAGAAGCCAAGCTCTAATTTACAATTGTTTCTATCCCTTATTCATGAGAATTCAGCTGCTTGAAACCTGGAATTTCCATTGGGTGGAAAAATCTAACGTTTCAGACATTGTTTTCAATTGTCAAGTGGACCAAAAGCAAGAAACTTGGAAATTTCCCATGAAATAACATTTTCAGAAAAACTAATAATTTCTGGGCAACCAAATTGCTTTGTTCAGTTCTGGTTCAATTTTAATAGTATCAAAAAATTCCATTTGATGATGAATCCAATAGACATATATTCACCAGGAAAATTTCCAGCCAGCCACAAATGTGAATAGGCTCTGAATGTGCCCTGCCTTTGAGGAGTCTGCCTGAGCCAGCAGCATCTGTGTGTTTGTCGCTGTCCAATTCTTCCTCATGTTGCACCCTCCACCCTGGGGAAGGGAGAGAAAGAAGACTCAAGACTGAAGTGGGAGCAGTGGCCAGAGAGCAGACAGTGTCTTCCCCACCCCACTCCTGCGATGGTGATTTGTGGCAGGGGCAACGTATTTATAGCCTCATTCACCATCCCAGCAACCAGAACACAGAGGAGGAAGATAGAATTGTGGAGGGTTTCCCAATCCCCACAGGCCTTCAGGAGCTTAGGAGCTTCCCACATGCATCCAGAATGTTGATGGGGGTGAAGGATGGGATTTTGCTTCTCCCTGCCAGTAGCCGGAAGGGGTTGGGGTGAAGGGGCTCTCAAAACCTCTTTGACCTCCCAGCTAGAGACTGACAGATGTGCTACCCTTTTAGGGCTCCTAGGAGCTGCTCCCCACTCTCAAATAGACATTGTGAGAAACAGGGCTCATCCTTCGGACTTTACCTGTGGATTGTAGCCCCTTCCCACCTTCCCATCAGGGTCTGATGTTGGCCAAACATGGTTTAGAAGTACTGAAGCATCCGAGTCTTCCATGAGACCCCAGCAACTGTTTAATCAGCTCCATGTACAGCTCCCTTGCCCTCTGATAACAGACACCCAGGGAGAATTCGTCATTCTTTCTTTAAATAGTATTTAAGTATCTTTGAGTATTAGGATCCCAGGAGAGCCAAGCTTCTTAGTGACACGCACACAGGTTCAACTGCAAAATTAGACTGAAAGGGCTACATTCTGCTCCCAGTTACACCCCCGGAGAGGGAGCTGCACTGGTGTAACTGGGGGCAAAATGGGGCCTAAGCTTCAAATCCATTCTATCCTAAGAGAAGAACACAAGGTGCAGACAGAAGTGCAGCTCCCTGCTGTAACTCAGAGCACTTTGCAGGAAGTACTATGAGTTGCAGCAATCCCCTAGACCCAACAAATGTTTGCTCCTGTTACCAGGGCTGGACACAGTCATGGGTGAACCGGGCAGCAGCCCAGGGCCCAGACAGAAAGGGGACCCGAAAATGGTAATTTTAAAATTAGTATTATCATTACCTCTGGCAAAGGGGGGCATGATACTAAAAGTTCACCCCGGGCCACCAGGAGTCTAAGTATGATGCTATTGGGTGCTGGGATTCAGCTGCAGTTTGAAGCTGCAGCAAATCTGCAACTGCTCTCCCCTCCCAGCCACTCCCCCCACTTCTCTGCCCCCCCAGCCCCTGCTCTGTCTTCGGACTGGGAGGCAGGGAAGGGAGCAGAGGGAGTTTGGTCTGGGTTTTTTTCAGTCAGCAGTGGAGGGTGGGGTGGGGTGGGTGAATTGGAGCCCCCCAAGAGTGTCACAGAATCAGGCCATTTTAAAGTGCTCTGCAGCTGTGCACTTTCATTTGGTCACAGCTGTAGAACACTTTCAAGGACTAGATTGGGCGAAAACTGTCACTTCGGTCTGCGCCTACAGTGCAGAGGGGCCAAAAGCTAATTGGATGTTTCTGTGCAAAAGGCCCACCCCGCTCCTTTTGCTGGGCTGTGATATGGGAGGCTCAGGTTGGGGAACAGGGCAAGGCTGCAACTAGCCTGTCAAAGGAGATGTACTTATCCATGCAGGGCTTGCTGTGGCTCAGGTCCCTTCTACACATTCAGATAAAGGCACTATGGATCCTAATGCAGGATCCATGTAATTGCACCTTCTGCTATGCCACACATGCATGGCAGGAGGTGCAACCGTGGGATTGTGCATTAGATCCTATCATGTCTTATTCCTATTATTATGGTGCAGGGAGAGACCTGAGTTGAGGGGCTCCCAGCCACAGGGATGCCCCACGCAACTCCCCAGGGCTGGGGTTTACAGCAGCTGCTATTTCCCAGGGTCAGGGTTGCATGAAATCCCAGGCCTGAGGGGTTGCAGCTTTTGCATTTCCTGAGGTTCAGTGGTGTGATCATGGCTGCCCCAATTCACAGGGCCTGGGGATTTCACGCTGGGCATGGTGCACCACTGCAGCTGGGAGACCTGTCAGCTGAGGTGGCTCCCAGCCACAGGGGAGAGCCTGCAACACATGCAAATTAAAGCTCGATAGCAACCAGCTATACAGTTAGTGCACCTTTTCAAGGTCTAACTTTATAGCTGGTTGGAGCTTTTTATTGTGTGATAAGTACTTGGCATGTGTAGGTGGTCTACAATACCTGTAACATGTAGAGGGGGCCATACTGTGCATCACTTTCACTGCCTTCAGAGCTGTGATCCAGACTCTGTTTGAACTGATAGCTACCCAGGGTGGTCCTACAGAGAAGATTTGCGGTAGTCCCTGCTCTTCACCTCACACTCCTTTGGGAAGCCTAATAAGGGGCTGGGCAAAAAATGACCTTCAGCTCCTTCCTACCAGGCATCTCCAGGCTTCAATCAGGGAAGAACAGCTGTAAAGCTCACTGCATCCTGCTGTGTCCATCCAAACCTGGTAACAGATCTCTGTAGTGTCACTGGGGCCTGCAGCTCCTGCTCTGCCTCTACGGCAGGCAGTGGGTATAGCCATTAGCACTGGCAGGACTGGCAGGGCAAGAGTCTGGGCCAGGGGCACATCCCCCGGACCCAGCCGTGAGCAGCTCCCTCCTTGTAAAATCCACATGAGTGCAATGGAGTAAGCAGGGGGCCTGTGCTTTCTGGGAGAGGACTGTCCCTGCTAGCCCCACATGCAGTGCGGTTCTGAACTACAGGTTGTAAAGTGAATACAAGGATGCTGTCTGGCCACTTCACCCTAGCTTTTGTTTCCTTTTCATTCCCTCTAGCCTGCCAGGAGGGAATGTGTCTGTTCCTTTTAGCAGCAGACCCAGATCCCCCTCTCTTTCCATTTAAATGGCCAGTGAGTTTCCACTGAACTCACATGACTCTGAGAGGTGGAGCTTTAAGAAAAACAACAAATTTGACAGGGTTCAAGGCCCAGTCAGCACTGAGACAAGGTGTTCATATTGGTCCCTT
Source organism: Gavialis gangeticus (assembly GCF_001723915.1). Taxonomy (NCBI): domain Eukaryota; kingdom Metazoa; phylum Chordata; order Crocodylia; family Gavialidae; genus Gavialis; species Gavialis gangeticus. The sequence goes on along the minus strand of NW_017729024.1, from coordinate 1,304,577 downwards.
CTGGCTTGACCACCTATTAAAATATATTGTGCATTCATCCTTAAATGATTGAAGCAGTTGGACCTGTTTTCTGCTAGCTGGAATCCTGTACAGACCAGACAGTCTTCCAACAGGCTGCATGCTGTGCAGCTTCAGTGATAGTGGCTGTCGTCAGCCAAATGTCCCAGGAAAGCTAGAGGTGGGGCCATTAGAGCCATGTGCATGCTTGTGGAAGGTACCATATTATTTACTTGCTTATTTACAATGTGGTGCCAAGGAGCCCTGATTAAGGATCAGGACCCCATGGTATCAGGGGCTTATGAACAAACAAAACAAAAATGATGATCTCTGCCCCAAAGACATTGCAATCTGAGTAAGAAATGAAAGGCAATACAGGGGCAACACCAGGCAGCCTCGGGTTAGCATGAGAGGTTGCAGGCTCCACAGGCCAACAGCTGGAGCCATTTTGCAGTAGGCACAACAGCAGAGGACTTCAAGAAGGGCACTGAGATAGCTTTGTGATAGTCACAGGGAGCTTGCACAAGTGTGAGGGGTAGCAGGGCAAGTGGCTGGAAAGGGTTTGTTGGAACCTTTGGCAAATAGCCAAGGCAGCCAGGCTCCACTGGCTGGTCAGAGCCAGGGTTCATGTTTCTAGGGGGTATGGGATATGGTGGCAGGGGGAGTCAGCCATGGGAGGTGAGAAGTTTTTTTTTGATGTGATGGAGAAGGGAAGTCAGTAGAGGGCTGCACAGAGAACAGTGATGTGGTCAAAGCCCTGACCCAGGAAAGTGATCCTTGCAGCTGTTCTTCTCATCAGGCATTGTAATGCCCCAGGAGGCTCCTAGTCCAGAAGCAGCAGGCACCAAGTGTAGAATATGCTGAAAGAGAACAAACTCGTCTTATATAGCGAGCAAGCACACCACAGACCATCTTCTATGGCACAGATTCGTGGCTTTTAACTGCTTCCCAGGTAGGTAGTTTTCTTAAATACTGAACAGCAGCACATGCTTTCCATCCATTCAGCTGCCCTATCTTTGCATAGTCAAGGAGGGTTTGGAAAGTTAATAAGCTTTGCATGCCACAAGATCTGGTTCATTTCAGGAGTGGCTGCATAACAGCTAGCACACCTCATTCCACCAGAGACTCAGGGGACCTTGCCCAGAGGCAGATGGACCAGCAGTTGTGAGCCTGGAGGAGCAATTCCACAGCATGCTGCATATGAACAGCAGGCCAGCCCGGAACAAATTTACCAAACCACATGTTGTCAAAGGGGTGTGCTACCCCTTTGTGCTGTGTGACCATGGAGGAACAGGAGGGGTTTGGGAAGGGAAGAAGAACCAGCCTCCATTCCCTGGGGGTTGCCAGGAGGGAAGGCAGTGGAAGCCCTCAGCCTTGCTCGTTTTCTACAGAAGAAAATGTGAATGAATAGGGGTGAGGTCAGTCTGGTGTGGTGATGGGGTTCTTCATGGGATGAATTCCTGATCCAGCACAAGGGTCATCTATGAGTTTCACATTGCATCCATGACCAGTTGACTTTTGCCTGGTTTCAGAGCAAATGTTTCATACATCTTTCCTGGCAACTTTCCCATCCTCTCATTTTAAAAGGCTAGACTCTTTCCCCTTGCGTAGCTTGAAATACCACATTAGTTCAGCCTAGTCAGGATGCAGTTGTAGCTGCAACTTTTTCTAGTGTTGAAGCATGGGTTGGCTCAGAGCAGTAACTAGAGCAGGATATAATACTTTGCTGGTCGTAGAAAATACATTTCTTACCTGTAAATTAACAAATACAATGTGACAGCTGTTATAATGATGGACTTGCACACTCTGTTTGGGATCTGAAAGTCAAGCTGGCTCATGCATTATCCCTAGAAATAAAAGAATCTCTATGTGGAATTCAATTAATGATGCCTTATCCAGGACTGACTGTACCTTCCCCTTTTATAGCTTGTTAGCTCAACAGGACTAAGTAGGCTAAAAACTTACTAGTTTTGCCAGTAAAACCAGCAGCTTTATGTCTTCAGACACAAGGACTAGATTTGTTGAGTAGCGATTTTTAGGTAGCAAAATTTCTTTTAAACAGTACAAATGAAAGTTATGTTGAGCTGAAAAAGTGTATCACTGACCTTTAGAGAAGGGAACTGGAGCTGTTAGAAGGGACCGTAATATTAATTTGCCTAAGACTGCTTAAGTAACTGGCACAAACAGAGGTGAGTGTCTTTTTGGATGCCTTGTTTTTTCTATGCTGAAGTCTGTTCACTTTTCAAACAATTCAGACTCTAGATAACTACTTTGTTATGAGCTAGGCACAGTTTCCCTAAACCATGATACAACCACAGCAGTTGAAGGCAGTTCTTCCAGCAAAACCACACATGTATATATTATTCTTTTATTGCTTGAAATTGCTAATGCAGTCTGGCTGTTTGTTCAATTTATTGTAATTACATAGTAAAATGAGACAGTTACATGGTTAGGATGCATCATGGGACTTCATCATCATTTTTCAACACTGCAATTACAAACTATTAAGATTGTAATACAGCTGAATGCAAAATGCTTGCCCAGTGCCCAAGTATAACAAAACCTAGTGCTAAAGATTTGGAGCTGCCTTTAGAGGTTAGGTCCCACCTCCAGGATATTGAAATTTAGGGTTTTGAATCAGAATGTGCTCGATGAGATTCTGGTTTTAGTTGCCCACTGTGGTGGTTAATCTAAACAGCCCCATTTCTATAACCCTAGGATTAGCAAACAGAGGTACATTTTATCCAGTCCTGTCAGTATGGAATTTAGCTTGCCGATGCCACTTTTAGGGCTGTTTCTCCTATCATGGATATATTGCTGCTCACACGTGCACTAGTCAGTTGTTAATCTCCATAGAATTTCTATGGCTACATTTAATCCGAGCGGAAATCCCTGTCACAGACAGAGAATGCAACTGCTCACTGTCCTGCACATTCCTCTTCCCAAGGCAGCTGCAACTCCCTTCTGGACCTTGCTGTCACCCACCCCAAAATGTTCCCATCGAGGACTTACTCCCTTCTACTCCGTACTAACAGAAGACAGTGGCCGACACCTTTCTGGGGCTTGAGAACAGGAAGGGGGAAGCAAGGTACCATCTTTCCGTGAGAATGTAGCCTTCCCTACCAGAATGCCTTTGTTTCTTTTCACCTTCTAAGCATGGCTACTGGACCCAGTAAGTTTGAGTCCCTGCTGTTTCAGCACCACTGGTGGAAGAAATGGAACTGTGGCTCACTGGCCAAATGCAGGGGAGTGACTCTGCAGGGGGACCCTGAGAATTGTATGGGGCACCCAGCTCAGGTGGGGATGTAGGGGAGGGCACTCCAAATGGTCAAATCACTCCATCCCAGAGAAGGGAGGTCAGAGGAGAGTCAGGTGATGTCACATGGGTGACCTGCTGCACTGGAACAGATGCCAGGGCCCTGTGCCTAATGTGGCTGTTTTAATTAGCCATGCAGCGTGCCAGAAGTCCAGGGTCCCCCTAGTGGCAGTTGCTGTAATGATTCAGAGGTTACGAGCAGCCTCACACTTCTTTCTCTACTGTATGTGAGGCTTTCTCTGAATTCAAACTAATAACTGTGTTGGGGTTGGACTTGTGTGTTTTTGCAGCTTCCAGGAGCATTAGCTGAACTCAGTACTGGGAAGTGGGATTTGGGTCCCCCAAGAGCAGTGGAAAGGTTCTCTTCTACAATGAGACCAGCCCTGTTCTGCCAGGCTCAGCTTGCTCTTCTCTTTTGTTTGTAGTACAGGTGTTGATACCAAGGGAGATTGATACAGCAACTCACCCAGAATCAGTTTCTGTGCTGAGGAGCCAATAACTGGCAGTCAGTAACTATCCTAATAAAATTCACATGGGTAAAGAGAGAGCTGGGGAGGGAAAGGTAAGAGTTCAGAGCTGTAAGAAGCTTTCTAGGTTATCAGTCCTTCTATTAGTCCCTATTCCTCTTTGTCCCATCCTGGCACCCAGGAGTGGGTTTAAGCGGGGTAATTTAACATGTGCCATTATATTAAAAAGCATTTGAGCATGGATGACTGCTAAAAAGCATTTGAGCAAGGCAAATATAGGTTAGATATTATAAAAAAATCTCACGAGAAGGGTAGCAAAGCACTAGAACAGGCTACCCAGAGAGGCTGTGGAATCTCCAACCTTCGTGATTTTTAAGACCTAGCTGGGATGATCTAGCTGGGGATGCCCCTGCTTTGAGCAGGGGGTTGGACTAGATGATCTCCTTCCAACCCTCATTTTCTATGATTCTACTGATAATACCCCTGTTTAAAAATACATTTGTGGCATGGCTGACCCCAAGCAGCCAATAATTATGAGTGGGGGTTACCTACAATCATGAGATTTGAAAAATACTAACTGTTTGCTTTTTTTCACATGTTCTCTGGTGTTGTAGCTGTTACGTTTTGGGGCTTTTCTCTGCTACCAGGAGACTTCAAAACTTTTTTTTTAATGAAAGGTGAGACTTTAACCTCTTCACAGGCATCCAGAAGCCAGGGGCTTTTAGGAAGAGAATTAACAGAAACAGTGAGCTTTGTGATAAAACTGAGAGGGTCCATATTCTGCCTCCTAGAGAACATGGTTCACAAATGGGCACCTACTTGTACTTGGTTTCAGCTTCCTGTTCCCACAAAGAGTTTTTTCGTATTACTTCCACAGTGCTTCCCAGAGCAGTGCTCCCTGGCACAACCCACCTACCCACTTGTTTTCTGCATGTGCTAATCCTAGAAATGAGGCAGTGAAGTTGCCCTGAGGACAACCATAGAGACTATGTACCCTATGTCTCTTCCTAGCACACTGTTTACCCATCCTGCAGTGCAGACACCTTCAGGGACAGACAGAATTGGGGTGGAATAATTCCATTCCACAACATTATTTGCAAAATGTACAGATGTGCAAAAGCTCCCAGATTCTAGCCCACTAACTGAAAAGTCTTGGGAAAGAAACCTTACTGCACTCACTCTTTCACATAAACAAACTTTTTAAATAAGAGATAGCAACACTTATGTGGTGAAGCAGACTAGGGCTAGGAATGAACTCCCCCATGGTGGGGTTATCCTGTAACTGCCTTCCTCAGAGTTTAAGGACCCTTGTACCTGGTACTGGCTCCTGTCAGAGAAGGGAATACTAGTATAGCTGGATGGCTGGTCCTACCCAGTCTGGCACTGTTCTTAAGTTTGTTATTGTCAGGGATACAGTCAGAATGTGATCAGTCAGGGCTTGACCCCAGCCTGGGTCCACAACCCAGTGGATCGAGCACAGACAAGGTCAGGAAGCAAGAGCTGCACCTAAGGTATCAGAAGCAGACAGATCAGGGGACTGAGTTCTTTACTGGGATGTGGGTGGTCACTGCAATAGAGCCTCAAGCGATGGGAATCAAGAGCTGGAAGTAAGGATGCAGACCAGAGTCAATAGCCAAAGGATCTGGAGCAAGCAGCTCCAGCTATAGCTGTAAGGGACTGGGACATGGGCAATCACCAAGCTAGAGTCATGAACAAGGAGCCAGGTGTCAGAAGAAGGGGTTCTGGACTGGAGTGAGGAACCAATAGGCAGAAACCAGGAACAAGGGTGAAGCCAGGAAGTAGGAAACCAAAAAACAGGGCCCAAGGAACAGGAAACTAAGATTAAACAGGCAGGGACTAGGAACTAAGAACAAGATCCAGAAGCCCAAAGCTAGACAGAGACAAGTGTTCTGTTGAGTAGCCTCCTGGGCACTAGCCCATGCAGGCAACTGGAGGCAGCTGTGGGTAGTTAGGCTATGGATAACCGAGCCCACTCTGGTAACCAGAGCTGATAGGGGGCAAGTTAGCCTTCCTGCTGCTTTGGTTCTTGCAAGTTATCATGATTTAAGAAAATTAATCTCTCTCTTCTTCAGGTAAATGGAAGATTTGGACACCAACTCATTTCAATCGCGTAAATCTTGTAGAATAGAACAAATGGTAGCAAGATGGATCCGCCGATCCCGGGATAGTGCATCGAGGTAAATACATTTTCACATGCAGAATTCCTATTGGTGGGGGATTTTGATGAGAGCTTGAAACAAACATGTTTCCAGCAAGTAAAAAAGAGTCTCCTTTAATATGGATCCTGAGTGGCAAGCTAGAGCTCAGTGCTGTTTGTATTCTGACTGGGTTGTCAATGCCGATTGAGTTAGTGTAGGTCCTGGAAGCTTTTTCCCAGCTCTGGATGGGCTGCCATGCATTAGGTGAGGTAATTAATGGTATTTAATTGAGGCTAACCTTCCCAACCATTCTTCTTAATCTGCTATTAAGTTCTGTGTGTGCAGAGCAGAACAGGATGGCCTCTGGGAACCAGAATCCAGTATGTTTTCTTAGGACACTGCTTTCAAGCTGACTCATGTTGGTAACAGTCTGAAGCAGTTTCCTTCTAAAAGCTGTCCCAGAGCACCCATGAAATAGGCAAGTGGCCTCAGTCTAGTGCCCCTTTGTTCATCTACTTTCATACTGTGTCCCTTGGTGCCCCCAAGCATCCCTCATTCTCCCATTCCCCACTGAGCAAATGGAGAGGAGGTTACATGTTAGCTCAGGGTGGAGGTAGAGAGTCCTTGGCCTCCTCTCTCTTCCTTCACTTTGCTCAGCTACAGCTGAGTCAGCTGCACAGCTTAACACCACAGCTCAATGAGCTGGACTCTTTACACTCAGGGATGCTGGCTGGGTGGTTACCAGCTGGGAGAAAGGACTCTGGAGCTGCTCCCCCAGTGACACGGAGCAGAGTCCCTGTTTAGCATGGTTGGTTCTTGCTTCCTTCCTCCTGACTTGGAATAGGGCTTCAGAAGGGAGTCAGAGGTCCCTTCCATTTTGCAGACCTTTTTCTAGCTGGCGAAGCCATGCTGAGGCTTCTGCTCCCTGAGACCACAGAGGCCTCTTCTCTCCCAATGGATCCTCCTGCTCCAAAGGAGGGGGTGACCAAGACACAGCACCTAACATCCAAATGAATGCTCTGCACAGATGTCTAAGACGTGTTCTTTTGCTGCTTCCAAGCTTTGCATTTAACTACCCTCCATGCTGAGCATACAGACAGTGCTGAGTAGAGGGGCTGCTCCTGGTCTCTGATCATGCTGAGGTAGTCAGGACAGTTCTCTGAAGACTCTTTTTTTTAAAGTTCTGTAGATATTCCCACTGTGTAAGAGGCCCCTGCGCTCCAACCAACCTGTGGTAAACACCTTGACCATTCTCTACTTCCACTCCAGAAGCTCTTAGAAATCATTATTGCATCAACTGATACTAACGCCCAGCTTTCTCTCCCACTCTCACTAAATCTGCAGGGGGAGAACATCTGTGGTGGACATCCCATCTGATGGCATTAACCAACCACTGACCCGGGTAAAGCTCACAGTCACAATCCATAAGGATTTGCTTCTCGGTCACTATGGCTTTGAGATATCACCAAACTTGCCTCTCACTATCACATCAGTTGCTGCAGGTAGGAATATCTTCCCTCCCCTACAAGAGCATGGAACAGCATATGTAAAATCTGAGTAAACTGAATAAGGAACCACCATGCTATGACATCAGTGCTTCCATGCCAGATCTCCTCCCTGTAGTGTTGATATATCCTTCTCAGGTTATTTCTATGTCAGTCAACTTGGATTTAGATCTGACCTCCTCCAGCATGCAGGGGTGTTTGCCTGTGGGGCTGGGGTACCAGTCCTTCTCTCCATTATTGTTAGCAAAGTAGTTGCTGTAATGGCCTTGTCTGCACTGGCTCCCATTGGGGGAGTGGGTGCACCTGTGAAAACACACCCCACCCCATTAGTCCTACATGTAGCATGGCCAGTGGCCACCCTTGCCAGGCATGTAGCAGTAAGTAGACATGAAGCTGAGGGGTTTAGGAGTAGTGCTGGCCATGCATACATGGAGCAGAAGTGAACAGGCAGAGCATGTTTTCCTGGTGCAGTCCCCCACCCAGGTCAGAGACAGTAGACATGCTACATGTGAACTCCAAACTGGATAGTCCAACACCTCCTCTGTCCCTGCCTGAGTCTGCAGTGGCTGCTGCTGTGGAAATCTGTTTGCCATGTGAGCTGGCTCCCTCCTTTTCAAAGATGTGACTGAAGAGAAGGATCTGCTAATTGTTTTGCATATTGAGACTAGATGTTATGAGCCACATTTTATTACTTATGTGCACAGTAGTTTGTCTCTTAACCCTTACTTCTGTGGCTTGGCAGAGATGTTTCTGTGTGCCCAGCATCTTTGAGGTAAACTCATACATTTATGAAGCCACAGGGTGCCTCCTTGAATAATGAATGTCAGGTGAACCATTGGACTCTAGTACCACAGATGAGAGACTTGTTTATTTGATGTGTGCAGTGCTCTGAGGTCCTTCAAGTTCAAAGCTACCAGATAAGTCTAAGTTTAAGACTCTGAGAGGATGGTAGCCTTCTTAATAACCATCCTACAGAGGTAACTGCAGGGAATACATAAATATGCAGGAAAGAGGTATTTAAAAGTAAACTTATTTTAAACATTTTATTTTGAAATGTAAATAAAAAATCATCCTTTTTTAGGGCTGTCACACTGCAACAACCCCTTGTTGCTTCCCCAGCTGCTGTAGAGACTGTCAGCATGGTAACGGGGAGATGTATATTGGCCAGCTACAGACAGACCAAACACACATCAGAGCTTAACTCATATCTGACAGTGGGGGTGAAAAAGAAAAATGGAAAGGGGAAGAATAATTAATCCTGATTGTAAATATTGACATTTGGAGAGTACCCTCAAAATTCTTGGGCTAGGAGTTTAAAATGATATATTTGTTGGCAGCTGGATGAATTGCATGCACAAATCATGCATACTCACTGTGGAAAACCTGAGCCCTGGGTAGAGTCCTTGATGGTACCATTGCTTGGCCAAGAGGCCCAAGTCACTTAACTGATTTGTAACTCAGTTTTCCTGTCTGTGAAAAGGGGATAATACTCAATCATCAAACTGTGATGATTAATATGTGGTATAGAACTGCAAAGTATATCTATTATTATCCATTACCTCTTAATTTGTAGGTCAGAAGTATGTGGAACCTTCAGCTAAACCAATTTTGGAGAATTTTCTCTTTTATTTGATAATTTGTCTGGGATTGTTTTTGAAGGCTGAATATTTTTGTCATGCAAATGTCTGTGTAGTGCAAAATTTCACACTTTTTCTGTCTATTCTATGGTGCAGGATTGAAAGACCAAAGCAGCATTTTTCACCTTCTGTGTTTTGCAAACATTAGCTAAGCCACTGTCATGATCCATCTGTTATTCAAATAATAAGTATGAGTAGAGAGGTGGGAGTGCAGCCCTTGCCACTGCATCTAAGCACTGTGCAGCAGTGAGTGGGCTTACCTCATAACACCTTGAAAATTATGGGAGCATCCCCCACATCTTCTCCAGTTTGGAAACAGGCACAGGTCAGAGGAAGCAACTTGACCAAGGTCCTATAAGAAGTAGCAGAGCCACAAGTTGAAGCTAGGTGTGCTGAAACAGCAAGCAGTGTCCTACCCCTGACCCTCAGCCCCTCCTAATAGGTTCAGGTTTGCCTGGTATCAAATGCTTTAAAAAAAGTTTCCTAGTTGTTGGCAGCTCTTCTTTCCCTGTGTGTTACATAGCCTTTGTTCTGGGCTGAACTCCTAGATTTCTGCAAATGACAACCCACTTGTCATTCTGACCTGATTCAGAATCATGTAATGCATCCACAGGCCTTAATCTACAGCCTCAGAGTTAAAGATGTGCTGCACTGTCTTGTGGCAAGAAGGGTCATGTTGGCCATTGTTGGGGAGTCTAAGAGTCATTGTTATGCTGAATCTGCTCTGCTCTGAAGTCCTTGGATAACAAGGATTTAGGGTACATACCTCATCTCTACAAATGACTGGAGGTATTGCATGGTATCATTCTCTCTGGAGCACTTGTTTAATATGAAGATTAAACTAAACTTGTTTAGTTTGAAGATGAATATAGAAAAACAAGAAAATTCCAAGATAAAAGCTTTTGTTAAATAAAACAAAGTCTCAGAATTCAGGGCTTTAACATAATGGTAAAATACATCACAGGTGTATCATTGGTATGCTAAAGCTAAATTTAAAAGAAATGCAAACCTGAGGCACCCAAACGACTTTACTTCTGCCCCGTGGTGCTACCCCAACAGGGAAAAGAATGATGGCTTTGAAAATAAATGGAAGATAAAATGGAGCCCCGTATTCTCAGATGCCTTCATCTTACTTTGGCCTTTCTTTGGTGTCACTAGACACCAGAGTTATGGTTGCTTGTTCATTTCTTGAAGTAAGCAGGTTTGATGTGAAGTCTAACTCTGAATTGTGTCACATTTGAATGAATATGGCTTAAACCTAAGCAGACAAATGCATTCATCCCCACTGTTTTTGCTCTGAGAACATATTCAGGGAATGGCTCTTCCCTGGGTCCTTTCTTATGCCTCCCCCACCCTTCCTCTCTAGTCCAGTGTTCATTAGAAGCACAACAACATGCCTTCTTACTAATATTTCTCTCCTGGTTCTTTTCAGCCGAAACTGGCTCCTGATCCCCTGCTGTAGTGTCAACTGCCTAGACACTGGTTCCCAGGATGAAAGTATCTGTGGGTCTTTTGTCAGCTGTCATTAGGGGCCAGGAAAATTTGTCCTGCACAGAAAAAGGCCAGGTGTAAAAGTCATGGCATCTCCCCACCCAGAGCTCTTAGCCAAGAGCAGCAGAAAAGGAAAGGGAACACTGAATTGAGC
>NW_017729024.1:1276748-1293595 GCF_001723915.1 Gavialis gangeticus | reverse complement strand
CCCCCCCCCCCCCCCCGAAGCCAAAAAAGGGATAGAGGGATATCTTAGCAGCTTTCTTCTCCCCATGCCAGCTACCTCCTTCAGCCTTGAGCAGCCAGTTCCATATGCAGACTGGGCTGGTGGGGGAATGGAGAGAGTTTGCTCTTGGTGTCCAAAACTACAGGATACCCAGTGCTGTACTGCAGACAGAGAGAAGTCCATTCGTTCACAAGCCAGAGAGGAGCTGCTTGGAGTACTCACTTGACACTGATCTCTGATAGGAAGCACAGCTGATGGGAAGATTCTGCCTGGCGATCAGATACTCAAGATCAATAGTGAAGCTGTGGAGGGCATTTCAGTTGAGAAAACAGCTGATATTATAAGGTATGGGCCTGTCTGTGGGGTGGGAGATAAAGGTTTACATTGTATGGAGGCCATCCATGTTGTTTCCAGGGATAGTGCATCAGAGATAGGTGTGTGCTGTGGGCACATGAGTTTGAACACAGCTGTACTAGAGATACACTCTGTCTCTCAGATTGTGAATGCTATGTTTGCAGTCATGTAATTGGGGCGGGGGGGGCAACTGGAGCTGTAACACCACCTGCCAGTTTAATGTAGGGACACAAATAGCTGCTACTTCAGCAGCAGCTGACCACACAGCTATCTAGGAAACTGGTGTTGTCCTGTGTATTGCAGCTCCCCGGAGCATGGAGATGCCTTGCTATGCCTCTGGTTACATGCCAGTGCTTAGGAACCACAACCAAAACCTCACAGCATGAAGTACCGTGCATGCACAAATATGCACTGGTCATGAAGATGTTGTGAAGTTTGAACATGCTTAGTCCATCTGGAGGTGCAGAGCAGTTGGCTTTGTAAAAAAGGAGACAACAGTACACTGAGTGTGTGTAACACTGCTGATGGAAAACACCGAGAGTCAAAGTCACTCATAGAGCCAGCTAGTGTCACTTTGCCTCTCACAGGCAAAGGCACCTCCCTGCTAAAGTCATGCTCCTGGGTTAAAGGACAGGGCATGCCCCAGGCATCTCTGTGACCACTGCCAAGCCTTTGTTCCCTCCCAAGAGTATGTACAACAGAAAATCCCGTGGGTCAGTGGCTTTGTGCACAGCAGAAGCCAGCAGTGTTGGTTCTTGGGTGGAAGGCAGCATTTTGCTTGCTTCCCAGCTCTGCTGATAATATTTGTCTGTTACAGGGAATCCGGAGATGAGCTGCTGCTGACCATTCTGCGATGCACCTCGGTAAATCGTGTTTTTCAATACTTTCCTTAGAGTTGCTCCCCACAGGCAGGGAGCATTGCTGAGTCCGCTGGTGGGAGAAGTAGCTGGAACTGGCTTAGACTGATGGGCCACGTTCAGTTTGTGAGGCTGGGTATTAATGGCAGGCAGTTACAGCAAAAGCCATAAAGGAGATGTTACTCACAGGGGGCCTGATGTTGCCCCTCAGAGAGTCATATCTGCAGACACGCTGCTTACAACTGTACTGCCTAAGAAAGCTGTAATGTGGACCATCTTCCCACAAATCACTGACCTCAGTAAAGCCGCCTGCCAGAGAGAATGGCCATCGTCAGGGAGACGCATACATTCATATTGTTGCTCATCACTGCCCTCCACAGTCACCATCTAGCTCCTAGCCCTTGGGCAGCACTATGGGCTTTCTTACTAGGCACTGTCCCAGAGCCCCTAGGGCAGAAAGGGAGCTTCCCCAAGCACTGTTAATTGGCACTTGCTGATCCCCTGGGTTGGAAAAGGATGCTGCAGAGATTGGCTGAACCCACCCTTCTTTCCACATACAGGCAAGACCCCATGTGGCACTGTTCAGGGGACCATTGGGATAAGGCTGGCTCAGGGGAAGTGGCTGTGTTATAGTGACAAAGCCCAGGCACCTGTCCTGGAGTTTGGAACTGGGAAGTGGGGTGTATTGGAGGTGTTGATGGGCCAGCCAGGCCTGGTACATATGTGGTAACATCCTGAACCTGCAAGGGGTGATGGCATCTCAGCATCTCTTGGGGTGCAGAGAAAATTAATCGAAGAACCTGGCACTCTTCAGAGAAGCTTTAATGCTGTTTTAATGTCAGGGAGAAACATTTTCACAGCTCCTTCTGGGAAGTGTTGGCTTCTTCTGGATGTGCAGAAGTCTGTATTTCCAAGCACGGCCCTGCAGTCTTCTCTAGGGATTGCTCAGCATGTGTCCTGAGGGGCTATTAAGAGGGCAGTCCTTCATGTCAGCACCCTCTCACAGGATGCTCTCTTAACCCTCTAGTGGGGTCCACATGCCTTTTGAAGCTGTTGGCATCAGCTGGAAGATTAAACATTGTTCTCCAGGCTCCTGTATGATCATCTATTGCACCTTAAGGAGAGAGTGTTAATCCTGAAAGTCCTGGTTACCTGACACATCTCAGATCTTGCAGCTTGAAGCTACTAAATGTTTGATCTTCTTTCCTCTCATCCTGGGTGGTTCTGTAAGTCTCTGCAGTTCTAATTTCCTCCTAAATCAGGAAGCCCCCATGTCTTCCTTGAGGCTGAGCACTAAGTATGTAACCTAGATTTGGACAAAAAAATGTGAGGTTTTGTATTAAAATGTGTGGGCTGATAGCTGATTCATGTCACGTGAAGTTCCCTAAAAAGGCTGTAATGCCTCCCAGGATGTATTCATCCAAACAAATTTTAATGTGGGTTTGTCAAGCAGAGCTACAAAGGAAGAACAGAAATGGGCTTGTGCTTTTTTGGATTCTTGTGATGCGTGAAGATGGCCGGAAAGAGATTTTAATTTTTTTCCCCTCAAATGGTTAGGTTGTTTCTGCTTATATTTCTAAGATTTATTTTTGCAAAAAAAAAATGTCAAGTTTCCTCTCCCCTTGTTGTGCTGGAAGATTTTCTGGAGATCTCAGGCTCAGGTTTTAACCGTTCTTGAAGATGTGATAGGGGTTAAATCTTTTCAACAAAAATATTTTCCCTAGCATTTCTTGATGTTTGTGTTAATCAGGTGTTACTAAAACTAAACTGAGCTACCAATGCCTTAAATACTTAGAACAGATGACCATTTCCCTCTTCAGTTAACAGTTTCCCTTCCATGGTTTCCTGGACCTGAGGATCCTACCAGTGCTCTAGCTGATCATGATGTCCTCCAGAAAAAAGTGGGGTAGACAAGACTTGAATGCTTCATGTTTAAAAATAAGCAAAGAAAGAATTTGAAAGTGATTGCTTTTGAAAGAGAGGAGGAAAGAGAACCCCTCGCTGGTCTTCATGCATCATAAAGAGGAAACAGGGCACAACCCCCTTTTTGTTTTTCCTTTGCAGGTCACTTTAAGGATACCAACAAACACCCAAATCAGCCTTGGTTGCTTGGGGTTGTCATTTGCCCCACTTCTCAGCTGAGAGGTACTGCCTCCTTGATGGATATTCCACTCTTCTCTTGGGTCTCCTTTCTCTTCTTGAAAGTATGACAGAAGCATTATCTCAGATATGTGGGCCTCAAAAGGGGCATCCTCCACTGTGTCTGCTTTTGTGTGTGATTCTTGTCAGTAGGATACTCTACAGGTTCCACCGGTTTGGAGGATGACATTGTTCAGCTGGAGAAAAGACATTTTTTCCTTCACTATAAATGGCGTTTCTCCAGTAAACAAGGCCGCTCTGAAAAGAGCTTATATTTACTGAGTGTCTCATGGGAACAGAGCAGCACACATAGGAGTTTCTACACCATATCAAATCAATTAAGTTGCCAGCGACAGATGGGTGCCCCTTTTCACCCATCCCATCTTCTTAGGTACGGTCACCTTGTAAAAGAGAAAGGTGATTTGGCATGAACACATACCTGTTTGTCAGAGCTGGCACTTGACACTGCATTAACTTTTTAGGTTTCCCAAAAGCCTAGAAGTGAATGGCTCATACTGGGGTGTGGCTGCAGAATAATTTTAGCATGTCCTGTAGATAGATATACCTTTGAAGGATTCTTCTGAAATGAATGCAAATGTAGGGGTATTTACATTAACCTGCAATCTTCTGACTGACCAGTTGGTTGTTAGGCAATGTCGACAAGTAAACAAGACATCTCTGTGTTCATGTGACACCTTTGAATTCTAGGCCAGTGGTTGCTAGCCACTGCTTTAAGTATGTCCCTATACCACTATCATATGGTTAAACTTTCAGTGTCCCAATCAGTGGCAGGCCCTGGTTGTCTAGTTTCATCCTGTGGGGCTAGGAAGGAGTCTCAAATCAATTACAATTTAGCACAAGACCAGTGAAATGGGAGTTAGTATTCACTGTATGGTGTGGCTGGTACTGGTTAGATTGCTACATGTTCCGCAAAGGACTGTGACCCACCGTTTTAGATCATGGAGACCTACTGCACGTGCCTCTGGTTTTCATGTTCAGTCACAGTAAGATCAATTGCAAATACAGTGCCGCTGTTTTTCAGGGTGGGCCCAAATCATCGTTCCTGACAGAAGAGAAGCGGGCAAGGCTCAAAACAAATCCCGTCAAAGTGCGTTTTGCTGAGGAGGTGCTGGTGAACGGACATTCGCAGGTCAGTGCAGTGTTGTAACAGTCATTGCCAGTAACTGCTCAGGCATGATGTTCTCCCTGCTTTCCTTCCCTTCAAATTTTCTTAAGTTAAATATGTTATGCCATCTCTCTCTCATATGGAGAGTGATACAGCCACAGAGTTTCTCTAACTAATCAAGGGTGTGTGTAGACAAAACAGGGGCCCTAAATTGAAGTGGGCCCCTGTTCTTGAGCAGAAGTGGGTTTTTAAAAACACCACTTCAATTTAGGGCCCTTTAAACCCCTGTGTCGTGCACACACCCAGCATATACCTGCCTCTCCAGTGGCAGGGAGGGGAGGGTGAGCTACCAGCAGGTGGAGTGGTCCCTGGGCTGCAAGGGGGGGTTGGTGCTTCGTCCACAGCAGTGGTGGCCCCCTCGGCGGCACCCGCTTGCAGGCACCCAGCTTGAGGAGTCCCAGGGGGTACCACAGCCGTGGAGCAAAGCACCAGGTCCCTGCGCAGCTCAGGCAGGCCCCGGGGGGGGAAATCAGGCTCGCCGCTTTTCTTGGGTGCAGACTGCCTTCCTAGGATGCTGCCAGGCTGCCTGCAGGGCTTCCTGCAGAGGCCCTGAGCTGCACAGAGCCTGGTACTTCACTCTGCAGCTGTAGGGGCAGCAAACTAAAATTCCTCAGAGTTTACTGTGCCCCGAGTCATTTAAGGTGCATTACACCACCAAATTTGCTACAGTGGCTGTAATTAACATGCAGTATGCCACTGATGCATGCAAACACCGACACCATTAGAGCGGTGCAAAAGCATTTAGCCCGCTTTAAAGTGTCATGCACACATATGCCTAATTTTGTCTACGCACGGCCTAAGAGGTAGAGAGGATGCCATCTGAGATTCCAGGAATGAAGTCCAGTCCCCATCCTCCCAACCCTATCCTCAAAACAGTGAACAACAGTAGTAACCACTCCGTTCTTCAGAGATAAAAGTGCTGCTGGAAAATTGATTCCTTCTCTGCTCTGGCTGACCTGGTGATTCCCAGACAGCACAGCAGGACATATGTTGCTAGCAGGTTGGTCATTTTGCCTGACCAACTCCAGCTGCAGTCTAACTCCCCAGGCATCACTAGTCCTTTCCCTGTCTCCTCTGTCCTTCTTGGAGGCTTGTTCTTGTTCTGTTGGTTTGTCCTTTGCCCAGGAGAGGGTCAACCGAGCCAAATGGGACAAGGATGCTACTGTCCCTACTGATTAGCCTGCCAGTTAACTGTGATTCCCTGCACACTGAAACCTTTTCCTTCCAACCAGCTGTCCCTAGAAGTCCTGAGCTTTCAGCACCCACTGAGGAGGTTCTAACCAGATTTTTATCTTGATTCTGGAAAGCATCTTTTTTCAGCTCAGCACCTGTGCATGTGTTTATGTCCTATTTTCTACCAAGACACTTATACATGTGCTTACAATTAACTGTATGCTTAAATACTGTCCTGAATTGGGCTTAGATGTGAAACAAAATAGAGGAACCTAAACTCTTTCTAAATTAATTGCAAGCATTCTGAGCTCTTACTTTCATGGTGTTAAACCTTGCTAGCATCCTGTTAGTGCAAGGTTAATTTTGAAGGTGACAGCAGTCTACTTCCTCTTCAGGAGTCCTTGTTGTGAAGTTATAGCCCACACTTCCTCTGGACTCTTCAGGGTGATAAATGGTACAATAGTCAATAAATTCCTAAGCCAATAATGTTGTAATTTAAATCACAACTAAGTCAGTAGTCTCCTTGCATGCTCTGAGGAAAAATGGAATTAGCCTATACTTACATATTCTGTAGTAAGCAAAAGAGTTAAGTCATTAGATGCACATCAGAACTGGACTGAGTCTCTAAAGTAAAATCATAGCAAGGAGGTTGTTTGCAAACCAGTAATAGTTGGAGGATGTAAGCTCACAGTACATTTCTGCTTTCTGGAAAAGCAATGTTCAGCCCTGACAACTGTTTCTTTATGTTCCCATCAAAAAAACTGTCCCTCCTTTTAGATGAAAATGGGGATGGAAGATTACAATATGTGAAATGGTTAGTACAATTCCAACAATCGTGCAGCCTGCTTCTTCAGGAAATGTACTGCTATTGTCATCCTAATGGAACATTGCTAACTGAGCTAACGCCATTTGGAAAAAGCCCAAAAGCTCCCTCATGCAGCTGCAACTTGAAACTCCAATTAGAGCATAAATTGTTGATGAGTCCAAATGCTTTCAAACCTCCATTTGCCAGCATAAATTTTGTTTATATCCATATGGCCAAACTATATGCAGAAGACAGGTCATCAAAGGTTACTGAAAGGTCAGTATCAGTAAGTGTATTTTGGTATATTTGGAAGCTGTGGATCAAATTGTAAACTGGGGTAAATTGAATTTTTGTTTCCAGTATCAGTAGAGCTACAGACATTTATACCATTTGAGGATCTGGCCCTTTATTTTTAGAATTAATTTTTAAATAGTCTACAAGATCCTACCAACAGGGAATAAAATTATCAACCTGTCTGGGCCAACAGAACTGTAAACTACAGCAATTGTGAAGAGTGGAACATCATCGTTTCATGAGTTGAATGTAGCTTCGATCATCAAGTATGTTTTTTAATTTGTCTATAAATTCTATATAGACGTAGGGAGAGAGAGAGTCCAAGCAGAAATGTGGGCTGAGTTTGCAATGCTTTATGCAAGTAGCCAGGGGTCCTTAGATTGGCTCTTCAAATGGGGAAAACTGGCATGGCTTCATTTGTATCAATGGAGACACTGATTTATCCCAGCCGAACATATGACCTAATATGAGATGAGACAGTTTCAGTTCACTGTCACTACCATAAATGAGACATTTTTCTCTTGGGTGCCCAAATAGAAATGGGACCATATGGCTCAATGGACTTTTAGAAGGAAGAAATAATCTGTTATTGATGCCTCTTGTATCCTTTGTTTTTATACCAGGAATGTAGCCATGAAACAAAGCTAAGGTGCCACATATGGAGAAAGTTCTTTGCTTATACCTATATTTCTTGTGTTACCAAATTGTCACCACAGCAAGTTCTGGAACACTAAAGCAGCCTGGTTCACTGCAGCCCAGCACGTGGGAACTGACTCGCCTTGTTTTTTTGCTATGCAGGGGAATTCTCTTCTGTGCATGCCTAATGTACTCAAGGTGTACCTGGAAAATGGACAGACCAAGGCTTTCAAATTTGAGAGCACCACTACTGTGAAGGTATGAGGGTTGCATTGTTTACTATTTTCTTTTTAATCTGCAACTCCCAAAAGATAAAATAGATTTAATATACCACAGAGAACCAAAGCACTTGTGACAGGATCCCATTTCACTTTGGGTAGGAATAGATGCTGCATTTGTCCCTGAATAAGTTGTGTCTTTGTCCTGAAACAGAAATATCCCAGGGTTGGCATGTACACACATCACCTTTCTAATCAGGATTTAGTGAGAGGCTGAATGCACTGCTGCTTTTCTGCCATTGATTTAATGATGAAATCCTGTGATAACTTTCAGAGGTACTTTGTAATATCCCAGGATAAACTTTTATTACCTCTTGTCTGGGAAACATTTTTAGGCTTTATCCCAGGACAACGGACACAGAGGTCTGTATGGTTGCACTTTGTCCCAGGATAAAATAATTTATCCTGGGATAAATGTAATATCTGATTGCAGCCTCTGTGTGCTTGAATGCATAACTACCATTTTTATCAAGTCTGTTCCATGTGCAGTGTGGATGCATAAACATACACACTGTTACCCAGCACACACAATAGGCTGCACTCTGGCCAGGCAGATACATGGCTCTGTACATATGCGTCTGTCCAAATAAAGCAAAAACCTGTGACAAGCAGGTGTTAGATGCCAGAGGAGGGGGGCCTCCCATGTTTTAGCTCATTAGCCTAGTGGTGTGGGCACTCAGGAAGGAAGGAGAAAACCCAAGGGAGGTACTAGTCCAGGGGTGTCCAACCTCTTGGCCCTGTAGGCTGACTGAGTGTGTGGGATTGGTCCACAGGTGGCCTGATTCAGCCACATGCCCAGATCCAACCACACATTGGCACAACCTGGTGGGCTTCAAAATTTGGCAGCAGGGGAAGAGCAATTAATGCTGCCACTCTGCCACTGCCAAATTTCTGGACTCTAGTGGAGCCCTTCAGGCCAGGTCTGGCCCATGGATCAGGGTTTGAGCACCCCTGTTCCAGACCACCCTTTGGCCAGAAGGGGTTTGACTCTGCATCTCTGGCTCTGCTCTTCGGAATTAACTACAAAGGACCCTTAGGGCACAGATAAAAGATCCTTGGTCAGGACCAAGATTAGGATCTGATGAAGACTCAGGCTTGAGAGTGGTATCCAAAAGTCAGTAAAAGGAGATATCCAGGCAGCATCCAGATCTGAGAAGCCCATCACCCCCACCTAGTCTGGAGCAGACTGGGGCAAAAGAAAACTCACTGCTCTGCCACAAGTTCCTGGGGAGAGGTGCCAGATCTCACCCTTCCCATTAGAGAACCTGCATCTTCTTCCCTCAGCCTAGCATCTCAGCTTTTGCAGTAGGAGGTACTGAAATGTGGTTTTCTGCATTTGTCTTTGCCAGGACATAATTCTCACCTTAAAAGAGAAGCTCTCCATCCAGAGCATCGAACACTTTGCTCTGGCCTTGGAAGAACAGTACAACATTGCTAAGCTCTATCTTTTACATGAAGATGAGCTCATCGAACAGGTCAGTGCTGGCAATAAAGGTTATGAAACTTATTTGTTGTGCAGTTCATTTTGAAAGCTCCCCAGTGCCATGGCTGCCCTCCTGAGAGAAAGTCAGGGATGATCCTGCCTTGAGCTGGACTAGGTGACCTTGGGGAGGACCTTATTTTCCTATGACCCCTGGTTGAACATTTATGTTGGACCACATAAATAATACAGGCTGGGATCTTCAGAAGGAGTTAGCAGAGAGAGGTCTGCTGCACCCTGAAGTCATTTGAAGTTTTACCCTGGTAAACTTAAGCGAAAGCTGGGCATCATTGCATTAGAAAGGTGGAGCTTTAAACAAAGTTCGGCAGTGGAGCTGCCTCCATGTGATGTGTGGAAGGGAAGCAAACAGAATGAGAGAAACATACCCAGAAAATGTAGCATCAGCAACATCCCAATGTCACTAGAGAGGTAGCCTCTGTAGCAGAGGCCACTGCTTCATTCACTTATGTAAACAACCTGCACTGATTCATGGCACACACTAGCCAAGGCTCAGGCTATTGAGTTGGGGATGATTAGAGCCTTGCTGTTCAATGCTCGTCCATTCTGTCTGTTCCAGGTGGTCCAAAGGAAGGAATCCCATGACTACCGGTGCCTCCTCCGTGTGTGCTTTATCCCAAAGGACCCACTAGACCTCCTGCAGGAGGATCCGGTTGCCTTCGAGTACCTCTATCTGCAGGTGAAAGTTTAGTGTCACATGCTTCCTACAGGATGGGGAAACTTCCCCAACTAAGGGCTTTAGCCTCCCGTTTAAGCAGAACTGTGATTTTAAAACAGCTTAGTGCAGTGGACACTGGGTGTGTCTACACGACACGCTACATTGCCATAGCAACGAGCTAGAGTGACATTGCTACGGCAAGATAGCATTGGCAGGCATGAACCATAATGCTGATGCTACTGCACAGTAGCTCATTGCTACTGCTCAGTAGGGTCAGAAACGACCTATGCACTGCCTGGACTATGCAGTGACGATGGTTACTGCGCAGTTGGGGGCATGTGTAGACATGCCCACTAAGAGCTAAATGTGTTATTATAAGATGCTGAATGTGTTATTTTAGCTTAGGTAGGTTCAGCTGTAACTAACCCTAATCAAGCCTGTTCATAAATTCGGATTTGACCTGTTCACCACGTGCACCATTCATAAATGAGCCCAACGAGGTCTAAGAAGCAGGAGGCAACAGGTCCATCCCAGCCTAGATTTGCTTGGACTGGCAGAGTTAAGGCAGGCCTGTTGCTGTAGCCTATGGCCCACAAGGGAGTTATGTGGCTGGCGTCGCACCCAGCTACCTTTGATGTCCAAACAGCTCAGTACTTTGGCACATGGAAGGTGCAACTGAAGGTACTCATTAAAAAGAGATGACATGGTTATTCTGACTCCTGGGGAACACAGGGTTGGAAGAGGCCTCCTGGGCCACTGAGTTCAGTCGCAGGCATCCCCAAATCCCCACTTCATGCCTTCCCATGCAGCTGCAATGCACAAAACCAGACACACTACACATACCCTGTACCATGCCAGAGGTAAAAGCAGGGGAGACACGGGTACTGCCAATGTCCTGCCCCTACAGTGACTGGGAGGTGGTTGGCTCATCTGCATCTGTTGCCCCTGCTTTGTTAACCCAGCTGTGTCCTTCTAGAGCTGCAGCGATGTGCTTCAGGAGAGGTTTGCTGTTGAGATGAAGTGCAGTGTAGCCCTGCGCCTGGCAGCCCTGCACATACAAGAGCGGATTTATGCTTGTGCTCAGCCCCAGAAAGTGTCCTTGAAATACATAGCGTAAGTGGGAAATTCCCTGCCATTATAGTCCATCTGTGTTATGTAAATCTTTCCTAATGTGGCTAGAATAGGTAGGAGATCAAAGTAGCTAGTTTGACATATGCTCTGCCTGTGTGCTGTATATGAATCCCCTGTATTGGTCTTATTGCTTGTGTTTATTCTGGTAGTACATAAGGGGTGCCCAGAAATAAGCTTGTAATGGTGCTAAGCACTGTCCAATCACAGAGTAGGGACAGTCTCTTCCCCAAGTCTGTTGGTTATGCTGATCCGTTTAGGGGTAGCTGAGTAAGTATTTGAGGTGGCCATAAATCACCCATTGCTCTTAATCTCCCTTCCAAACTGCTCAGATAGCAGTGGGGTTTTGAAAAAAAAATTAAAGCCTGTTTATAGCCTGCCTGTTACAGATACACCTAGTGAGAAGCCTGAGCTCAGTAGCCAAGTGGAGCAACAGATTCATAGGATATATCTGTATGGCACAGAGTAGTGCTATGCCTTGCTCCCACAGCTGAAGGAGTATAGTTATGTCAGTGCAGTGTTTCTGAGCACGTGTGCAACACTGTGCAGCTACACTAATTTGGTCTTGGAGCAAGCAGACCAAAACCAGGCATGGTGTATCTCCACCTTGGCCTTGCATCATACAGACATGCATGTAGGAGCCAGTCAGAAACATCGTTGTACAGTTATTGACAAATGACTGTGTGGTGATTATGCAGATGCCAGTGCTCAGACTTGCTACTCTAGCCAGAATACAGGATTTTGCATGAAGGAGCTTTTAAGAAAGAACAATCATCGCCATGTAGGTCTAGGGCATTACATCACTCAGCCAGCCAGAGTTGTTACATGGCTCAGAAATGTAATTCTGTATAATTTATAACACCTGCATGGTCATGGCAGATAGAGCCATTGCTTTCCCTAGACAGATAAAGTCTGTAGCACCTTGTTGCTAGTACAGTATGGGTCATTCCAAAGAACCAGCTTGATCAGTGAAAATTGATAAAAGATTGATTGTTGAATAATAGCCCATACACTGGTATCTTAAGACATGCATAGCTGTTGTTAGAACCCAGCTAACCTGTGTGACTGGCATGTGTCACTCCCTGGCACTGGAACACTGCTTGTAGTCAAACACACCAAAATGCATGCAATATATGACTGGACAGAAGCAACAACTTAAGACCTCACTGTGTGCTTCATAAGTAAGTGATAAGCACTGTGATAAATGTAGTCTCCCTTGGAATTTTTCATTTATAATTTTAAACTTGTAAGAAGAATTAATGCAAAAGATGCTAAAATGTAACAAGCCTTTAAGCAAAGCAAAGTGCTTTTAAGAATGGCAGAAGAGACCATTGGGATGCTCTAGTCTTTCTCCTTGTGTGGCACAAACCCAAGACCCTTACCCAGGAGCTGTGGCTTCAATCCAGAGTACAGATTTAAGCAATAACACCCTTCTCTGTCTTTATGGCAGGAAGGACTGGGGAATAGAAAACTTCATATCTCCAACTCTACTCCGCAACATGAGAGGCAAAGACATCAAGAAAGCAATTAGCTTTCACATGAAGAGGAACCAAATCTTGCTGGATCCAAGACAAAAGGTAAAGCCTTTGTACTGCATGTGTGCAGGATAGCATGCAGAAAGCCAGCCATCCCCATTTCAGGGAGCCAAGAGTGTGCAAGCATGGTTCCTTGCATGTTACCCCAGCTTCCTCCATGCAGGGAACATCTACACAAGACACTTGCTGCAGTTGCCTAATTAGCTCCGCAGTAAAGCATCACCAGTCTAGACATATGGAGCTATTAGGCCAGAGTAAACTAATGAACTCCATCATAGCTTACTACTGCTAGATGCAAATACTATACTATCCTATGGTGGAGTTACTTACTCCACCACAGTGCACGTGTAGAAGCTGATGGGGCTGGCTGGGGCACAAGGGTGTTTCAGTGCAGGGGTTGCCTGCCAGCTAGCCCCGCACTGAAGCACTTTCCTGCCCCAGCCAGCCCCTCCACTGGACGTTGAGCTGGGTCAGAGCAGCCCCAAGCTGGCAGGCTGACCCAGGGGGCCCCCTGCCAGCTGGGGCTCCACTGCCCCAACTCAGTGTGCTGTGGTCCCAAGTGCATGTGTAAACACTACACCAGAGTGCAATGCACAGAGTGCAGTTTGTTGCATTGTATTAATATTCACATGTAGAAGTGCCCACAAAGTCCTAGCACCATGGCAGTTACATTTGAGGGAGACTCTTATTTTCCTCCTCTCACACTCTCCTCCCCTTTGTTGCAGATATTTTCCCTGCCTTTAGCATTCTCTGTGTGCTGTTTCTGCAGGCATATACCAGTCCCTTCCCAAAGAGGAGAGAAATCAGAGCTTGTTCCTTTCAAGCAAGGCAGAGCAAACCATAACCAGTGATGTACTGATCCAGGGCCCCTTCCACAGTTTGCAATGGAAGAAAATCACTGCCTGCTATGATTTCCCTTTGTTTTTTGTCTGTCTGCCTGTTGATTGGTGGAACAGAAGGTAGATATCGGGTCATAAATGTTGGTGAAGCCATGATGGTCCAGGGAGTATGCAAGAAGCAACGGGTTGGCTAATACATTTTATTGGACCAGTGTGAGAGGTGTTAGGAAAGTTCTCAGGTACAAAACACGTTTGTGCATTTTGCAGCCCAAACCGTGTCTGATGTCTCACTCAGCTATGCATTCACGCAGTAAACAACATTGCTCAGCCAATCTTGCTTCTTCCATCAGGTCAAAAGTAGTTTTTCTGTGTTTCCTCTCAAATCCTTCTAGTCCTGTGCCTTGTATGCACCTCGATTTTGACAAAATAATATGGAAACCCCTTTGCTGACGTACCTGACCTGTTACACTGACTCATTTGTCACTTTCTCAACAATATTTTTTTTCTTGGAAACCCAAGCACGTCCTCTCAGCTGTACAGGTGCGTCTGTGCTACCTGCAAATACTTGGAGACCTGAAAATGTATGGCGGGAAAATCTTTAACGCCACGTTAATGGTATGTGTGTGATATATTTGTGTATTATGATGTTAGCAAATCAGCCTGCTCTCTGAAACTGTTCATCAAACTGTGGGTCTTGCATTACCATGCTTTGCAAACAGCAGCAGCATTCAGGCCTTAGGAGCAACTTTGTGCCTTACACTATGGCCAACACTCCTGCCACCTCTTGATTAAAGCAAGCTTTCTTCAAAACAGGATGTCTGATTTTTTAACAGTAGTGAAGCCAAACAAGCTTGTTACTGAAGTAAACATTACAGTAAGGGTTCAAATTATACTTTGACTCTTGTGGGGGTGTTGGGGGGGTTTAACACTAAGTTAAACCAGTTCACTGATTAACAAGTCCACCTAAGTGACCGACACCCCCCCCGGGTTGTGATTTTCATATCTTACAGGGGGGCTCTTGTCTCTTATGGGGGGGCCTCAGCCTCCACAAGCTCCCCCATAATTCAGACCCTGGTTACAGCACTACCTGTTACTGAGGTATAACCTGTTACCGAGGTTTGTGTTCCCCACCAGGGCTTTGGCCTGTTAGTAGTACCAGGACTTGCCATCTGCTGGTCCCATTTTCCCTCCACTACCTTTATTCCTCCACTCCCAGACAAGGAGATCCTAGTAAAACTTCATATAGACACCACATTGTCCTCATTCAAAACTTGCCTTGCCACTCACTTCACCTGCAGCCCCTTGACACTGTGTACTGATTATGCATTAATACCAGATGGTATCACAATGCCTTGTAGGTGCTATACCTCAGGTCTCTGTGCTCCTCATCTTCTCTCCAGGCCATCCTGTTTGGCTGGAGTGCACCCCCCATGACATCCGCCCACATCCAGAGACTCCTTTGGGGTTGTCCGACCTCTCACAGAGAGGGGAAGACGCATAATTTTTTTTGTTGGAACAGAGGGGGACACTAGAATATTTTGCTGAAAAATCAGAAAATCCCACAAAAAGTTCTGATGGAAATGAATAAAATGACCTTTTGTTTAAATTCTCCATGGCATGGCACCCTGTTTTCTGAGCACCTCTACAGTGCCTTACCCTAGGAGTGACTGCACAGAGAGAGTTTTCCAATCACTCCTCCCGCATAAAGGCCAGAATATCGGTGAACTCCCAACTTCCTTAGGGGACTGTTGCAAACTGAATGCAACAGTGTTAATATCTGCAACCATTCCACCTTCCCCAACTGCTCTTTCCATGTGAGACAGTGTAGAAAGCAGTAAGTATCTTCAGAGGACAACATTCGTCTTCATGTCTACACTCTGCCTGCTTGGAGGTGCATACCAATGAGGTATGGGGGGTACAGGGAGAAAGAGGGGCAGGAGAGAGAGGGAGAAGGCATGCTGAGAACATTGATCCCATGAATGGATACATCTTCCATTAGATTTTGGTGTGGCAGTTGCTGTAGGAGGCAGTGGACCAGGTATCTGGCTCTGGAGCAGGTCTTCTATTTTGTATATATATAGTTAGAATCTGAAGGGCATTGCTGGGAGGAATCTACATGTGGCCCTCTGCACGGTGATGGGGGAGCGCTGTACAGGTTGCCCTCAGGGGTTTGATGACTCCTGTTCAGCCCAGTGGTCAAGTGTATAAACTGATAAGCAGCCCTGGATGCTCTGGGATCATAAAGGTCTCCAGTATGGTGCCTCAAAGACCAGCACAAAGATAAACAACAGGTTATCCCCTCCAGGATGGGAGCAGGACCCTAAAAAAGAATTGAGGATGTTAAATAAATGAGGCCCTAACCAGTCCTGCAATAACAAGCGCTGAATGTCCTTCATCAAAACCAGTCCAAGACCTGCCCCCCTCTCCTAACAGGCCTTCTCTTGGCAGTGGGAGAGAAGCTGACTTGCACAGTTGGCATCTTTCCCCATGGGTCTTGTAAGCAGGAGAGACCCTGGTGTCCTGGGTAGCCCTGGGCCCTTGGTGCTAGGCATGCCTGCCATGGCCTGCTGGCTTTCATTCCTGGCAAGTGCAGCACAGCCTTGGGGCTCAGTCCCTCCACTGTGGAGTCTGCGGCACAGGCTGAGTGGGACAAAATGCCCACCTCCCCTTAGGCAAGAGAGACCAGCCCCAAGCAACTCTTCCTTCTGTACCTGGTCCTGACGATCTGGTCCTGACCAGGTCCTGACAATTTCCACCCCAGAGTGCTGAGGGAATTAGCTGAGGTCATTGCAGGACCCCTGGCACGGCTTTATGAGCACTTGTGGTGCTCTAGCGAGGTGCTGGAGGACTGGAAAAGGGCCAGTGTGGTTCCCATCTTCAAAAAAGGGAGGAAGGAGGAACCAGGAAACTACAGGCCCGTTAGTCTTACCTCAGTCCTGGGGAAGCTCTTCGAGAAAATTATCCAGGAGCACATCTGTGAGGGACAAGCAGGGGAGATCATGCTTAAGGGCAGCCAACATGGGTTCATTAGGGGCACGTCTTGTCAGACCAACCTGGTGGCCTTCTATGACCAGGTCACAAAATCCTTGGACGCAGGTGTCGGGGTGGATGTAGTCTTTCTGGACTTTAGGAAGGCCTTCGACACTGTCTCACCCCATTCTCAGTAAGAAATTAGGTGACTGTGGTGTCGATGCCTACACAGTCAGATGGGTCACAAATTGGCTGAGGAGTCGCACCCAGAGTGGTATTGGATGGGTCATTTTTGACTTGGAGGGATGTGGGCAGTGGGGTCCCCCAGGGTTTGGTCCTCGGCCCGCACTGTTCAACATCTTCATCAGCGACTTGGACAAGGGGGTAAAAAGCACCTTGTTCAAATTTGTGGATGGCACTAAAATGTGGGGAGAAGTGGGCACACTGGAGGAGAGGGACAGGTTGTAACTAGATCTAAA
>NW_017729024.1:1264042-1276166 GCF_001723915.1 Gavialis gangeticus | reverse complement strand
GCTAAACAATCACCTAGCCGGGGTCGTTTGACCCCAGTACTCTTTCCTGCCATGGCAGGGGGTCGGACTTGATCTGCTCAGGTCCCTTTCAACCCTACAACTATGAAACCCCCAAGCTGATGCTCTGCAGCTTGGCTGCTCAGCTCCTGTAAGGCTTAGCTCACATGACACTGTCACTGACTG
Source organism: Gavialis gangeticus (assembly GCF_001723915.1). Taxonomy (NCBI): domain Eukaryota; kingdom Metazoa; phylum Chordata; order Crocodylia; family Gavialidae; genus Gavialis; species Gavialis gangeticus. The sequence goes on along the minus strand of NW_017729024.1, from coordinate 1,275,983 downwards.
CATAGGTGCCCAGTGCAAAGCCCACAACCCATATGTGCCCCCAACCATAGAAGAGGCCAGCAACTCGAGCAACCAGCTCTGTAGTGCTGTTGGGAGCAGCTCATCTGAAACCACCATCCACAACTGGCAAGGGACTCCTAAAAGATAAGCTTTGGGGCCAGAACAACTTGAAACAGAATGCCCAGATTGAGTGAACAGGAATGCACCACCTCTGCATAACAGGTGGACACAGGTTCTTATTTAGATTTTAGTGGAGATTGCCCGCTAATCCACCCTCCTCCTGCAGCTACAGGACAGAGAATCATATGTTGCCTTGCTGGTGGGAGCCAAGTATGGAATCAGCCAGATTATTAATAATAAGCTCAACATCATAACAACCCTGGCAGAGTTTGCTAACATCAGCAGGCTAGAGCTTACTGAAGAATCGGAGAAAGTGAGCATGGTAAAAATCTACCTGCAGGATGTGAAGGTACTGCTGCTACTTGAATTGTGTGTGCGCATGTGTATGTGTGCATTTATGTTTGTTTCTGTGTGGGTGGTACAGTGATTTTTCTTCTTTTTTTTAATTTACCAGTGTAATTTAATGTGTTATTAATTTTTGAAACATAGAAGTGCTTGTTCTGCTGCTGCCATAATAAGTGTACTGTTGGGATTTTTTTCCTAGTTGCTTTGCTGTGAGTTGCATGCTATCCTGACATGTGAACTAAGACCCCCCTCATCTCACTAGTCTCTGTAACATGCTGTGTTTGTCATAATTTGACTGTCACCTGAAAATTGTTCTAAGTTAAAGTGTTATGTAGTAGACTTTTAGGAGCTGTCACTAGATAGAGAAGAAACCATTATAATTATATAACACAAATGAAAAAAAAAACAGATTCCTCTAAAAATATTCTGCTGTCCTCCACCAATAGGATGCCAGGCATAAAAGAAAAATCTATTGCTCTTTTTTCTCCCAGGAACAGGATGGGGAATTAAGGTCTTTTTATGTTAGGGCATGTTTATACAGATCACATTGTGAACAAGGCTTAACTATTTTAACTTGTTTATTTTTTAAAAAGCTGCTGACTCTGTTGCTCGAGTCTAACAGTGCAAAAGATCTTGCCTGTCTCATTGCTGGCTACTACAGGCTGTTTGTGGATTCGGGTGTCTCCATATTCAGGTGGGGAGAGGATAAGCAACACCGCATCTCTGCTGAAGAAGGTAAGAGCTGCTACAAAGAAGTGACTCAGATAATAACATGCAGCAGCTTCAGTCAAAAACATAATTAAGGTGCATGGCGCCCTGCTGCACAGTGAGAGCTATGGGACTCGCAGCCTAAAACTCTTCAAAACTACAACCTAACAACCAGGACTATTCTCAGTCCCCTCAGGCTACAGTTGTAGCTTTGAAGTGCTTTAAAATAGGAGAGGGAGCTGCTTCTGGGGAGCATATATCATCCCTTATATCTGTATGCTCCAATAGTGATACAGGTGAGAGAGATTTATTTCACTTAACCCCAAATGAAATAGAGGTCAGGTTGCTAAATATTTTGGTATACTTGTACTGCCCCCAGAGCACGCAGACAATACAGTTGCATCCTAATTGCTTATACCAAAGCTGTTAGATCCTGTGACAACTGAAATATCTGTCTGCACCCTTAGACTGTACATGCTTTAGGGCAGGAGAGATCTTCTTATGTTTGCACCATATCCAGTAGAGCAGGTTCTGGTCCATGAGAGGCTGGTAGGCACTACCATGTTACTATGAAAGATTTTTCTAATAATAGTAAGCTACCCATGTGGGCAATTCCTAAACTGCAGATTCAGAGAGACCTGCCATGTAATTGTACCTACATCACCCTAGAAAGCAAGGGCAGGGGGGCAGGGGAGCTGCCAGCTGCTTTACCTGGCCTGAGCTGGAGTGGAGTGGGGGGCTAAGCAGAATGGACCCCCCTCCCCTTGCCTCAAGGGCTCCTCCCAGGCACCCTGCCTGGGGTATTGGGAGGAGCTGGGCCTGGAGTGCAAACTGTTTAAGAACATTAAAAACTGCCATGTACTGATAGATTCAATGACATCCTCATTTTAATACACAGCAAGCAAGAAGTGTTTTCCTATGTTCAAGGTAAAGAATGGAAGCAGAAAGAAGCAAAGTGCCTGGCCTAAGGCCACACAGGAAGTCTGTGCCTACCAAGTCCTCCACGTGCCATAGCTTCATGCAGAGTTGGGCTTCCTCAGTGCAAATTCCAATGTTTCTCAAGCCAGCTAGAGGTGTGCACTGATGCTGTGATGTCAGCTGGGAAAATCAGAGCCAATCCCCAGAGAAGGGGATTGATCTAGTTGGGGATGGTCCTGCTTTGAGCAGGGGGTTGGACTAGGGTCCCTTCCAACCCTCATTTTCTATGATCCTATACCTCTACGAAAAGATGAGGCCCACATTCTGAATGCTCCCTGGCTGAGAGGGAATCTTTGAAACAAATTTGTTTTCCCTTGTCGATTCATTCACAAAACAAATTAGGAACTGAACAGAGCTACTTTTTAAACAAGGTGCATTTTCTATAACACCCAGATTTTTTAGGTAACTAACCCAGATGATGGATCTCTACTGGGGAAAAGAACATTTTCTTCTTGGAGGCTTTAAGAGGAAAGCTAGAGTGAAGAGGAGGGACAAGGCATTCCATAGGGGTGCATTGCATAGGTTAAAGCTGGAGGTTAAGGCTGCAATGACCTGCGACAATAAGAGGGGAGGGCAAAAGTAGCTGGGATTTCTGGAAATATTGATGTTTGCATCCCAGCGGTGTAGGATAAATGAGGGTATAGCATCTAGAAACCTTAAAGAAATGGTTTTAGCAGGTGATAATAGAAAGGGACAAAAAGAAGCAGGTAGGGAAGGAGATTTCCATAAGTTTTATTTTGAGGGTATTTAAAAGTGTGACCTGCATCTCATAATCAGGTAGCTGGATACTTGGGGAGAGGATGGGGAGAGCATAATTTATTTGGTAGCTTATGTGCACAAAAATGCTGTTTAGGGTTGACCAAAACAGTTGCCTAATTTGGGTCAAATTTAGTGAGCCACTTCAGGTGAAAAAGATTGAGAAAAAAATGTAAAGAAAGTCAAAACATCTGGTTTTGACATTTTAAAATGAAGCTCTTCAGGGACCCATTTTGAAGTAATATTCTGTTTAAATATCTAGTTAAATTCGTTTTAAAAATGTGAAGGGCACCTGAGAACTAAACAAACATTTAAGTTGATTAAACCAAGAGCTTACTTTTGACCTCCAGAATTCTTCTTCCTTATTTCTGGTTTCACTGCTGAACCAACAAAGCTGCATTACCCATACAGCTTTGCTAAGAATGAGGTTTTGCGGCAAATATGTTTGTTCCAGTCCCAGTGAACCTGCATTCACAGATATTCTCTCTCCCTCCTCGCTTCCTCCTCACCCCCAGCGACTTCAGATAGTCCTGAATGAGTTACCTCAGGTACCAGAAGCAGTAGAGCCACATTAGTGCAGTGCTGCACCCGGACTGATACACCCAACACCACTAATTAGCCTGGATGCAATTCAGTGCCAATGCAACTGTACTGCTTCTAGTATCCAACATGACCTTTTCAGGGCCAGCTCAGGCTTCTCTGCACAACACTGCTTGGTGTCAGGCATATACACCTTTAGTTTTTCACATGTGGTAGGGAAGGGAAGGCTGGGCAACAGTGCAGGTGATTTGCTTGGGAAGTATTATAAAAAGGAGAAAAATCTTCTCGTGCTCTAGTGGTGTGGTGGGAGAGGGGGCAGGGGTGAGTGAGCTGGGGAGGGATAGTGGGGGTGGGGCTTCTGCAGAGGTGGGAGCACTGAGTGTGGGGTGCTGGGGAAATCTGCCTCTGGTAAACCAGCACCCAGCACATTGAGGCCTTAGGTGCTTCTAGCATGTAAGTGATCATTAACAGCCACTGTTGTAATGTGATTATTGCTTTGACCTGATGTAACTGAGCAAATACTATGCAATAGTTTAACAGATGCATATTGTCCAGCACAGGTTAATGCTGTGCTAATCAGCACATCTATCCTGCATGAATATAGAAATTTGGTTTTAAGAGTAGCCCTAGACACATCCGTGGATCCTTTTCCTTTCCTCGTTAACCCTATAGTGTCAGTCATCAGTGTTAGGCAAATGAGAGGCATAATCAGTCTCTCTCTCTCTCCCCTACACACACCCACGTTTCAATAGAGCGCACTGGTGATAAACCTCCAACAGTGATCCAGGCTTCTGGCAGCTGGAAGGGATGTGGATGTAATTTGCAGATGGTGGTCCTGTGTGACATAGATTCTGTGTTTTAAATTGCAGGGTATGTGTCTAGGGCCTGCAGTGACTCTGAAGACTCCTGGGAATTGGATTCCTCTGCAGAGCATTGCCCAGACACTCACCTGCTGAAATTCAGCATCACTGACCCCCCAGGGGAAGAGGAGGAGGAACAGGGAAAGTTCTGTGAGCTGGAAGAGGACAGCACAAAGCCCAGGCCCGAAGGGAAAGGCCTGTGCAATGGGAGTGACAACCTAACGGACAGTGCATCAGAGGCTTCAGACTCGGCCAATACCGAGAGCAGAGGATGCAAGACAAGTGGCTCAAGTGACTCCATGGATGCGCTGGAAGAGGATGATTTGGATGCCTGCTCTGCCAGTAGACCAGAGTTCTTCCACTTCTACACACCCACTGTGCAGGAACTCAGCAACCAAGACAAGAACTTCACCCTCACTGGTGAGGAGGGAACTAGCCAGGCAGAGGCAGAGGACTTCCTTTGCTTCCTGCAGATACCCCAGGCCCCCAACCCTGCATCTAAGCAGCAAGGGGAGAACAAAACAAGAGCTTCTGCCCTGGAGTGCAAACTGTTGGAGAGCAGCGTCATGGAGTATTACAGCCTCTGTACCAACATCTCCCCCACTGGCAATGGAGAGAGGAACTTCCTGAACCACAATCCTGGAGGTGGCTCTGTGAAAGATCTGCTGGCTGAGGCAGGTGGAAAAGAGGGACCCTGCAGAGCAGAGCACACAGCAGAGGTGAACGATCTCATCCTGGACCCTCCTCCAGGCTTTGGGGACACCAGTTCAGAGGACGAGTTCTATGACGCTGCGGACAGGTTCACCCCAACAGAAGCTGTAGCAGGTATGCCCGCAGATCAGCTTCCCAAGGGAAGGGTCCTTCTCTTATTCTGAGGACTGAGTGCAAGGCAGGGGTTGACTGTTACTGTGGTCTCTAGTCACTGCTACAATACAGTAATAAGTACTGTAATAGCCCCTCCACAGCACACTGAGCCAAGGGAGCAGTCCCGGACTGGCAAGCTGACTTCCCAGCCCCTTAGCAGTCATAGTTGCTCTACCCTGGCTCAGCGTGCTGTGCATGAATAAACTCCAGAGCTTATTGATCCCAAGTACATGTTCAAACGGTGTACCTGGGAGCAAGAAACTGCAGAGCAATAAGCTCCACAATTTATTCATGCACCATAATTGCACGTTTAGACACACCCAGTTACTTCAGCAAGCCCTCCTGCAATCACAAGAATACCAATACCAACATACCACCGTATACACCTGTATATGTCATTTGCATGCTATTTGAGCGCAACTATGTTATGTCTCCGTCATACAAATAAGGTCCACGCATGGTACATTTTGCCAAGCATGCTTGGCTTCCTGCAAATGCTGTGCAAAGTATGGATGGTCCAGAGACAGATGGGTGTGAAGCATGCAGGACTGCTGGGGGAAACTCATGCGAGGTGTGAAAAGGCCCAGTTAGAAAGAAAACAAAGGAGGGAAGCCCCATGGGGGTCAAGAATCCATGCATGGGCAGAGAGAGTGAATGCACAGCATGTGGTGGAAGAGGATGGGGACCCGTTCCCCCTGGTTTGCCTAACTGAGTGATTCCTGAAAACTCTTAAAACCTAAGGAAATGCCCAGGCAAAGATGAAAGCCACTGTCACATAATTCAGCTCCCAAACAGGGCAAGCAAGAAAACAGTTGCTTCTTTCTCCCTTCTTTCACTAAAAAGCATCTGGAAATCACAAATTAACACTACATTTAACATGGCCTTCCTCCAATCCAAATATTAGAAAGTGTGAAAGCACACAGATAAAGTTACAAACAGCCTTCTCTCTACCCCTGGGTTCAGCAACATTTTTGGGAAATACCAAAAACACCTGCAACCTCAACCTGTAATATTCTGGCAAGCTAGGGGCAGATGGTGGGGGGAGCTGTGAGGGGCCTGATCCTTCTTGTGGCAGCACAGCCTGCTCCCATCCCCAAAGCATGATGCCTTTGTGTGCCACACTCTGGCACAGGTGCCAGGGGTTGCTTACCTCTGCTGTACCCCTACTTTCAACCTGAAGAGAGGCAGAAGTGTTGATAGAAACAATCTTAGCCATGTATTACACAGGCTAATTAAAATGAAGAGTGACAGAGTTATGTTTTGTAAGTCAGAAGAGCCTGTATGGGTAGACAATTGTCTGATACTTTTATGTTTTCTGAGCTTGTAAGAACATGAACACATTATCATGAGGCAAGCTGGGGTGTGAATTTACAGCATGTCAGCTACTCTGTGCTAACTGCCCATGTGCGTGTTCTTAGTGTTAAATGCTAAGTAACTTACCCTCACAATGACCATGGGGTAAGAGTGTGCACATGGGCAGTTACTGTGGAGTAGCCAGTGTACTGTAAATTCACACACTTACTTCCTTTACAGCAACTTGTTCTTATAGTCTTATCCTCAAAAAACACAAATGTCAGAAAACTACAGGATTCTGTTCTTCTGGCTGAAATATATAATGGATATTTCTAATGTTAACTCCAAGTTATCAAAAGTTATCAGCTTGGATATAAAAGCTATTATCTGCTTCTCTGTGGAAACATTTTTTAACATTTTATCTTTGCATAATTATATAGAATTATACAGAGTTGCATACTTATAATACAGATACAGACACAACTTAGAAAATTTGTATTTTCACACAAGTTTAGTAAATATATAGCTATCAAAGAACCTCCTGTGTATCTCACCTGCAAACTCCATCTTATTTAACCTGCCAAGAATTGTGCAGACCATTGTGAAAGTACCTGCAGTTATTTTCCAGACCCTTCAAGTGACCCCAGTTGGGTATTCTAACATGGGGAAACCTTTATTCTGCTTCCCAAGACAGGACCGGTCTTTAATTTAAGTCATAAAGATTACAGATTCAGTCTCTGAATTTCTTAATGCAGCTGGTTGCAAATGCTTACCCAACATTAACATGACACAGAAACCTGCTGTGTGTATCTGGGAACATATTCTTGGTTATTACCTCTGGCCCACAAAACCCCATTAGCAACTGTCATTTGTATTAACACTTCACCCCTTGTATATGTTCTTCTCTGCCAACAGGCTTCAGTACTCTACCCTATGAGAGTCCAGATGACTCCTGCTTCCTGAAGAAGTCGAAATGTTGCCATCTGGGGGAGAGCTGGATGTCAAGACAGACAACCAGGGAAAAATACAGAAAAGAGAAGGAGCTGACATATTCCAAGAGCCTGAGGAAGAGAAGATCTTTCCTACAGACTGACTACACATCACAGGTCTCCTTCCCCTTGGCTCCATCTGGCTCCCTGAATAGCACTGACTGTGCAGGCTACCGTGAAAGGACATCCAACCTGTCACTCCTCTCTAGGTCTCCCACAGTGTCTTCTTTGAATGATGCCAAGGAGGAAGCTGCTGTCTTGGAAACCAAGACCTTTGTCCAGCTGAAACCTCAGAGGGAAGCCAAAAGAAAAAACCATTCGTCTGACCTAATGGAAATGGAGCCTGAGACCATGGAAACCAAATCCATAACCGACTCAGTTGTTTCTTCCATTTCAGCCATCCGTCTCCGGAGTGACCAGGGAGGGAAGGAAAGTTTGGAGTCCACCTCTCTGTCCGACTCTACAGCAAACAGCCTCAGCCCTCTTCACTCTGCACAGGTGCCTGATGAAAGGAGTTCAGGAAGTCCTTCCCTTCAGTTGGCAGACAAAAGAGACCTTCCTGAAGAACAAGCCAGAGGTACCCTGGCCAACCCTGATGGCTACTATAATCCATTTTTAAAAACAGAGGATGATGATGTAACATGTGCAGCACAGCATGACCAGCCAATATCAGAGTGCACATTGGAGCCACTGAAAGCCCAGAGCGAAGGCAATACTGGCTCTGAACATCATGGCCAAGGAGTGATCAGCTCTTGCACTGAACGTGCAGTACCTGCAGTAGCATGCTACAGAGACGAACTATCCTCAGGTGCTGCCCCATCAGAACCAGATCTTCCTTCCACCATTGAGCAGGAAGAAATGGGCAAAGAGCTTGTATCATCTGCCTTGGACCAAATGACAACTGATTTTGCCCATAAGGCAGCAAGCCAGCCTGCTGAAGTTTTACTTCAGGAGGAAGCCAGCAAGATGGTAAATGAAGAATCCTCAAGGAAAGCTGAAGATAAAAATCACTCAGGTTTCTCAAGTGCCACTGAGCTGCTTTCAAACTTTGATGGGGCCTCTGGGATAATAACTCGCTTCTCCTTGCTTTCATTGGGAACAAGGACAGACGAAACAACACCTTGTCAAGAAGCAAGCAGCCAATCAGGTGGGATGATGGACAGTCACCCCACAGCTCTGGGCCAAGACCTTCAAAGTAGCAATCAAGGTTCTGCTAACGGTGTGTGTGCAGGCATTGGCATCCCAAGCAAGGAAACACCTCTCTCCTCAAGCTGGGCAGCTTCCCAGAAAGAGTGCCCTCCATCAGAGATGGCTGGTGACCTGTGGGTGGAGGGGAGAGAACCCAGTAACAGGGTACCGCATGTGGATTGTAGCGATGAGCAACCCCAGGCCAGTCTGACACTTCTCACAGAGGAGGCTACAGAGCAAAGACAAGACTGCACCTCAGACTTAAACCCTGCAGTTACTTCTCCCTCAACCATAGACAACTGTGAGGCTTCAGAGGATCCAGAAGAAAACATTGGTTCAAATCCGTCATTCCTGTGTTTTAACCATGAGAGAGATAGACAAGCATCTCCAAGTGGCAGCACAGATACTCCTTTGGATTTTGCCAGCACTAAGGACACCCACTTGCCAAAAACCAAGGTGGACAAATGCAGCTGTCGGCTCTCTTATGTCAGCTGTTTCAGTGGGCTCCAAAGCGAAGTAGATAATGAGAGCATTGGTTCTGCACATACCATTTCCTCAGGGCCTTTAACCAGACCACCCTCTGCAGGAAGCCTGTCGTCTGTGGGCCAGAACTCTTTCAGGACCACAGAAGATGGTCACGATGCTGACATTAAACCCAAGGAAAGTGAAGATGGGGAGGGTCTGCATTCTCACACTGAAGCTCTGGCTCAGTTGAGAGAGAGCACACAAACATCACCAGCAAAGTTCTCACACTTACTGGACAACACCACAAAGCTCCAAGAGTTGGTTGGGAAGTTCTCAGGAAACAGGATGAGACATCCTCAAGAGAAATGTGCAGAACAGTTTTCTGAAAACAAGAATGCCCTTAGTTTAGCATCTCAAAAGCTGATGTCCCATTGCCAGGAAGTCTTAAAAATGCACCTGCCTTCTGAAGAGCTGCAAGGAGCATTGCAGGAGACTTTCCAAGACCTCCTCCAACTGACAGCTACGTGTTTCCAGTTCACAAACTGTGGGCTATGCAAAAAAAGGCACAGAGAGCTGACAGTCAATCTGAAGGATGTGGTCTGCAGCTATCAGGAGTTTGTTCATGCTGCACAACAGCTGGGTGAAAAAAACTGCCATGATTTAAGTGCGAAGCTGCTGGCACACCAGTGCACAGCCCTCACGGCAGCTGTGTTCTGCCTCATGCAGCACTTTAGGGCACTGCTATTAGTGTGAAGATGGCAGCTCCATTATACTGACTCTGTTACGCTCGCATATGTTTCACCTAACAAATGTTTACTCTTTAACCTATTACCACAATAAAAATCTTAAGCCTAAAAGCCAGATGAGTCAAGTCATTCAGAGGTTTGGTCTCACATTTTAATGAATGAGCCCATACAAGACTCAAATGCATTTACTGGCTTGTCAGTCTGTACAGCCCAGTCCATTAGGAGCTGCACAGACAACCCACCCACTCAGTTCTTTTTAATTCTGTATTTAAAAAATAATGATCTTGATTACAGAAGCTATTGAGTGGCTTACTAGCTTGGCCTCAGGTCTCTTGCCTAGGATCTGGTTCCCTTATATCTTGAAGTCTTTTCCTGCCTGATCTAAATCACTTTATATTTGAGTTCTTGTAAAAAGACATGAAACCTAGCAGAATTTTCAGCATACTGAGCAGATCTGGAGTTCCCAGTCCTTAATGAGGGGAGAGGGAGATGCAGGAGTAGCAGTGGAAACAAATTTCCACATGGTTTCTCTAAGGGCTTCCAGTGCTAGGAAGGTTCTCCTGAGGATGAGGGTGCAAAAGCTTTGGTCCTTGCCATCCTAACAGGCCCTCTGGATGGCATTGCAGTGCCAGCTAACTCATTCCAGGGGAATCTTGTCCCCAGGCCTTCACTATTGCTCTATGAAAGAAGTCAGTAATGAAACTTCACCTACCCATGTAAGTGAGGTATTGAAAATGGCCAGTAAAAATAAAAAAGGAGTCTTAAAGGGGGCTGTACTGCTGCTTTTACCCCAACTGATACGAAGAAAGGACTCGGTGTGACTGTTAGTGCAAAACAGATGCAAAACTATTCCTCAGTCTGTTCCAATAGCTCCAATTCCCTAACAGGGTACTGTAGATGCAACAGACTTGCCCTGAAGGGTGCCTTTCATCTCCATCTCATCAGTTGACAAATGCACCCTTGCAGCATCCCCATGAGATAAGGGATCACTTTCTCAGTCTACAGTGAAGAAGACCAGGGAACAGGAAAGGCTGACATATGCAGAAGTACCTTTATGGGCCTTGGTTTTTACAGGTCTTTGGCACCTGCAGTTGTCATCATTGTCAGCACCTATGAAAATGCCCCAATAAAGCCCACCAATTTGGATATCTATATCTGACAAAACAAGGTATAGGTTTCCCCCAGGTCACAGAGGAAGACATGGCTGTGCCCAGGACCCGGGTTGTGTCCATGCAGACATCCCTGCTCCCCTTGATGCCTCACATCAAAGTATGTAATCAGCAGACAAGTTTTGATTTTATGGAGGAGGAAGTGAAGGCTTTTATATCACCTGCTGTCACAGCTTATTAGGCTGAGGTTTATATCATATGGAAGGGGCTGTGTGACAAGCTTAAATCCACATGGTATTGCTTGGGCAATATCTTGAAGTGAACAAACAGTGCCTTCTAGAGGCCAACCTCCCAGTTCTGTATGACTGGAGAAGCAGCAGGCTAATCAGAGTAGTGGCTTCACATTTATGAACTGGCAGCTTTGCTTTTGCAATCAATGAAACTCCAGCTGAAACCCGAAGCAAAGGAGGAGCATACAGAACCAGTGGGACACCTATAGTAGGCCTGTGCAAAATGGCTAGTAGGCGCTTTGGATTCAGCCAATTTGGGGGACAGAGATTCAATTTGGCAACTCAAATCACTGTCCTGAATCAATTTGGCCAATGCTCTCTCAGCCCCGTCAATGGCTGCCCCAACTGGTGCCAGCTCCCATCTCTTTTTAAAAAAAAAAAAAAGAGCCCAGCACTTGCCAGCTGCTGCCAGGTTGTGGCAGGGGAGGCAGCAGGGCAATCCGCACTGCCCCCATTGCCCCACACTGCATGAGGGGCTGTCACGAGCCCACATCCCCTGCCTGCTCTCCTGGCCCCAGCTTCTGGCTCTTTAAAAAAAATAAATAAATAAAAGCCCCCACTCACCAGCTCCAGCCACGTGCTGTGATGGAGGCTCTGCCACAAGCTCCCAGAAGCCCCAGCGGCTGCTGCAGCATCCGGTGAGTGGGGGGTTTTTTTTTTTGGTTTTTTTTTTTTTTTTAAAGAGCTGGG
>NW_017729024.1:1243137-1263996 GCF_001723915.1 Gavialis gangeticus | reverse complement strand
TTTTTTTTTTTTTTTAAAGAGCTGGGATGACAGGCTGGGCAGGGCAGCCATAGGGGTGGGGGTTGGGAGGTGCGCAGGCAGGGGATGGGGCCTGGCAGGGGTCCCCCCAGTCCCCTCTCCCCCTCCTCCGCCCCTACTTACCAGCATGGAGTCCCGGTCCAGCTCTCTGCAGCAGCGAGGAGGGACTGCCCAAATCTCCAAAGCTCTCCGAATAGTTTCCAAATCGATTTGGAGAACTTCAGATCAATTGGGACCTTTTAACTGGTCTCCTGATTCGATTCAGATTCGGAGATTCAGCTGCCAAATCGGGCCAAATCTCCTCCAAAATAAATCAGCACCTGAACTTTGTACAGCCCTAACCTATAGCAAGGCAGCACAATCCAAGCACACGCCCTGTACTTGGGGCCATCTTGGGAAAACACCCTGGGTAAGAAAGTAGTCATAGGCACCCATATAGGGTACTGCAACCTTACAGGACTTTCACTGTTAAAGGCAACAGCATTCTAGAACCATTGCACCGTAAACCAATAGGGATTTAGCAATCATTTGTGAGCTACAGTGGGGCCATTTCAACAGTGATAGTGTAACAACTGATGCCCTGCAGCTATTACATGCATCAGCTTTGTTAATAGAAGGCATAGTAGCTTTCCTTCAATTCACCCCACACCCTGTGGTGCCCAATGGAGCAGGACCCTATGGACCAGCTCAGAGCAAGGTTTGACAGCAGTTTAGGCACTGCAGGCTGTGGCCTTTACTTAAAAGACTGCATCTGATAAAATTGAAATCTAATATGAAAGCTTAACATAAACCTAAACCCAAACCCAACAAACAGATTTCAGAGTCAGCAAAGCTGCAGTGGGCGACACCTCTGGGTGGGAAGGAACACTATCCTTAAAAATAAGAACTCCCCCTCTATTTTTAAATGAGAATCAATAGGTGCCTCCAAATCCACTGGCAAGCATAAAAGTGCAATTTGTGGAGGAAAAGTACTAGAATTTAAGGTGAAGGGAGGGGGAACCCTCCAGCTCTTTGCAGAACATAGGTGCTGTTTGTTATGTCAGTTCTGTTACATACACTGGTCTGATTTGTGTGTAAAGGTTGTAAGGTAAAATGGAATCTCCTGTACAGCACTCTGACTGAGTGAGGAGACCCTAATGAGAATGAAAATACCTGATTGTCAATCTACTCATTTGTTTAGGGGGTTTCTTTTCCATTTAAATGGGAAAAATGTATTTGGGCTACAACAGCACTGGATGTTCTATTGTACCCCAAAGGAAAACCTTCCCTTTTGCTTTTAAAACTTCCTGATGGTGTATTCCTGCCTGCTCAGCCTGCGGGATAGGAATTGGAGAGGGGAGAAAATACCAACCTGGGGTGTCTTCCCTGGAAGCATACATGCAGGAGTACAAGCAAAACCTTCCTAAGCACTTGGCCAGTTTAGGAAAGAAATGAGATGATGTGGTTGCTTGTGGTGTGACAGGAGAGTGATATCAGTGAGCCAAGGAGAGTCCCTTCCAGCTTTGTGTTCCTAAACAGGAACAGCATGGTGCTTTATTAAGGGACACCATTACTTTTGCTTCTGTGTTCTGTAAACTGTACCTTGCAACCGTGCATTGCTTACATTTAACCATGAGTAAAGCAAATAAGTCCCTTAAGGTTTTTATATCTTCTCCAGACCCCACAAAAGAACAAGCACAGAATGGAGAGCCATTTACAAAATAGTCTAACAAGCCTCACCAGGAAGTAAAACTAAGTTCCAGTTGGTCTTTGAGTCCCAGGGTGTAGGTAAAGTCATTTTCCAGCAATACACCAATGAGGTAGAATGTATCCAACTGAAAAGAGGTTTAGATTGTGCTGCATTTTCCTGTACACAAAATTTATGCTGGTGCCTCTGCTTGAAATAATCAAGGTAGAGTTTGCCTCTTGTTTGTACAGCCCGTTAACATCACAGAATAAAGAATCTTCTTGTGCACTGCCAAGCAGATGTGGTTTCAGTCATTTATCAGCATCTGGAAGAATATAACCTTTTCCAAGAGGAACTCCAGCTTTCAAGGCTTCTGGCCAACTTTTGGTTTCATAGTAGGTTGATAAGGCATCAAAGACTGTCAAAAACAGTGATAAAGGTCAGTCCAAATACAGAGATAACTGGAAATCTGGGTTCATTTTTCACTGGTTTGAAAAAATCAAGTCAGAAAAAAGTATAAGTTGTTGCCATCATGGTGACCATGGGTTTTGCACTGGTCTTTGTTTGGATCTGGTGAGTGGACATCTTAAGGAACTTGCATTGTCCATCACTTCCCTACCCCCGTAGTCTCAAAGGTGTTTCACTGCCATAAACCAGCAGCTTTGGGAAACTCTGAAATCCAAGTGACAGCCACATCGCTATTCTGGCAACCCACCACAGATCAGAACAACCAGGGCCTCCTGAGAACCATCAAAGAACATACCAGTCTGTTTCCACTAGCTGCCACAACACCATGTTAGTGTTTCCTTGCTGCCCAACACTTTTGAAACATGAAAATGTTCAATCGTAAACCCAGGCCATTGTTTTCAAACCTGGGTTTCTGAAGAGAGGCACATAAAAGCAATGGAGCCTGCATATACACCTGCCTGCACCTAGCTTCCCCTACACTCATCTTAGGCAGTAGTATTTTGAGGTACGCAAGGTAGTGCCATGCAGAGATTACCCAATATAGTATTGAGGCATTAGCCTAAGCATCTGCAGCTATACTGCTTCTGTGCCATGCAGGCCCCTGTGCACAAGGTAATACATTCACACCTTGGTCAAGGTCTCTGTGCCCGGTGCCATGTCATAAAAGACTGTTCCTGGACAGGGTGTCCTTGACCATCAGTACCCCAGTCTGGGTACCAGGCAGACTTGAGGCAACCAATGTATTGTTCCTATGTGCTAGCCCAGGTCTCTCAAATTTGGCATTAGCCTAATTCTTAGCCAAACCGTTTTTCCACCAGCAACAAGTGCTGTAAGTGCTCCATTCCTCTTCTTGCTTTAATCTAGCCCAAATCTGCCACCTCCATTTGCAGCCAGTTGTCTGCCCAGACAGCTGACCAGTCACCAGTAGTCATTACTTTCCCATTCCTCCACCCCACTGCAGACCAAGTGCTCACCAGGAATTAAATGTGGGAGCCCAAGCCTCTTAGGAAGGTCAAGGGGCAGAAGGCTGCTGCTTAGGAGTGTGGAAAAGTTCTAGTAAAGAGGTGGAGCCCACAGAGACTGCACATCCCAGCCCAGCAGTTCACTGGGAACAAAAGTTCCTCTAGCTTCTGGAAATGGGGCAACCCTGGGCTATAATCAGAACTCTGCTGGCCCCACATCCTTCAATGGTGTTGCCACACAACTGCACTGGACAGTCTGGCCCCTTACCCTGATTGATGGCCAGTATCTCGGAATGATAGTTCTTCTCATTAACATTCTTCACCATGTACTCTCGGATGGGTAGCCGGGCTGTCTGCAAAGAATGTTCTTGTGCCTTCCGCAAGGTCAGCTTCTACAAGGCAAAATAAATTATCACACATAAACACTTCTATGCAGTCATACAGCTTGCTAATACAGTTGTTTGCACACTGGGGCATTACATATGCACACATAGCTTGGGAGATGGACTTATGCCCTTTGTATCTGGCCAAAAATAATAGAGAGACACCAGAGCCATCCCTGTCAAAAATCCTACACACCTCCATCCACTATAGGAACCATCCTACCAGATTAACCCACAGGTCTGGCATGGTCTTTGACAATGCCTGGTACCCACTGTCTGTGACAAGAAGCTACAGAAAAATGTACTCATAAGGAATATTTTTTCCTGTCCCCCAGTGAATAGAAGCTGGCTTGTGCCCTGGAGCATTTAATATATCTCTTCCAGAACTTTGAGGGAAGCTGCCAACCAGTCATGCTTTAACATACAGTAATAAGGACCCCCCCACACACAGACAGTACAGAGAATACTTGCCAACTGCTCTCACTCCCAACCCCTTCTCATTAGGGTTAAGGTAAATAAGTGGAAAGGGATGAATTCCTACTGCACTTGAGTTTATATGGCTTTGATCTCAATCTAGGTTTCAGCATGAATATACCACAAGGACTCAATTGGTACGATGTGCTTAGTGACTCATAAGTCTAAGGGCTTCTATACGTGCGCACAGAGCTTGCTCTGAGGTGCTGGAAATCCAGCGCATCGGAGCAGAGTCAATTAATTGAGTCCACTGGACCACACAAATTGACATGCTCCAGCAGCCTTCCACATCATGTGCATCAGCATCCCAGAGCATCTCCACGCTGAAAAAATAGCAGTGGGGTGCTTTGAAATACAACACGTTCAATGAGCTTTAGTTCAGAGTGCCTCACCGCCATTTTTTCAGCACGGGGACGCGTGAGGACACTGACACACATGATGTGCAGGCTAATTAAAATGCTCAGCACCTCATCCCACACCACATGTAAAAATGCCCTAAGATATCAGCAGTCTAAGAGAGTTGGACAATTCTGTCAATAAGTGTTTTGGGAATGGATGGAGAGGCTCTCAAGGGAACCTGGCTCCTTCCTCTCAAGCAGCTTCAGCCAGGTTAGTTCCTCCATGTGGGCTCAGGCAAACCATCCTCCTTGTATGACACCATTAATGGGCCCCACAGGTTTCATGGCAACATACCAGATAAAAAGTTGGTCACTTAGAAATTCAAGGGTAAAAGAGCAAGATGCATTCAATGATCTGATCATGCTGCAAGCAAAGAAAAGAAAATGGCCAGGCTGCATGCAATATTGTCCCCAACAGCTCCAGCAGCACTTGATTAGGAAAAGGCTCTGAAGAGACAGAATTTGGAAAGTCTCAGGTGCACTTACCTTCCGAATGCTTTCATCCACTAGCCCCCCAAGGATGTACACTTTACTTGAATCGACATCCTGAAGAACTAGAAGCAAAATGAAGCACAGATAGGTAAGGCAAGTGCCACAGGAAGATACACCCCAAACCCGCCTGGAAGTAGTGAAGCTGCAGTACTCAAATGTGTGACCTCAAGCTGTGGCTAATACTCCATACTATTCTTGTAGTCAACCCCCTGCTTCAAACCTGTGCTCCAAAATCTAAGATTGCTTTGGTGGGGAGCAGGGTGTGACGTTAAAGTCTGCCCGAGTCTTCAGAGAGCCTGAAAGAGCAATTCAAAAGTTGTCCAAAAATGAAGAAATCTATAGAAGCCACAATAGCATGGTTGTTAACCATTTCACTGCTGATAGATTTGATAAGTGGTTAGTTCACTTACCCTACAATTCCAGCCTCCTTCCCATGGCACTTCTCAGATCACAAGTCCCAAGCTCGAGCTTCCTCTGTTCACTGACAAAACCTACATTCCCCTTCACTCCTCAATGTTTGTAAATCAGTTACGTGTTTTCAGTACAAAATTCTGCAGCACATTTCAATCTGATAGCAAGGTACCTAATGGAGTGGATGTTGCAGTGACTGTATTGGAATCACAGAAAATTAGGGTTGGAAAGGACCTCAGGAGGTCATCTAATCCAACTCCCTCTCAATGCAGGACCATCCCCAACTAGATCCCAGCCTAGCCTTTGTCTAATCAGGTTTTAAAAACCTCCAAGGATGGAAATTCTACAGTCTCTCTGGGTAACCTGCTCCAGTGCTTTCCTACCCTCCTAGTGAAAAAGTTTTTCCTTAGATCTTCCCTCCACTTCTCTCGCTGAAACTTGAGACCATTTCTCCTTGTTCTGTTGAACAAGTTTGTAAATGTCTCATTCAATTCAATAAAAGCTAACATGTTAAAACATTATAGGGCAGCTGGCTGGAGATTCTGTCACTCCAAAATGCATAGCATAAAATTTAACTTGAGTTAGACAAAGAGCATGTGGCACCTTAATTCTGATGTTTAATTCACTGCTCAGATATCTTAAATACTGATTATTAGAGATGGGTTATGAATTGAGACCTCAGCTATACTGGTTAGAAACTGATTTGTCTGAAGTAGTTTAAAACCCGATTTAAGAATACCTTAAAATCATGGCATTTTCTTACATTAATTACAGATTCTAAGAACAAGCAAAATAATTACCATTCTCAGAGTCTGGAGTAAGAAAAACAATTGTCTCTAAAGGAAATAGATCAAGGTAACTTTCCTGAGTTGTATCCATCTGGAAAATATAAGATAGGGAAAATAGCTAAAGTTCAACTGCCATAGGAGGCAGACAAGGTATCAAAACTGGCAATGCTCTTGATCATTTAAACTGAGATTAAGATTGTTTGTCAGAAGAAACTAAACAATGTTAGTTATATGTATATGCCCATGGTAATAATGTCCCAAGATTGCTTCTCTATTTTCACATAATTACCCTGTCCTTTCCTGACCAACATTAGCAGGTATGTATTGAGGGAAAGGTCTCAGCAGTAATCTTAACTACAAAAAATACTGCATGCCAATAATTAGAATATCATCTGAGCTGGAACTCTCAGTTTCATATTCCACCCCCGACCCCTTCTCTCCAAAGATTTCAGTAGGAACGAAAGTAATTTGTTTTCAGTCCTGCCTTGGACCCCAAGCCATGGAACAGGTCTTCACCGAGCCGGACACTGCACAAACACAGAAGAGATGGTCAGTGCTCAAAAAAGGTTACAGAGTACTGCGGGTGGGTTTGACTCCCTGGACAAGAGAATGTGAATTCTAGTCCAGCCAATCAGCTGTGTGGCAATCTGTACAGGAAGTCATTTAGGTGGCAAAGTTTAGGTCAGCTGCACCTCTGCAGTTCCACTGATGGCAACAGTGTTTTGCAGGAGTAACAGAGGTCGCAATAAGAAGACAGCGGATTTAACAGATTTAACTGAGGTCATAGTTTGGCCATATAAAATCTTAGTTATTGTAAGGACAGGCTAGAAGACAAGTACCCAGCTCAACTCTCACATTCTAGCTGAGTTAGCAAGGCAAGGCTGTTAGAAAAAGCACACGTTTATTTGTCAGTTGACAAAGCTAATCCAAAGTCTAAGATGCAAGAGGCACAGGGCCCCTACAGTGCCATATTTTGGCATCACTTGTCAAAGTATAATCAAGCATAGAGTCAAATCTTAGAACACAGAAACTGTGTTCATCAAGGATCCATTTCATTCTGTAGCCATAGCAAGATACTTTGGGAGAGGGGACAGGAACCCTAAAACCAGGGGACGTTGGATGGTCATGTCCCAGAAACCAAAAAATACCCAATGTCCTTCTCTTTTCATTTACTTTGCAGCAGTTCTACAGTCAACCTATGATCAGACTGGAATGTAATTCTCTCCTTTTCTCTGGCTTTGAATAAGACACCCTGGTTTCATAATTTTAACTAAGCCATACAGAGACTCAGTCAGTTGCTAATCTGCTGGGTATATAGAAAAGTAGGGAGGAGGAAGAGGAAGGTTATATTTTTGTGGTGCTGTCTTCAGAAGAACTCCTGTTTAGTTCACATTGCTAGAAGTCACTATAGTGATATGTTTTGCTAGGTGGTAGAAGACAGTAGACACTGTTGGGCAGAATTCCTGCTCAAATGCCAGCAGGTGCTTTGACTCCAGGTACTTACCAGATAGTTGGAGAATCCATCATTCATTCTGAAGCACTCATCATAAACCAGACTGCCTGGCACAAACCCCGTGAGGCAGATCCAAAATGGCTTTTCAGCTTTCTTGTTGGAACCGTACAGCCTCCTTATCTGAGCAGCAAGCCGACTTACTTCCTGCCAAGTGATAAAAAACACCAGCTCACAGCAGTTTCTCAATAGCTTACAGGGCTCCGCTAGGAGATATCCTATCAAACCATGGATGTGGTCGACAGTGTAGAGGGAGCCGAGCACCTACACTGTCAAATAGATTTGCTAACAGGTATTTTTAAAGGACATTCTTGAGGGCAGTGAAGACTTATGCTCTACAGCATGGTGGCAGGACTGCCGAGGCTCTGTTCTGCCCAGTGTGGCACAGCAGCTTGTCCTCACGAGAGGCAATACTGTGAACCAGGTGCTTCAAGCACACTGCATAGTTACAAAGCAGGCTAAGTGACTCAAAGCCCTATCAGGTACTCAGAGGGGGAACATCACACCCACATACACAGCTACCTAGGAGTCCAGCAGAGACAGCACGAGTCCACAGGGGTGTCAATGGGAAGCAGTGTCCATGCCTTGTGCTGAGAGAATTAGCCAACTCTGTGTACTCTAAGACTTTCAGGCTCCTTAGATAAGTTTGAGGAGTAATGGGCACTAGCTAGCTGGTGATTTCTGCTGGTGTCCCCCCTTGAAATCCTCATTATTAACCTTTGACCTTCACTCTTATTCTTATTTTTTCACCAGTTGTCCCAGGTATTCAATTGTTATACGTTTAGTAGCCTCCCACAAACCAACGAGGGGAACTTATAGTTTTTTTCAGTGGGTCTAGGCCAACAGTGCCTTGCGTAACAAATAGTTGGGTTTTTTCTAGCAACTGTGTACCCTGCAGCATAAGAATAAAGCTCTGCAGGACCACCACATTTGGCAAGAGATTTTGTCAGTGTTTCTGAACCAACTGGCCCCAACCCCAGTCTCTATCCCCAGGGTAACCTGACATGGCTTGAACCTGGGGGGGCTTTCCCCTCTCCCTCCAACATCCTTTAAAATGAAACACTTTGTCACAAGCACACTGCCATATAGGAAAACAACACAAAAAAAATCACCTTTCAGAAACATAGTTACAAAGGTCTGTCACTACCCAGGTTCAAATCCTGCAAGTGGATCTAGATGCCTGCACTCTGCCAAGTCCTACCACCTCCATGGAGACCCAGCAATCAGTGCGGGGTACCTTGCCTGCCAGCCTCACAATACAGTTCAACCCCAAGCAACAGCCCCTGCAGCAACTCCTACCTTCCTGGACATGTGGCGAGTCATACTCAGGTCTACACACAGCCGAGGCCCACACTCCTTGGCCTCCAAAAGCCGCTCCCTTGTAATTGCCTTTAAAACACGCTTGCTGTGCTGCTCAGCTGAACCTGAAATGCAAAGCCATATGTCAAGACTGGGGAAGAGAGCTGCTTTGCTCAAGTTATCCCAAGTACCCGCAACATCACCATAAATCACTGGGTTCCATCATTTTAGTAGGAGTCCTTGGAGATGGACTAACCCAGGGGTGGCCAAACTGCAGAATACATGCCACAAGTGGTATAGGCAGCTTCCATGTGACAGGCAGCAGACTGGGGAGGTGACAAGAGCACAGTGGTAGATAGGGCAGAGAGCAGAAAACAGCAGCAGATTTGGCAGAAACCGTACGGCAGAAAGCAGAGCAGCCAACCAGGCAGGGGAAAGGGACTGGAGTGGCTCTCAGAAGGATGTGGATCTAATTTGTGGCACATCTGCCAAGAAGGTTGGCCCCCACTCAACTAGCCAATGGATGACCCCTGTCATGGTGCTTTTCCCCTCCTTCTCATCTGTATTCTTCAGTGCTGCCCTAGATCTTTTTTTCTTTTATCTCAATTTTACTTGCTTGCTTTGGGTTTTTCCCCTCTGTTTCTCCGGTGTCCCCTTCTCACACCTACCAGCAGTCACAGTCTTCTACAATCACCAAACTGATCTCAGCCAGGGAAGCACAGGGAACATAGCAGTCCAAGTGAGACCACTGTGGAAGACCAGTGTCTGACACTGAGGGGCAGGGCCAGACCACAGAGGGAAGGCAGTAATGCATTAGACAAGTGCAGCCACTCTGGGGAGGATCCAGAGTTATGCAACAGCTTCCCTTATTCACCCCTCACCCCACCTCTGCTTCACACATGCTAAACCAGTCAGGAGATTCATTTATAAAAAGCCGACACCACTTTTTTCTGTGGACTGAGCATTTTCAAAGAATTGGATTTAAAGCCACACTACCAGGAGTTTGGACTAAAGCTGAATGCACTGAACTTTAAGAGGCAACATCCCAATTCAGTATTGGGAATTCAGTGTGATATGAACCTCTGCAAGTTTATAGACATATCTTTACTACAGAGTTAATTTCTGCCCCACCTCCATACGGAAACTCTAACTTGTGTACCGCTGTTCATAAGAGAACACCACTCATGCTAGCAATCCCCCTGCATTTTAGGTGTAGCTGCTCTCACCCAAGTGAGAAGAGTTACTGCAAATGTCACCATTCTGAGTTAACTCCACAGTGAAATCAATCAACACACGCAGACAAATTCCAAGCTGCTGCACAGGCACCAGCTCACCCCAGCTGAAGACCCAGCCCTATTGTTTTCTGGCTGCTTGTACCTTTATCTTCACCATGTTTGGCTTTTCTTCTCTCTCTTTCCTGTTTTCTCTTATTCTTCTTTGCTGTAACTGTTCTTTCCCAGTGTCTCTGTTTCCTTAGAACATTCCTCTTTTAACACAAAAGGAGAACAAAGAAGGACTGAGACTTTCACAGAGCCCCAAGCGATCTAAATATTATCAACTTACACCACTTTTCTAAAACTGAGATGCAAACTAGAATCTATTTTAAAAAGCAATCATTTTCAGCCACATTTGGCACCTGCAGGCTTATTCACCCACAGCCTTCAGTCCAGAGACCTGTGTGCACCACTTGAGTTTCTTCCTTGTGTGAAATTCCTTGTGCCTGCAAAATTGTACAGGCAAATATTTCAGAGGGATTGAAGTACCCTGAGCTTAGAAACCAAAATTTTGTTGTGGGTTAAAGGAAAAAAAATACTTTAAGAAGCTTTACGGCCTAAAAACAGTAATAGTCGAGAAGCAAAAAGACAATGGGTAAGTCTGTTCCTTGAAGAAGATCCCATTCAAAGGCAGCAGGAACAAGCCTCAGTCTAAAATATTTTCCTGTTCCAAGATTTCCTGCCCCACTCTCCCAAGTGAAAGGATCCATGCTGTTTTCTGCCCTCACCAAACAACATTCACAAACGACACTCCACACATCTTTAAAACAAAAAAATCAACATCCCCCATTGCCTTCCTTAACCAAGTTCTGCAACTCAGATAGTCAAAATAAAGCTTAGAAAGACTGAATTTCCTTTGACCATTTGTTCTATTCCCCACTATTTTGCCCATTTTTGCTTACATGGATAAAGCAAGCCACTTAGTTTCACCATCCCAGGCTCAACCTCTTCTGCTTTCTTGGGTTTCTAACACTACACTCGCATGGTAAAAATCCCTGGGATCATAGAGAACAGAATGGCTTGTTTTAGTAGTTGTTTTCAACGGATCCAGTGCCAGCAGTGGGGGTTCACACTACAGTGACTGGGCCTGTTGGAAATTTGACCTCCTGCATACTAAGAGTATTAGGCCTTGAATGCCCACAAGACCCACCTGTGCAACCTTGTGTGCTCTCACAAGCCCCTTGGCCACCAGGGGCAGCTCACCTAGGTATTGAAAAGACCAGGGACCCTAATTTGCAATGTGCATACCGAGCTCCACATCTCACATCCCACAGGAAGGTCCTTTGGGCTGTCCCAGCCAGTGTTGATCTGCAGGAGACTTAAGCTTTCACAGACATCCTCATCGTGCCCTCCATCTCCCGGGCAGATTGCCCCACACTCCCAGTCTTGGTCTAATGTAGCCATGGAGTCGCTGTGCTCCGTCTCCAGCTCTGCATGTTTAATTTTTTCTCTTTGCCCTGAACATGCCAGATAGAGAGAAGGGGGTCAGAGTCTAAAAAGAGCAGCTCACGCCAGCACCAAGCACATTTATTTCTAGAGGCCAGGCACACCATACCTGCCTTCTGACTTCCTGGCCTACTACACCCTGGGAGGCAGACGGGAAACCTCATAAGTCAGCATGAAGTTGCACCCCATGGAGTGCACCGCATGGAGTTGCACCACCTGCAATACTTCAGCCAGGAACACACACAGTCCCAGCAGCAAATCTGACTGGCTACATTTATCAGCCCGGGTTTTGGCTGAAAGCAAAGACAGCGACACAATGAAGAATCAAGAGAGGAAGTGCACACTGCTCAATCAGCAGGCCTGGCCATTTACCCCTCTCTGTAGGAGACAGCCAGGGTGAAGCAAGGTGGGTAGGCTGGCCGTCATAGAGGGCTGTCCGGTTATCCTCTAGTGATATGCAACTGGATGCCTTTATGTCCTCTATTTTTCTCTTGAATAGAAAAATTTTCTTGAAGAGAAAAACAGAGGACTTAAAGCATGGGGTTTCATATCAAAAGAGGACAGAGGAGCAGAAAACCAGACTGTCCTCTGATGCCCCCTCTCCTTGCAGCCCTCCTGCTCTGGGATCCCATGATCCCTCGCCCCGGCCGCAGGGGCTCTCCCGGGAAGGGCTGCGAGGCTCCGCTTCCCCAGGCTGCCCTCTCTCCCAGCCCCAGTGCCCTGCTGCTACTGCCCCACCCCCTGCCCCGCACGGCTCACCCAGGCGGGAAGAGCCCCTGCCGCTGGTGCCCAGGCCGCGACCCCGCCAGACACGCCAGTGCACGGCTAGAGGCGGTCCGCGCGCGCTGCATGCCGGGAGCTGTAGTTCCGCCCGCCTCTTTGAGCCAGTTTGTCTTCAAGGTGCTGCTTGTCCCCAGCTCCATGTTTCTTAGCCGAGGTGCCCCAAGATGTCTTCAAGGGTGCCACGAGTGTGAGCAGAGAAATGCAGACTTCTGCTCGTCTCCGCCTGGCAGGTGCCCCACTCCGACTGCCAGGAGGTAAGCACTGTAATAAATACAAATCAGCAGTTGAAATTGGGTGCTGCCCAATTTAGAAAAGCTATGGATGGGTGCCTCCAGTCTAAAAGGGTGGGAACCACTGCCCTAACTGCTCAGTGACTACTGGAAAGGCAGGCGTGCATGCAGTAACAAAATAAATAAAATAAAAAATCTTTCATCACATTTTCTGCAAAGTTGCAGGCAATAAGTCAAAGAGCTGTTTGTGTCTGTGAAGCCCCAGATTGAGTTTTGTTTAACTATGCCCTGTTCATCACTGTGGTATCTCAATTCTCTCCCCCTTGGCTTCGTCCTTCACCTGAGACAAACCCTTGCTTTATTTCTACTCATTACTATTTTTAACCACCTTTTCGTTTGCATTGATTTTGGGGCTATGGGGCATTTGTTCTGTTTGCAAAGTTTTTGTTGTTATTAGAAGCAGAGCTGACACACCTTGTTCAGATGGCCCCCACTAGACAGCCTTTCTAAAAATTGTTCATACCACTTTCAAACTTTTTCCATTCAGGCTGAAATTTTTCATGCTGGGTGCTGCTTTCCACTATTTGTTTAAAAATCCTTTTTTTCTTCAGCAAACCCTCACAGTCAAGGATGACCATCTCCATGATTATCTTATCTGTGCACCTTCTTTCGTATGACAAAAACAGCGTCCGTATCTTTATCTTTGTGCACTTTGGTGTTTTTGTTGATTTGGGAGCTTTTGGCCATCAGAGACATTACCAGGGATCACTGTGTGGAAGTTGCTCTTGTTGATCGCCTCTTTGTGTCTGAAGATGGCTAATAAGGCCTGACCGAGATCAGCAGACTACTGAAGCTCAGACATGTTTTCATGTGGGGTGGGTGGCACTGGATTCTTGATTTGGCCCATGACACTTTCTGCCACTCCCATTTTTCCATCTCCTATTGATGTCATGAGGTTTTAAAGTATTGGGATCCATGCAGCAGACTCCTCCTCCATTTGGGGTGCTCCTGGGCAATAGTTTCCCACCAGTTGACATCAATGTTGCATTTTTTAAGTTGACCTTGAGGATGCCCCTGAAGCACTTTCTCTGCCCTCCTCTTGAGTGCACACCCTGGCTGAGCTGGGAGAATAAAACTTGCTTTGGGAGTCTGGAATCAGATACCCGGATGACATGGCCAGCCCAACGAAGTTGATGTTGAATGATTATCACTTGTGGTGTTTGCTTGCAGGAGGATGCCAACTTTGGTACATCTGTCTTCCCTCAACCATTTCCAAGAAGCAGATTAAATCTATTATTTTTATCATATTAAACAGTTATTTTGACTTTTTTATTGAAAGCTTAAGTGCCTCCCTACTTTGGAGCAGACTTGAAATTTGGCAGCATAATTTTACCCTGGTGCCAGGATGATGCTATTTGATGTTACTGTAAAAAGTCTAAATTTGGCATAGTATAAGCCTCTGAAAAATTCCTTCTCAGGCACATTCAGTCAGGAGTTGAGTTGGTTGGCTGCTAAACTGTTCCAAGTGTCTATCTGCACTGAGCATAATATATCCCCTCCGAATTCCCATGCACAAACCAGACTGACCATGTTCCATACCACACAACTCTTCCCGGCACCTGGACTGCACACATGCCATCCTCACACAGTGACTGAGCCTGCTCCATCCCAGGGCTGTTGGGGCTGTGTAGAACCTTTCCTGCAATTGCACAGGCAAACTGAGTTCAGGTATTTGCTAACTTCTGAGCACATCTTTTTCTTTTGTTTTTGATGCAGTCATTTATTACAGGTATGACTGTGGTTCATTGACCTCTAAACTGGTATCAGTTGTTGTTGCATAAGCCACTGTACAAACACATTCTCCACCACACTCTCCATCACTGAAAAGCTTATGAGGTGAAGAGAGGAAATTGGACAAAGGGGAACAGTATGATCCCTGTATTAAAAATAGGGAACTGAGGCACCAAGATTAAGCTTTGGTTTGCCTAAACAGCAAAAGGGATCAGAGCCAAGAACGGAACCAAAGTTCTCCTTCGTACAAGCGACCCTCACCATTCGCAGGGATATGGTCTCGTATCCCCAGGGAAGGGCGAAATCCTTGAATAAGGCACTGCGTTCATGAACACAGTCTGTTTTCATGAACGTAGTGCCCCTGGCGCCTGGGGATGGGGGGGCACGGCTCCGAACAGTGGCGGGAGCGCAGCGGCAGCAAGCACGGAGCTCCTGTAAGTGTATAAAGTGTATTTAAAATGCGGGTTCAGCATTCAAAAATATTTGAAACCGCGAATGCCACACCCGCGAATAGTGAGGGTTTCCTGCACAAACACACATTTAAAAGTACACTTTTTAGTGGACTATTTCATGACTAAATAAAAAGTAATTTCAAGAATTACCTAATTTTTTTATTTGATAATATGGTCCCATGTATGTATTGTATATGTATATAAACACACAACATCACTCTTATGCTACTATAAACACACATACATGCATTTACATAAATACATACGTGTCCATGTGCATTTGTATATACACACAGATGCACATATCTGTATCCATCAAAATACTATTCTTTCCTGTTACTCTGTATTGCTAATGCTCAGGTGACACATTACAGCAGTGATAGGTAGTAGCTGAGACTTATGGGGGAAATACATTTTGGAGAGGGCTGGAAGGATCATTTAGCTCACAAAAAAGAGGAGGCTTCTCCAGGCAGGGTGCATATAAACCATGAGAGAGCATAGAAGGGTATAAGCACAGGGACCCAGGATGGGCAAGTCATGAGAGCCCTGAAAGAGGTACAGAACCAATTATGACTTCCAAGAAGGGTCTTGAAATAGGTAGAAAAGCCCTGGTCAGAGAGACAAAAAAAAAAGTAACACATTAAATATCGCTCACAGCACCCCTGGACAGCAGAGAAGGCTAATACCCCTTGTACAATGAGGAAGCCAAATGCAGACCAAAGTTGTATGACAGCCAGGTCAGCTGTCCATACATATACAGCTGGACTTCACCCCACCAGTTTCCATTCTGCAACCAGAGTGGTTTAGACACAGAAATCAGAGACAGATGAGAAGTGTGCACACAAAAGCTGTACTGAAGCTCTGCAGGCTTGAAACAGAGAGCAATACCAAGCCTTGGCCTAGCTGGACCATCCTCCCTGGAGTTGACAAGTGGCCACAGTGTAGGTTTTTTCTAAGCAATTTGTAATCTTGCCCTTTACATAAGGGGTGGACAAACTCTTAGCAATGGCAGCCTGAATTAATGCAGCTCAGTGCAAAAGTGGGCCACTGATTACAACTTGAAAAATGCTTACCTTGCTACCCCTTCCCCCTACCACATCACCAAATGCACCACCTATTCTCCCTACTGCTGAATTGCTGCCAACATCCTGGCTTTTCAGGCCTGATAAAATCACTTGGTAGGCTGGATCTGGCCCAGGAGCTCTACATTTTCAACTCCTGTTCTGCAGAACTAAATTTCACAACAAAAATAGGCTGATTTAGCTGCTATGTGAAATATGCATGCAAGCCAAAATAATTGGTTTGGGATTCTTGCAACATGTTATATGATGCATTCCATGTAAGTTTCTCCTCATGCTTGTCATCAATAGATTGTTTTCTGGTGGTTTCAAAGTGGTCCTGGGCAGATAGCTGCTTTCTGTGAAATGCTGTTAAACAAGCTCTGCAAAAATTTGCCAGCCAGCACTTTCTAATGAGTGAAGTGCAGGACTACTAAGTGAGGAACAGGGAAAACACATGCAAGAAATAGCACACTAGAAAGCAAACAGCAAATGCAAAAAAAATGGTCAGTGATATTCCTGGCTCCAGACAGGTCTTCTCTTTCAGACACGATACACACTGGCATCACCAGAAAAATAATATCAGGTACCTGGGCCAGTGCTCTGATCCAGTACAACCAATGTTAAGTTCCAGTGTTCCTTCACTTTCTTTCTTCTATACCTGAAAAACAAAACTAAAATAAATAAAGATTCACTGTCTGTCATAACCATCCATCCATCTGAGGGATTAATACTGCTGCTAATCAGTATGGCATGGATTAACAGTAGTAATGTCATGAGTGGAGTTTATGGAAGTCCCATGCTCTGAACTTTTTTCCCTGTTTGAGTTATAACCATTATAGAAAGCACCACTTGAGGTGAGGTTAGAGTTTTCCTATGGAAGAAAGGGGAACACAGCGATCGGGGTGTTCTCCAGTTCCTAGGAATATCGCGTTAAGACTCCATGATCAGCCTGCTGCTGAGAAACATGCTTATTTATCAAGTCCCCAAGTTATAAAAAAAAAACTTTACCTGCAATCAAACTAATATTGTGCCTGACTTTCACTTAGATTTGACAAGACACCCTGGAGGGGTTAGGAAAACGTCTGATATAGCTGGCCAGATGAACTAGTGCTTCTGTATTATATATTTGATTGAGATAGAAACTCATTAGTCATGGCACATTTTCTTTGATGCCCATAACAAAAATAAAATATTAGTTCTCCATTAACTGTAGCAAGGCAAACTTTATGACACAATACACGACTTCTAACCCATATATAATTATAGAAAATTACGGTTGGAGGGGACCTCAGGAGGTCATCTAGTACAACCACGTGCTCAAAGCAGGACCATCCCCAAATAGATCATTTTGACCAGGTATTGTTGAGCCAGGCCTTCAAAACCTCCAAGGATGGAGATTCCACCACTTTTCTGGGTAACCCATTAGAGTGCTTCACCACCCTCCTAGCAAGAAAGTTTTTCCTAATATCCAACCTAAACGTCCTGTGCTGCAACTTGAAACTGTTGCTCCCTGTTCTGTTATCCACCACCATTGAGAAAAATCTAGCTCCTTCCTCTTTGAAACCCCCCTTCAGGTAGTTGAAGGCTGCTATCAAATTGCCCCTCACTCTTCTCTTCTGCAGACTGAATAAACATAGTTCCCTCAGCCTCCCCTCAGAAGTCATGTGCCCCAACCCCCAAACCATTTTTGTTGCCCTCCACTAGACTCTCTCCAACTTGTCCACATCCTTTTCTATAATGGGGGCCCAAAACTGGACACAATACTCCAGATGTCGCCTCACCAGTGCTGAATAGAAAGGAATAATTCCCTTGACCTACTGGCAACACTCCTACTAATGCAGCCCAGTATGCTATTAGCCTTCTTGGCAACAAGGGCACACTGCTGACTCATATCCAGCTTATTGTCCAGTGTAACCCCCAGGTCCTTTTCTGCAGAGCTGCTGCTTAGCCAGTCAGTCCCCAGCCTGTACTACTGCATGGGATTCTTCCATCCTAAGTGCAGGACTTGGCACTTGTCCTTGTTGAACCTCATGAGATGTCTTTTGGCCCAATCCTTCAATTTGTGTAGGTCACTCTGAATCCTAGCTCTACCCTCCAGTGCATCTACTACTCCCCTCAGCTTGGTGTCATCTGCAGACTTGCTGAAGGTGAACTCCGTCCCATCTTCCAGATTATTAATGAAGATATTGAACAAAACCAGCCCCAGGACTGACCCCTGGGGCACTCCACTTGATACTGGCTGCCAACTAGGCATTGAGTCATTGATCGCTACCCATTGAGCCCAGTGATCCAGCCAACTTTCCATCTACTTTACAGTCCATTTATCTAACCTATACTTCCTTGGCTGGCTTGCAAGAATGCTGTGGGAGATGGTATCAAAAGCCTTGCTAAAGTCAAGGTATATCACATCCACTGCTTTTTGCACGTCCAGAGTGCGGCATTGCAGTAGGGGGCGCTACTATGCAGAGACACCCACCTCACTGTGCCAGGCCCAAAACCAGGCTTCAGGAGTCTCCCCAGCAGAGCCTATGCCCAGCCATCCCCCTTCCTAGAGAAGACTGAATTACTGAGTTCTACTCTACTAGCTAGTTTTCTAGTCTTTATTTACAGAGCATCTTCAGGCAGCAGCCTTAAGTCTTTGCTTGATCGTTTCCAAAATGCCGCCTGAGGAAGAGAGCGAGCTTCCCCTCCCCTCAGGAATTTATCTAACCTGGTCACCTGGGTCACCAGGTTGTACCAGACAGCAAACAAGTGAAAGAGACAGAGGTGTAGCTGGACTGACCCAAGCAGAGGCGGACAGAGGGGGATTTTTCACACCCAGTGCCCCTTATCTCATGGTAGAAGGCAATCAGGTTGTTCAGGCATGACTTGCCATTGGTGAGTCCATGCTGACTGTTCCTGATCACTTTCTTCTTCTCCAAGTGCTTAGAAATGGATTCCTTGAGGACCTGCTACATGATTTTTCTGGGGACTGAGGTGAGGATGACTGGTAAGTAGTTCCCTGGATCTTCCTTCTTCCCTTACTTAAAGATGGGCACTATATTTGCCCTTTTCCAATCATCTGGGACTTCCCCAGGTCACCTCGAGTTTTCAAAGATAATGACCAGTCGTTTTGCAATCACATCAGCCAAGTCCTTCAGCACCCTCGGATGCACTGCACCGAGTCCCATGGACTGGTACATGTTTAGCTTTTCTAAATAGTCCCTAACTTGTTCTTTCACCACTGGGGGCTGTTCACCTCCTCTCCAAACTGTGCTGCCCAGTGCAGTAGTCTAGGAGCTGACCTCCCCTTTGAAGACCGAGGTCAAAAAGGTATTGAATACTTCAGCCTTTTCCCCCTCATCTGTCACTAGGTTGTCTCCCCATTTAGTAAGAGACCAACACTTTCCCTGATCTTCCTCTTGTTGGTAACACTTGTAGAAACCCTTCTTGTTACCTTTCATGCCCCTTGCTAGCTGCAACTCCAGTTGTGCTTTGGCCTTCCTGATTTTACCCCTGCATGCCCACACAACGCTTTTATACTCCTTCCTAATTATCTGTCCAAGCTTCCACTTCTTGTAAGCTTCCTTCTTCTGTTTAAACTCACTGAAGAGTTCTCTGCTAAGCCAAGCTCATTGCCTGTCTTATTTGCTATTCCTTCTGCACACTGGGATGGTTCATTCCTGTACCCTCAGTAAGGTTTCTTTAAAATACAGCCAGCTTTCCTGGACTCCTTTCCCTCTCAGACTGGCTTCCCAGGGGATTGTGCCCCTCAGTTCTCTGAGGGAGTCAAAGGCTGCTTTTCCAAAGGGGAGGGGAGTTCAAGACAAGTGGCTGCTCCTCAAGGAAGCAATCCTGGATGCGCAAGCAAAGTCTATCCTGTCTCGGAGGAAAGGCAGCAAAAGGGCATAACAGCCCACTTGGCTCTCCAGGGAACTAGCGGACCTCCTGCATCTTAAAAGGAAGGCCTACAAAGGATGGAGGACTGGAACCACCACCAAGGAGGAATACTCTACTCTGGTCTGGACCTGCAAAGAGCGAACCAGGAAAGCCAAGGCTGCGATGGAACTCCAGCTAGCTACAAATATCAAGGACAATAAAAAGTTATTTTTTAGATATGTGAGGAGCTGGAGGAAAAGCAAGGCAACATTAGACCCCTGCTAAAACAGATGGGACAACTGACAGCTGATGCCCAGGAAAAAGCAAACTTGGCAAATGGGTACTTTACGTCAGTTCTTCACCAGTCCCATGGGATGCCCCTGCCTGCTGTGAGTCAGGGAGGCCTGGGTGAGGGAGATTCCTTACCATCCATAGAAGCTGACCTCATGAAGGAACACCTTGACAGGCTGGATACCTTCAAGTCAGCCAGCCCTGATGATTTACGCCCAAAGGTACGCAAGGAGCTGGCAAGCATCATAGCTCAGCCCCGGCACAGATCTTTGAAAACTCCTGGTGCTCTGGTGAAGTGCCCAAAGACTGGAAGAAGGCCAATGTGGTGCCTATCTTCAAAAAAGGGAGGAAAGTAGATCTGGCAAACAACAGGCCCATCAACCTGACCTCTATCCTGGGGAAGGTCTTGGAAAAGATTATCAAAGAGGCCATCCTATACAGGCTAGCTGATGGCAATATCCTGAGGGATACCCAGCACGGGTTGTTGCGGGTAGGTCTTGCTTGACCAATCTCATTTCCTTTTACGACCAGATGACCCATCACCTGGACAAGGGGGAAGAGATTGATGTCATATATCTCAACTTTAAAAATGCCTTCGATCTGGTATCCCATGGTCGCCTCTTGGCAAAACTGGCTAACTGTGGCCTCAACCACACCACGATCTGCTGGCTGGGGAATTGGCTCCACGGTAGGACCCAGAGGGTAGTGGTTGACTGAAGTCAATCGTCTTGGTGCACTGTGACCAGTGGGGTCCCTCAAGGCTCTGTCCTAGGGCTTATACTTTTTAACATCTTCATCAGTGAT
>NW_017729024.1:1236396-1238137 GCF_001723915.1 Gavialis gangeticus | reverse complement strand
GGTGGCCACTTATACGTTTATCAGGGGTGTTCACCAGGATCTGGGGAACGACTGTTCACCAGAGCGCCCCAAGGGATGACAAGATCAAATGGTCACAAACTCCCCCACGACTGATTCCGGCTGGACATAAGGAAGAACTTCTTTACTGTCTGAGCCCCCAAGGTTTGGAATAGGCTGCTGCCGGAGGTGGTTCAAGCAGCCACTTTGAACGCCTTCAAGACACATTTGGATGTTTATCTTGCTGGGATCCTATGATCCCTGCTGACTTCCTGCCCCTGGGGCAGGGGCTGGACTCAGTGATCCTTCAGTGTCCCTACCAGCCCTAGTGTCCTATGAATTCTGAAGTCCAGGATCCATACTCTGCTGCTCTCATTTCTTTCTTTCAGGAACCTAAACTTGATCATCTCATGGTCACTGCTGCCCAAATTGCCATCTACTTCTACATCTCCCACCAGTCCTTCCCTGGTTGTGAGCAGCAGGTCAAGACCGGGGCTTGTAGTTGGTCTCTCCAACTCTTGCACCAGGAAGTTGTCCCCAATGCTCTCCAAAAGCTTCCTAGATTTCCTGTGTACTGCTGTATTGCTCCCCCCCAGATGTCAGAGTGACTGAAATCCCCCAAGAAAACCAGGCCTGGAAACTTCTGCTTAGTTGTCTAAAGAAAGTCTCATCTACCTCATCCTCCTGGTCTAGTGGTCTATAGCAGACACCCACCACATGACCCTTGTTGCTCTCCACTCTGACATTAATCCAGAGACTTTCAACAGGCCTATTTCCCGTTTCATACTGGAGCTGCAAGCAATCATTGAGATGTTTTATATCCAGC
The DNA here is from genome assembly GCF_001723915.1 of Gavialis gangeticus. NCBI lineage: Eukaryota > Metazoa > Chordata > Crocodylia > Gavialidae > Gavialis > Gavialis gangeticus. Next base: position 1,237,314 of record NW_017729024.1, on the reverse strand, counting down.
ATATCTCCTCCTCTTCTCCCCTGCCTGTCCTTCCTGAGCAGTTTATACCCATCCATGACCATGTCCCATCATGCAAGCTCCCACCGAGTCTCCGTTATTGCAATCACGTCATAGTTCCGGGACTGTGTGAGGACTCCCAATTCTTCCTGCTTGTTTCTTACATAGTAAGAATCTGTCATGTAAACTTTTAAACACAGAATTCACCCTGCTCACACAACCCTATCAGGTGGGACAACCTCAGTTGCCAAAAGACAAATCCCAACTTGAGACTTTCGGCACATGGAGCTAACCAATGGTCTGGGATGTTTTCTTGCCTTCTCTCCCCACCACTTCAATCACTCTGAAATGTCTCTCAAATAGCGTTGGAAGGGAAGGGGCCAGCAGAGAAATAAGAGGCAGGATTTCTTGAAGTGCTCCTAGGAAACCCACCCAAAATATTTCCTGCCCTGGACTCTTCACCTGCTGGGAGAAGGTATGGCTTTGTTCAGGGGGTCTCAGGGTGGGGGCCTCTGGCAATTATCATCAGGTAGTCTTTCCCTGAGGTGCTCAGTGGGCAGAGGATTCCCGGCCTGATACTGAGAATGGCTGGTTCAGCAGACTAACCCTGTGGCAGCTTGGCTCGGACTCCCATCCTGGTCTGTTAATGAACCGCCTGCCTGGCTGGGGCAAGCTTCTTAGCTGCAAAAACATTTCAACTCAAGGGAGAGCCCCTGCGATGACAGACAGGGCCTCCTTCCAGCTCACGGGCCCCTCATTCACTTCCTCCTCTGCAGCCAGCGCAGGGCCCAGCCCTGGGGGCCACCACTGCACCCACCGCTCGCCCTGCAGCCTCAGCAGGGGCATGGCCAGAAAAGCCAGGGGGTAGGGGCCCCGCAGCCCCGCTCGGAGGACGCCAGTGGCCGGGAGGCAGCGCTGGGC
>NW_017729024.1:1235463-1236236 GCF_001723915.1 Gavialis gangeticus | reverse complement strand
CCGCCGGGCCAGGCAGGAGCCCAGGCGCGGGGCCAGGCCCGGCTGCTCCCGCGGCCCTTCCCGGGGGGCGCTCAGGCCTCTGGGGCATGCCACAGTCGCCCGCGGCGTCGGGCCCGGCCCGGCCCTGCAGCAGGGCTGGCAGGCTGCGGCTCCGCGGCCGCCGGAGTGTCAAGTGTGTCCGGGATGGGTCCGGACGCGCGCGGGTGCCCCCGTGACTTGTGCTGCAGGTGGCTCTGCCCCGTGAGCGTGAAGTCACTGCTGGGGTCAGGAGAGGAGAGGTCCGCTGCCATGCAGGAGGAGCCTAGGTCTTCACCTCGGTCTCCAGACCTGCCAAGGGGGGACGCGGCTCTGCCTGAGGCACGCGTGCATTGCAGTGTGAGGAAGGCCAAGTCCAAATGGACCCCAAATTCAATGAACAGTGCTCCCGCTTACTCTGGTGCGCATTCCCACTGCAGCCGATCTCTGCTCCAGCGGCTGCTGGTTGCACCCTTCCTTCCTTCCTGTTGCACCAACTCTGTCCTCAGAAGGCCCCAGGACTGTCTCCTGTCCCTGCAGTTTGGGTGCTGTCTCTGCTCAGTGTCTTCCCTTGGCACTCATGTTGTTAACCTTTGACCAGCACTCTCATCCCTGTTTTTTTTATTATTTGTCCCCAGTAATCAGTTGTCACCTCTTCTGTAGCCTCCCTGTCTGCGGGAGGCCAGTGGGTCCCTTGGTGGGCCTGGGCCTTGGCCCACATCCCTCAAGGTGGCAGCATTGGTAATGAGTAGGGGGTG
>NW_017729024.1:1227837-1235048 GCF_001723915.1 Gavialis gangeticus | reverse complement strand
CCCCCCCCCCCCCCGCCATATCAGCAATCTGGTGCCCCCCGCCCCTGACTTGGGAGGCACCAGTTGCTCATGAGTGGTAGATCTGGACTCCCTTTTCTAACACTACCTTCCTCTCCCAGAAAGCAGGAAACATGAAAGTTGTGAAGAAGGAGTCAAGGATACCATTTTCTCCAGAGAAGGGACCTGGGGAGTAGTGAGAAGAATAAGCCTGTTAGCTCTGCTCCCCGCTCAGAGGATTGGATTAACTGTCCCCTCCCCTACCTGCATTCCCTTGTCAGCTACCCTGCTGCTGCTCCCTGCCCTGGCATCTCCCTGCTCCCCTGCAAGGGGGCCCAAATCAGAGGCCGACTGGCTGCATCCTTCAGGACACTGCCATAGATTGTAGTGCAGGGACATGGGCTGTGCTGTCCCCCATGCAGGAGATGCTGCTTAGCGCCCTCCTGCCAAGAGATGTGCAGGAACCTAGGGGGCATTTTATATCCTTACGGGGATGAATGTAGGATAATCCACCACCTGCTTCAATTCTGTTCTGAAATTCACTCTTCTTTTTTTAATTTTAATAAATTGAATTAAAACCTATGAATGAATCAAGGGATGGGAGAAGGAAACTTCTAGAAGCAAGAATGAAGCCCTGGAAGCCGATTGCTTCTGAAAACAATCCAGTAGGGTCTCTAAATAAAGTAAGGGGAAGGTTACAAAATGATACATTTTCTTCTTCTCTGACTTATATAGGCTTTCATAATGGAAAAAGGTCTCTTAATGTAATAGTTAGCTACAAAGAGTCCAGTGCTGCAAATACTCAGGGGCATGGCCTGGTGGATGCAGCACAGGAGTCAGCAACCTTTAAGAAACCTCTGGGTCAGCAACCTTTAAGAATGGCAGGTCACCACCATGGGCTGCTGATTCCTTCCACAACACCCCCCTCTGCAGCAACACCCCCCTCTGCAGTCCTCAACCCTCCCCACTCTGTGCTCTGCTTACCCTTGCTGCCAGTTTCCATCACCAGCGGTAATAGGGAGTGAAGAATTAGGCAGTGTGGGTAAGTGGAGGCTGCAGTAACAGGGTTGACAGAGCACCACTTGGCAGAGAGTACACCTGCTGGATGTGGCAGAGGAGTTCAGTGGCATGCAACAGAGTAATGCATGGCACAGGGCAGAAAGGTACCCATGCCACCATGTGCAGTCAATTCTTTTCCCTCCCCGCACCGCACTGTGGGCCATATGCAGTCTCTTCACAGGCTGGATCTGGCTGGTGGGCTGTGTTGCTGACTCCTATTGTGCAGTATTTCCAATGCCAGCAGGCAGGGGAGAATTTTGCCCTTCCTGATTTTATGGAAATTAGGTGTGTGATCATGGGCAATCAGTACTCATCCCATGCTGACTGGGTTTGGGCTTCATGGTCCATTGTGGTTGGAGGTGTCCTGTGGAGTTGTGCATGGAGTTAGAGCAGTGGCGGGCAATTATTTCAGGTGTAAGGCCACTTACCAAGTTTTGGCAAGCTGTCGAGGGCCACATGGGGTACCCTGCCTCTGGTGACCATCTTGTGATCAGAAGTCCTGCCCCCTAAGCCCTGACCTTTGCCACCAGTAGTCCCTCCCCTGGAAGTACTCCTTTCAGCAAGGGGTTTTGCCATCTCTGAACCAGAAAAATACAAAACTATATTCTAAAAAGCAAGCATCTACAACATTAATTAATTTGATTTAAAAAAATATTTCTGCTCTGGATTACATGTTTTTGTGTAGTATACATAGAGGTGATTGTATATAATAGCTTAAAATGAAGTCTTACTCTTGTATATTGTGGTGGGGTAGGTATAGGTTTGCGGGGGGTTGTGGGTATGTGGGGTATGGGGGAGCCTGTGGGGGTGTGTGTGAATATGTGGGGTGTGGGTGGGTATGGGGATTGTGGGGGCCTGTGTTTGTGGGGAAGGGTGTCTGGGGTATGTAAGGGGGTGTGGGTGTCTGCATGTATGGGAGTGCGAGGGGGATGCATGTGTATGGTGGGGTGTGTGTGTGGAGCTCATCCTACAAAAACACACACACACAGCCCCCCCCCTACACACACACAGGTACCAGCTCAGGCCCCATGCTCCTGTGGTCCGGTGATGCAGCCAGGAGCCACTGGTGCTGGATCTAACCACCGGCCATAGGCTGCCAACTCAGTCTAAGCAATTTAATGTTTATTTCAAAATAGTGATTAATAGTGAAATAGTGATTAATAGCGAATCTCCACAAGGGTATAGGGGTGACTCTGGATTACATAATGAAGGCAATAGTTGAAATTTTAGGCTGCAGGGGTAGGCGGTTAACCTTCTTTTCTGGGAGAAAAGGGGAAAACAGTCAGTATGCAGTGGGAGAAATTCCTGCCACTACCACTGACTGAGGAACCTTGGCAAATGATTTAACCCCTGGTCCCTCAGTTTTCTGTGTATAAAATGGTGATGCTGCTGCATGTGGAAAAAAGATGGCTTTAGAAGAAAAAAAAGCCTGAGTTGAGGAGCCCTTAGTGTTGTTAGTTATTCAGAGAAGTCTTTCAGGCCAGCCCCTTGCTGTATTGCACAAATATTTTGATCAAAAGCATCTAGAAATAACTTGGTACTTTGATGTAACACATGACAAAGGCTCTAACACTCAGGTGTCATCATAAGCACAAGGCGGGAAACATTCAGTTCACTTTATTGGGCATGATGCATGTCCCTGGCATAGGGCACCACCAGGATTCCATCTTGGGATCCAGAGCCACTCATTGGAGTTCTGCCCACTTCTACTAGTGATTAGTTTAACTCCTACCCTGACACTGTGCACCTTGACTGAGTAAATAATTTGATGGCTTTTTTTCTTGTAATCTACTACAGTGGTATGGTTATTTTATTAATTTGGAAGAACAGCTGTTATTTGTACTTCAGAGGCATGAAGCGTATACATGGAAAAGGAAAAAGTTACGGTGGCACACGGGCATCATTGTAGAGTCAGTCTTAACACAGAACCACCAAGAGGTCCCAGTGGAGAGCTAGGCCCCATTGCACTGGAAATGCTACAGGCACATAGTGAGCGGCAGTCTTTTCCATGGAAAGCTTATGATTTAAGCAGGGTGGGAGGGGAAACAAAGGCTGAGAAAGAACAAGTGACTTCCTTGGTTTCATACAGCAGGGCAGTGGCAGAGCTAGGAATGGAACCCAGCTCTTCCTGTCTGATGGTCTGTTACCAAAGCTAGTGGTTTGGATTGGCCTGCTCTTGTGAAGCTGAGAGTGGATACCTGACAGCTGATAACTCCTGCAAATGTCATGGCACAAGGCTGCACCACATGTACTAGCATATGCACAGGAAGTAGTCTGGGCATTTTCATCTGGTGCTGTGGATGGGCTTGTTTGCTCTGTGAATGTGGTCTGCTGCTTCAGTTGCAGAGGTAGCATATGTAGAACTACCTCAGGTGTCCCTGCTGCCTGAAAAACAGGAGGGTGCAAGGCTGTGAAACTGGGCAGGGACCTGGGGAGTGGTCATGGGACAGCAGATGTGGGTCAAGAGGTAAGTGAACCATGGGCTGTGCAGGGTGCCGGAAGTGGGGTGCAGGGTCAACAAGGTAGAGAACCACTGCTGTAGACCATGCAGTCTTCTCATGCTAGACTCATACTCTTTTGCACTAGTGACTGTGGCGTAAGTGGCTCCACAGGGAGGATCAGGACAGAGGCACAGAACACAGACCTCTGGAATAACAGTGAACCTGCCAGCTAACCAGACATTTCCCCTGTCTCTGTTTAGGCCCTTCCTCTCCTTCTGTTGGGAACTCTTCAAGGAAGAGTCCAAGCTGTAGCTGCAACCCATGCATACAGTACACAGGAGGAGAACCCCACCAGACCAATTGGGAGGTACTCAATACCTAATAAAAAGGACATGCCCTTCGATATAGTGGAGCTCATGGAGGAAGTTGAGAGGAAGGTAAGAAGATCCTGCCGTGAAAACCTCTCTCACTGGAGAGGATCCAGACTCTGAGTTCATGTCTTTCCTGGATCAGAGCCAGGCATGTTCTTTCTGTCTCACTCTCTAGAACAGTAATTCTCAAGCAGGGTGTTGCAGGATTCTTTTTAGGGTGACATTCAATATTAGCACTGTTAGGTGTACAAACATCTACATATCATCCACAAGATAAATCCAGAAATTTCAAATAGGAATCCATAGTGTCAAAGACATTCTGACCTGCTGTGGTCTTTCTGAGTTCTCTGCAAGAGAAGACTTACTCTGTTATTTTTCCATAGTTAAAAAGATAAGTGAAAGCTAAGAGCTGGCATTTTCCAAGGATGCCTTGAGTGTAACAAGAGTTGCCTTGAATCTCAAAAGGATGAGCACCACTGCTATAGAACCACCTTCCTGATGGCGCTTCCCTTCTCTCCCTCCCTGTACTGTGTGCCACCTCAGTGAAGAAAGACCTTGGCTAGGTTTTACAAGAGCCTTGACCCATCCATTTTAGCTTTTTCCAACTGGGAAATGGGCTCTTCTGCTCCTTCCAGCTATGGTTGTTGTGACCTCTGGTAGAATTTACCAGTCATGTTCTTTTAGAGATATGAAAATTCCTTATTGAGCTAGGCTGTTTATAACATTTTTCCCTCCTGTATCTCTTGAGACCTCTGCCCCAAAGACGCTTGCACTTTTTTGTCCTCCTGGATTGGTGCTAACAGGATCTCTAGGTCTGACTGACAGGGTGAATCAGCAGAAACAGATCTGCCTCTGCACCTAGGCTGCTGCGACTCTTAGTTATTTGTAATAACCACAGGATCCAACAGATTATGCTGCTAGACTCTTAGTTATTTGTAATAACCACAGGATCCAACAGATTATGCTGCTAGTCAAGTGGTGCATAGGCCCAAGTGCATTTTTACCACTGGCCCATTTGTATTGTGTCCTCTGCAGTAAGCTTACAGCTATTGACATCTCTTCTCTTTTAATCCCTGAACAGACTGGATTTTTGCCTAATGTGTTCAAAGTGATGTCTCATCGGCCTGAAGAATTCAGAGCATTCTTTGCCTATTACAATGCCATTATGAACAAAGAGACAGGTAAACTGTGCAGTCCCTTTGAAACTGCCCTTAATGCCAAATTTCAGAAGCAGCAAACATGTAAGCCCTGACCCCTGGATTTTACAAGTTCTGCAGTCAGTAGAGACTACACGTCCCAGCAGGGAGTGATAGCACACTATTCACAGAATGTGATCTGGCCAATCTGCATAAGAAGCTTTCACATCTGCTGCTTCCAGCCCCTATTGTGCAGCGACTCATGCTTTTAGCACTGGTGGCCCTGGTTTCAAACTAGCTGTTATAATGTGATACTTTTTCCACAGTGTTTTGAATGCTTCTGTAATTGAAGATTGAGATGCCAGTCTGCTCATGCTACATGGACAAGCTACTTTAAGCTGGTACATGTGCAGTGGGCTGGTCTGTGTGAAGAACTTTTTAAACTTCATAGAAATGGTTTAGAAAATACTGCTGTCAAAACGCTCTGTGCACACTGGATTTTTGGTGGGAGGTGAGCTGAGGCAATAGGGATGTCCACTTTTATTTTACTTGGAAGATGTTCCCTTAAAATCAGAAACTTATGAAAAGGCTTGAAAAATGTAATGGGTAGAGGCAAATCAGAAGAGTTGTCTGTTTTGAAGGGAAGGCGGGTACCTGTAACAATATGGTGGCAGTGCTCTAGTGAGGTCGCACCTGCATTTCCCACCATGATATTCTCTCTGTTCTTTGTTTGATGCTTTATGTCTTGTAGAAGCAGTTGGCCAGTAGTTAACTGATAAGTATAAAACCCGTTCTTGAAGGATCCTCCTTCCCTAGCTGCAGGCCCAATGTCTCCTGGAAAATACCACAGAATTAGCTAACACTGAACTTTATTTATAGAAAAGAATATTCTCCCTATAGCTTCTCTCTCTGCTTCACTGTAGCAGTTCTTCCTAGAGTCTTCCCTAGTCCTGTCCTGCCTACCTTCTTGCTACAGATTTTGAAGAAACTTATGTAACCTCATATTTTTCGCTGCTCTGCAAGATAGTAATGAACCCTTCCAGCAGTTATGCAATACTGATGTGATTTTAGTCTTCCAGTTGCCCATGTTGCTTGTGAAGGCAGCAGTGGAAAGTAAGACTGATGAGAGTATTTTGTTTCTCACACTGCTGATGTTTTGGAAGCAGCCAACAGGGGCTCAGGGGCATGGATATGTACTGACTGGCATTGGGAAAGCTGTCTTCCCCACCATAAGGGCTAGAAACTTAATTTAGTAAATAAAAAATGGAACTCTACAATATGTGACTTCCACAGAGAACCTGACTGTGGGTGCATCTACACAAGATGCTTATTGCCCATTGGACTAATTCTACCGCGCTGGCAAAAACCGTGCTAATTCACTAATGTACAGTACATTAGTCCAATGGGCATTAAACGTCACCTAGAAAGTGTTCATCTGTGCTAATGCACAGTAATGCCAATTACAGCACATTACTGGATGTGTAGACATGCCCTGTGAGTTGTCCACTTCATCTATGAAGTGCTGTTTTCAGAGTCTCCTGCTGTGAATTGTCATGGTGAACAGGGAAGATGAGCTCTTAATGTGAGCCATGAGAAATCCTAAAACCTGCCTTGTCAATCTGTGATGCATGCAAATTACCAGGTTTTGTATTTATATTAATTGGAACACAAATTGAATTCCAAGTTGTCTTGGACCAACAAGAGGCTCTAGCAGCAGGTTGTCTAGGCTATTCAAACTCCTCCCAAGAATTATAAATGAAGCCACACTCTCCAGAAGCTTGGTGGAAGTGATTGCTATACCATTTTGCTTGTCATAAAATATAATCTCAATTCCCCAGCCTCAGAGGAAGCTCCGTTTTTCTATTTTGCCTCCTGCTTATTTCCCCTTTTGACAGCAAAGTCTGTCTGGGCCAACAGACCCTGTAACACTGTTTGCCCCCAAGAGAAAGATTATAATAAAAAATGAACTACCTCAGAAAACTCTTCAAACTCTTTAATCATTTAACTCAGATTATGCCCATAAAAGTGGACATATAAGTAATTTGACTTATATGCTTAAGTGTTTGCAGGATTATCCATGGACCAAGTCTGCAGTCCTTACCTAGTCAGAACTTAAATAAGACTGTTATCTGAGTGAAAGCAGCAGGATTTGGCCCTCTGTGCATAAAAAGCCTGTATAACAAAATTGGTCATGCTTTCCTTCATCC
>NW_017729024.1:1214983-1222837 GCF_001723915.1 Gavialis gangeticus | reverse complement strand
TGGTTATGTTTGCTGTAGAGAGGTATTCCCATCTAATGTGAAGGATCTTCCTGAGGCAACACTGATGGAAGCATTCCAGGTGCATAAGATGGCTTCTGTATGTCACCCACATCTCACACACATACAGGAGCATGGGGATAACCATTGCATTGTAGACCAGGATCTTAGTTTCCATCTGCAGATCTTGGTGTTCACATGCTGCCTTTGAGCTGATTTCTGGTATTTGATTCTTCATCCCTGTGTGTGTGCTAATTAGTGATCTTCCACCACTACTTACTTGTTAGTACCTGGATATATTTTCTTTCCTGGGTATGTTTGTAACAAGAAGGAAAGTTTCTTGTTGAAAGTCACCTTAGAGATTTTTTTCCCCCCTCAGGAAGACTTAGCAAGGCAGACAAAGAGCTCATCATTGTGGCTACAAGCATGATTAACAGATGTCCGTACTGCGTCACTGCACATGGGGCTTTGCATCGAATATACTCTAAAAAGCCGACATTGGCCGATCAGGTGGGTTTTTTTTAAAGAAACTAGTTTCTGAGAATATCAGAACTAGCTGGTAGAGGCTTTACCTGCCTTACATACTGTTTTGAAGTATGAAAAATGTATGTGCCTCTCTTTTTCCTTGGTGTTAAAGATGTCAAGGGTTTCAGTCCCGCATGGGCATAAAGTAGGGCATGAGTACGATTGTACTTCACTTCTCTTTGCCCAAGCATGTCTCCTTGTTTCTTTGCTCATGACCAGGTTGTCCTTTCCTAATAGCTGACACATGGAACTTAAACAACACATAGTGGCTGGTTTAAGTTGTTATCTAGTCCACCCGTGACTCCAATGACCATGCAAATCTTCCTCAAGGTGATGGTGCAGTCAGTGTTACAGTGGCAGAAAAGTTCTAAAATTAATAGTGGAGGGGGGGTGGTCCATCCCTGATAACCTGCCTGTTTGGGCTCTGCACTGACAACGTGCATGGCCTCTCTGGAGTTCAGAAAATAAATCCCCTTTTCTCCCCATTTTGTATGGAAGTTTTGCTCAGTGGAGTTACATGGCCTGTTGGTCATGTTGGTCACAACCACACCCACTCAACTGCTTTGGATAGATCTACTACAAAGCAATGCAGCCTGCTGGGAAAGTAGTGTCTCCTTTCCATGACCATCCCATTCCCCACCTTGCACTGCTCAGCTGGATTGCCACACTCCTGCTGCATGCATTTCATGATAAAGAGTAAGATGTATAGCCGTAGCTTGAAATTGCAGCAAAGTATGCTTTTCTTCACTGTTAGAACAGTGGGGCAGTGGACTAGATTTCCTAGGGAAGTTGTGGAAATTTCCTTCCTTGGGGATTTTCAATAAGAGGTTAAATAAGTCTTGGTTAGGGATGATTTAGGAGAAGCTATGCTGAACATGTGCTTCAAAGAGCAACAGTTGACAGTCCAAGAGCTGTCCACTCATGGATCACTGGGAGATAATGAGACTAGCTCTAGTGCAGAGCAGACGGATATTGGTGAGGACAGACGCCCAGCAGCAGAAGAATGAAGCAGAGCTCCACACCTGGCTTAGTTACAAAAGGAGATTAAAGAAGTTGGGAAAAGTTTATGGAGGAGAAGGACCATAGAAAGGGGTGTGAAGTGTGGTGTTTTTTGCTGTTCTCAGGGTACAGAACAGAGTTGAGGGTGTTTGTTTTTTCACTACTTGCTTCTGAACTTAGCTGGTTGCTACATCGAGCAAGGAAGGAATTTTTTCCATGTTTCCCCTGCTGTTACTGCCCATGTCTGGGTTTGTTTGTTTGTTTTGTTTTTTTGGGGGGGGGCGGGTTGGGGGTCATGGAGGGAGGGGTGTTAGTTTTAGAAACATTGGATGTTGGCTGCAGCCAAGGGTGGGGATTTTGACTGGGGTATGCTGATGCCCTTCTGGAACTAAAACCCAGAGATTCTTGGTTAGAGGGTGTTGTCCCACTGCCCAGGGTCAGGCAGCTGATCACCACATTTAGGGTCAGGAAATAATTTTACTGCACAACCAGATCAGCATGGCCTTGGAGACGGGGGGTCGCCTTCCTCTAATGGGGAGGAAGGAGAGCTGCACGGTTCTCTTCCTTGGATCCTGAGTGTATTTGACAACGGTTGCAGTGACAAGACATTAACAGCCCTCCTCCCTGTCCTTTACATGTGGCCAGTTAGGATGTTTTGGAACAATGTAGTTGTGTGACAGGGTTATTTCTCTAGTTTTTAGCAATAAGTTAGATAAGTATTTATATGGGATTGTTTGGATAGGGATGATCTTGCCTTGAGCAGGGGTTGAAGTAGGTGATCTCCTAAGGTGCTTTCCAGCCCTTTTCTATGAAGTCTCAATTTGAAGGACTGAATTTGAAGCTGCTTCTGTAACAACAGATAGATACATGCGCAAGCCTAAAATTGACCAGTCCAGCAAATATAGAGATAACTCAGACCTTTGCTTGGTGCTTGGAGAGCCAGGGAGCAAAAATGATGGCAAACTGCCTTTGTATATCCCCACATTCTCAAGTGGGCTTGCATCTTCCTGACCCATGTCATAACTTAATAGCTTTGCCCTGATTTTTTTGTCAGAAGTGCTGACCTATATATGGTTTCCACTGCCCTCAGCCGGAGTTGTGGCTCTGCATTTCTGACTGTTGGGGCAGTGAAGTTAGAATTAGTGACACAATGACCCTAAATCATTCACAACTCTAGAAAATGCTGTTCTTTGTTTTTCCTTTGCTGCCACCGTGCCATTATAGTACCAACATATCTTCTAGAAGGAAACAACTCCTTTAAAGCATGGGTTTCTAACTAGTGGGCCGCAGGCTACATGCAGCTTGCAAGGGATTAATCTGCTCCCCAACACCCAGCTGCTGCTCCCCCCGTCACTCTGGTTGCAGCAGCCAAGGCTGGTGTCTCTGGGCTCCCCCTCCCCCCTATATTCCCTCTCCCAGGGACTGGTGCTACGTGGTGTAGTGGTGGCAGGGGAGCAGGGGGAGGGAAGTGCCTTGCACACATGGTGCAGTGGGAGAATGTGTTTTATGTCATTTGGAGGATGTGTCTTAGTTCCTCAGTGAAAGAAAGTGTAGCTTTGATGGAAGAATCCAGGTTCTTTAGTTTTTGACCCAGATGTGCTGTTTACAATCTAAATGCATGTTTCCTTCATACGCACATATGCACACTCATCTATTGGACTTTCTTGCAGGTTGGTGTGAATTGGAAACTGGCTGATCTAAGTGATCGGGAGAAAGCAATGCTGGAGTTTGCTGTAGCAGTTAGTCATGCTGAAAATATAACTGAAGAGCACTTCCAAAAACTGGAGGCACATGGGTTTGACCGGGAAGATGCCTGGGACATAGGAACAATCACTGCTTTTTTTGCCATGTCTAACCGTATAGCTCACTTCACTGACCTGCGTCCAAACCAAGAGTTCTACACCATGGGCAGAATACCCAAGGAGAAGGAAAAGGCAGAAACTTCTTAACACTGCTGTGATGGCTACAGCTTGATATGGAGACATACCACATTCTTAAATGCCAAGGCTTACTGGCTGCATCTACACAAGACACTGACTGCACAGTTGTTACTGCACAGTAGTATCACCAAATGGCTTTTTTGTGATGCTGACTGCGCAGTAGGCCAAAACTACTACGCAGTAGCATCACATCACGCTTGCTGCCATGCAACGCTACTGCACAGTAGTCACAGGCTACTGTGCAGTCAGAGTCTTGCGTAGATGCAAGCACTGAATATGTAAAAGGTGCAGGTTAAAACTAGATTGTCACCAGAGGATATCAGATGGGAAATGGACTTTGCTTCACTTCAGTGAAGAAAAATCTGGGAAGGTGTTTCAACAGCTTGCCAATTGCCAAACCTTGTCTTAAAACTATGTTTTGAGTGTGATAAAGTGTCTGGGAAACATGCTGTGATTTATAAATATGCTGTTAAGCAACTTTTTCATGACCTCCATACTGTTTGAGTGAATACAGGATGGGCTTTTATATATACAGTACAACACAATTTTCATGTAGGTTGTAATAATTTCTTGTAGTAATTTTGCTAATGATCTGAGATTTGTGTATAAATAAGGATAAGGGAAGAGGGGTTAGCATCTTTGCCTTTCTCAACCCGGTTAATTTGTTCCTCCAATGAGGACCTAATGCTGCCTGTGTAACTTTATAATCAGTTCAGTGGAGCATTATTTCAAGCAAGATTGGGAGAATAATCAAAGCAAGCCTGACCCAGGTCTCAGTGATTTCAGTGGAAAATGTCTGGTTGGCTTTTTGGGGAGTTAGAGCAAGCTAGTACAAGGCTGAACAAGAGCTCTGTAGTAAAGGCCTAAGAGAGAAATTTTTATAAGAGCAGACACTATGCCAGTAACAACAGCTAAGGTGAAATGGCTTTTTTTTTAATTGATCAAGATGAAAAAGTTCTAATGCACTGAAGAAAAAAATCAGGAAGAAATTGCATGCATGACCCATGTTGCCATCTCTTGCTATTTTATCTCTATTCACCTGCCATCTGGTGTTTCTCCTAAAGCAATTATATGAGGATCTCACTAGGTCACTGTTTAGAAAAGTAAGTTTCTGTCCCCGGGGTTGTGGGGAAAACCTTGAAAATGTGAATTCTAATGACAAAGACATCAGGAGGCAAATAAAGAGAATCCAGTACTTATTTTAGTACCGAGCCCTTGCAATTTAGTGCACTGCAAAAATATTCCTTTCCAGCCTGTTTCTCTCACTTCTTTTCAGTAGGCAGGCCCCGCACCCCAGTTACTATGAAACATGAGAGAAAGTGTGTGGGGAAACAAGAAAGGTGGGAACCAGGGGTCCTGTCTTATGCACGTTGAAGATAAAAACCAGACCTTTTGCCCTCGATCTAATTGCATGTGTCAAAACCCAAAGCTCATTTTTGCTCACAGCTGGGCTCAGCAAAGCCCAGTGCATTCTCCACGATGTGCAATGGTCACGCAGGCGTTAGGTGCCTTATTTGATGCACACAGGCTGCATGGGTGTGAGTCCACAGAGAAACTGCTCCCCTCCCTCTCCCCGGGCTTGGGAGAGGGTCACTAATTATGCAGCCACCGATTCTAGAGAAAAGGAATGTGCAAGCTAGGGCAGGTGTGCAGGTTGGGGGTTAGTAACATGGGCTCCAAGGAGGAGTCACTGAGCAGAGCGCAGTAGCCAGCACTCACAGGCCTGCCACTGAGTCCAAGAACAGTGGACACTGCCCAGTGAAACATTGCCTGGGACTGTGAGGGGATGAGGGACAAGAAGACAACCTTGCAGTCATATGGGGTCTATCCCAATAGAGCCTTCTTCCTGGTAAGGTGGCAGACGCAAGGGGTGGCAGGGCTAGATCCCAGCACTTCAGGTATGCAGGGGAGCTTCTGGCCAGGATGCTGCCAGCTGAATCTGCTCTCATCTCTTGCCTCGAGCTGTGGAGCCCCCATGGCACCTCACCCCTTCCCCTTCATAGAATCATAGAAAATTAGGGTTGGGAGAGACCTCAGGAGGTCATCTAGTCCAACCCCCTGTTCAAAGCAGGACCATCCTCAATTAGATCATCCCAGTCAAGGCTCTGTCTAGCCGGGTCTTGAAGACTTCCAAGGATGGAGTTTCCACCACCTCTCTGGGTAACCTGTTCCAGTGCTTTACTAGCCTCCTCATGAGAGAGTTCTTCCTAATATCTAACCTAAGCTTCCCTTGCCGCAACTTGAGACCATTGCTCCTTGTCCTGTCATCTGCCACCACTGAGAACAGTCTAGCTCCATCTTTTTTTGAACCCCTGTTCAGGTAGTAGAAGGCTGCTATTAAATCCCCCCTCTGTCTTCTCTTCTGCAGACTAAATAAACCCAGTTCCCTCAGTCTTGCCTCATAAGTCATCTGCTCCAGTCCTCTAACCATTTGTTGCCTTCCACTGGACTCTCTCCAAATTGTCCACATCCTTTTCTATAATGGGGGGCCCAAAACTGGACACAATACTCCAGATGTGGCCTCACCAGTGCTGAATAGAGAGGAATAATTCCATTAACCTACTGGCAACACTCCTACTAATGCAGCCCAGTATGCTATTAGCCTTCTTGGCAACAAGAGCACACTGCTGACTCATATCCAGCTTATTGTCCAGTGTAACCCCCAGGTCCTTTTCTGCAGAGCTGCTGCTTAGCCAGTCAGTCCCCAACCTGTAGTAGTGCATGGGATTCTTCCATCCTAAGTGCAAGACTTGGCATTTGTCCTTGTTGAACCTCATGAGATGTCTTTTGGCCCAATCCTTCAATTTGTTTAGGTCACTCTGAATCCTAGCTCTACCCTCCAGCGCATCTACTACTCCCCTCAGCTTGGTGTCATCTGCAAACTTGCTGAAGATGAACTCCATCCCATCTTCCAGATCATTAATGAAGATATTGAACAAAACCAGCCCCAGGACTGACCCCTGGGGCACTCCACTTAATACCGGCTGCCAACTAGGCATCGAGTCATTGATCGCTACTCATTGAGCCCAGTGATCCAGCCAGCTTTCTATCTACTTTACAGTCCATTTATCTAACCCATACTTCCTTGGCTGGCTTGCAATAATGCTGTGGGAGACAGTATCAAAAGCCTTGCTAAAGTCAAAGTATATCACATCTACTGTTTTTTGCACGTCCAGAGTGTGGCATTGCAGTAGGGGACACTACTATGCAGAGCCACCCACCTCACTGTGCCAGGCCCAAAACCATGGTTCAGGAGTCCCCCTGGGGGAGCCTATGGCTGACCATCCCCCTTCCTAGAGAAGACCAGCAAGCCTGGGGTAATGCTGCCACCACCCGGGCACTGGTCTCAGTTAGGGCTCTGTGCAGCCCAGGGTACACAGACCCTCCAAGCCTTGGGACTGCTTTTGCCTAACGGTGATATTTCAGGGGGCTTCTTCCCACCTGAAGCACCCAAAGATAGCCTCCGGCACTAGAAGAAAATAGAAAGCCAAGCCCAATGTAGCTGGCCCAGCCAAGGGAGCAATTAAGGCCTCTCTCTCCACTCAGGAATTCACAGCCAGTTACGCTGTAACCTGATACCGTTACTGATCGGGGGATGAGAGTGGGGAGTAGAACACAGGAGTCAGAAATACACTTTGAGCAAACCAAAATAAGTTAAGCCCTACAAATCTTGGGTTGGGGACCCTTTTAATATGCATCTGAATTACTTAGTTCTAATCAGCAAGGGCATTCAGCAATGCCTGAGGACTAAAAGGGGGGTGTACAACCAGTGGAAAGGAGGAGCTATCACCAAGGAGAAGTACTCCTCCTTGGCCTGTGAGTGTAGGAGGGATATTAGGAAGGCTAAGGTAGAGATGGAACTCAGGCTAGCGTCCAGGATTAAGGACAACAAAAAGTCCTTTTTCAAGTACATTGGGAGCAAGAAGAGGGCACCAGGCAATGTAGGGCCCCTGCAAGATGCAAACAGTAATGTTGTGGCTACGCCAGACAAGAAAGCTGATATTTTTAACAGTTTCTTTGCCTCTGTTTTCTTGAACAGGGACCGGGATATCCCACCTACCAGAGGTAGGGACAATCTCGGGGATAGCTCTGACAGGCCTTGGGTCAGCGCAGAGGTAGTTAGGGATCTTCTGGAAGGGCTAGACATTTTTAAATCTGCAGGTCCAGATGACCTGCACCCAAGAGTGTTGAGGGAACTGGCAGGGGTCATCGCGGAGCCCTTGGCCTGGCTGTATAAGCATTCGTGGTCATCTGGTCAGGTGCCGAAGGATTGGAAACTGACTAATGTGGTCCCAATTTTCGAGAAAGGGAGGAAGGAGGACCCAAGTAACTATAGGCCCGTAAGCCTCACCTTGGTGCTCAGGAAGATCTTGGAGAGAATCATCAAGGAGCA
>NW_017729024.1:1214612-1214846 GCF_001723915.1 Gavialis gangeticus | reverse complement strand
GACTTTAAGAAGGCCTTTGACACTGTTTCTCACCCCATCCTCATCAATAAATTAAGCAACGATGGCATTAATGCCTGCACAGTTGGATGAGTAAAAAATTGGCTGATGGCGCGCACCCAGGGAGTAGTGGTGAACGGGTCGTACTCAAACTGGTGAGATGTGAGAGTGGGGTACCCCAGGGCTTGGTCCTTGGGCCCGCACTGTTTAACATCTTCATCAGCAACTTGGACGAGG
>NW_017729024.1:1213255-1214289 GCF_001723915.1 Gavialis gangeticus | reverse complement strand
CTTCCCAGGGAAGTGGTCCTTACCCCTACCTTGGGCAAATTCAAGAGGAGGTTGGTTGATCACCTGTCTGGGGTCTTGTGAACCCAGCATTCATTCCTGGCTGTGGCAGGGGGTCAGGCTAGATGATCTGATCAGGTCCCTCCTGACCCTAGCTACTATGAATCTACTAGGTAGTTTTCTAGTCTTTACTTATAAAGCATCTTCAGGCAGCAGCCTGGAGTCTTTGGTTGATCGTTTTCAAAATGCGCCCGAGGAAGAGAGCGAGCTTCCCCTCCCCTGGGTGACCAGGTTGTACCAGATAGCAAACAAGTGAAAGAGACAGAGGTATAGCTGGACTGACCCAAACAGGGGTGGACAGAGGGGGATTCTTCACATCCAGTGCCCCCTGCAATATAGGCTTTGTAATATAAATGAGACTCTTGGTGCATCATAAAAGATTAACTTGGCTCTCAGCAATGGCCTGCTCTTGCAAATGAAGCTTTTGTAGTGGCTTTGTTTGCTCATGCCGGAAGGGAATCAAGTTGGTCAGGCATGACTTGCCATTGGTGTGTCCATGCTGACTGCTCCTGATCACTTTCTTGTTCTCCAAGTGCTTAGAAATAGATTCCTTGAGGACCTGCTCCATGATTTTTCTGGGGACCGAGTGAGGATGACTGGTCAGTAGTTCCCTGAATCTTCCTTCTTCCCTTCCTTAATGATAGGCATTGTTTGCCCTGATCCAGTCATCCGGAACCGCCCCAGGTCACCACCACTTTTCAACCTCGCTGGCCAGCGCTCCGCAACCTCAGCAGGCAACTACCCCGCCCCCACCCTTGTCTGAACAGCCGCTCCCGCCTCCGCCCTGCCCGAGCCAGCGCGGGGGGGGGGCGGGGCCGATATCCCGGACGTTCCCGAGGGGCGGGGCCGTGGGAAGAGGCTGGGGATTGGCCGGAGCCGCTGACTGTAGACGCTGAGCGTCTGGGTGCGAAGGGGCGGGTGCAGACTTTGGGGGCGGGGCGACAGGAGGAAGGGGCGGGTCCAGTCGCTGGACGTTT
>NW_017729024.1:1185650-1213245 GCF_001723915.1 Gavialis gangeticus | reverse complement strand
CGGGCCCCGGCGGGGTTGGGGGCCGGGGCGGGCTGCTGGGCTGGCTGCGGCGGCGGGGCCTGGGCCGGGGGCCCTTCGTGGACCCGGCGCGGGACAACTACCGCGCCTTGACGGGGCTGTACAGCGCCATCCAGCCCGCCGACTCTGTGTCGCTCAGCACCCGCACGCACGGCGCCGTCTTCAACCTCGAGTACTCGCCCGACGGGTAAGGCCGGGCCCGGGCCGCCCCCTTCGCGGGTGTCGGGCCCGGGGCTGGGAGGAGCCGCCTGTTGCCTTCCCTGTGAGGGGCCCGAGCGCTGCCCTGAGCCGTGGGGGCAGGAATGGCAGCGCTGTGTGCCCACCCAGGGAGCCTCTTATGTAACCGAGGCATAATGCTAAGGCCAGTAAGCGATCAAACCTCTGCAGGTAGAAATAGCGCATCCACAAATCCTTAAACAAAGCACAGTCCACAAAGCCTCTTTCCAGGGTGTCCCAAATCCCCTGATTCTTGGTGGGCAGCAGAAATCTTCCCCACAAAATGTGGTGTGTTGGATCCTGCTCATCACCTGACTGGTTTTTGAATGATAAGGGATGTGTTAATCCGAAGCAGTAGGTAAAAGTTTAAGCTAATTAATCAATTTCTGCACTTGATAAAGCCTAGTTGGATTTATTTCCTCTTCTTTTTTAATGGAAAATGTTGCTAATGGAAACTCAGTATGCATCTGTTCATGTTTTGTGAGGCCAAACCCTTGCTTGTGCAAGTAATGCCACTGACTTCAGGAAGATTAGCAAAACTGACTGCTGACAGTGGTGTGGCTAATAGTGCATGCATTTAGGATGCTGCTTTCTTGCAAAATATAAGGCTGGTTGCAGACAGAAAAACCTTGGGACCCGCCCTACCACCCCCAAGTGAATCCCCATCCTAATGACCACCTGGGCCATGTTCAGCAGATGCATACATTGCAGGGATTAGCTCAAAGTGTGGTACTTGACATTTTCAGTTTTATGCCTGCTTGGAGGAGACCAGATTTAGTTTTAATGTCTTACCTTTTGAGACCTGCTGAGAGTAGAAACAAGTTATTTGTGCACTGGGGAACTATGGCACTCTGCTGTCCAGCAATATATTTGCTTATAAGTGTAGCAGGTGACCTGGCAGTAGATTGGCATCATTCTGATTCTCATCTGATTTAGCAATTAGGCTACCGGCAGCAAGCACTCAGCAGTAGTAGTAGGGCATATCAATGGAGGATTAACCTAGCATTTTTGTGAGAGATCGGGGTTTGGAACCAAAGGAACATTACTTTGAATTATTTGAATTTGAAGTGTTATAGACCTGTAGCCCGTTCGTTTTAGACTAGAGGTAACAGAACGCTAAAATCTACTTTAAAATATAGACAAAATTAAAAAGAGGGAGTTAGATGAGCTTAAAGAAGGATGGAAGGTCCTAGAACAACAGCACAATGTGGAACAAGCAGAAGTCAGAAAAATATATTTGAACAATCACTTTTTGCAGCGTGTTTTCATTTTAGTTGACTTGCACCCCCCAAAGTGGACACAACCATATTTTGTTTCTGGACAACCAAATACAAAGTTTTAATGGCCAAGGACAAGCTGTGAGTGGTAATTATAGCCTCCCAGATGCACTAAAACTTAATCAGAGTCAAGTTCCAGTTCTCCTTTGATATCGGTAGCGAAACTACCGATGAACTCAAGCAGTTATGTCACACCAGATCTGGCTCCTTAATCTGCCTCATACGCCATTCTCAGAGCAGGACAGAATGAAATTTCAATAAGTACCAAACTGAGCCCTTGGCAGTTCTCACGTTGGGACAGATGAATTCCTCTGTCATGTTTCCAGTATGTAAGTGTATAGTCGTGGCAATTTTTCAAAACAACAGGGTCGGTCTTCTGCTGAGATTGCAGGAGCTGGTGGCATAAGGGATGGAAGTGAAATGTTTTATGCTGGGGTAGCTGTGCTGGTGATGTAAATACCTAGTGAAGGCGAGCAGTGTCAGTTCAGTGTTGCTTGCTATGGTGCAGCATAGTTACAACAGCACAAAGGTCCCCAGTTTGGACAGGACATGTTCATCTCTCCTGTCATCCTGTGCTGTCTGGAAGCACAAATTTGAGGAGCTACTGGATTCTAGTTTCTGGCAAATATTCTGGCAGGTATTCTGCTTCCTGGGGTTGGTGGAGCAGACAGCTGTCAGTCTTTGATGTGCTTCACTGCATTGTTTTAAAGCAGTTCAGAATCCTGTCATGCTAGGAAAATCCTTAGCCCTCCCTTTAGAACAACTTTAAAATCTACTTATAGGATAGGCAGTGGAAACTGATCTTAATAGTACTAAATTGGGCTTGGTAACATTTACCTGTCTTTAAAATGTTGTTTTATAGTAATGATAGAGGATACTATTGGCTAGTGCAAAATCATATTTCTTTAAAAGACTGTGGACTTTTGATGCTTTATATGGCTCTTTGGAATTCGGAAATTACCTTGCTGCCGCTTCCTTGTTGCTATTATCTATGAACATGTCTCTGCCCTAATATGTCCTACAGTCCTTGTGTAGTTAAATGAGACAAACCACAGGTTGGATGTCAAATGTTATCATTCTGATGAAGGCTAATTCAGTTAGTCAGTGTATGAATTTAGCTTTCTGGTGGAGCATTGTTTAACTAGTATATTCTGAATGTTTTCTTTGTACTGACTTTAACAGGATTTGAGTCAGTCCCCAAATAAGCAGCCACCCAGCCCAAATTTTAGAAAAAAGAAAGAATGGTTATAGTTTCCTAGGCCAAGAGGGACAGTCAGTTGGATTTGCTGCAGCTACTAGCTTGTTACTTAACATGCTCTGGTCCATGTTAGTTAACATGCCTAAAGGATGGTATCATAGTTTAAATAACAAAACCTTGCATTACTGATCAGCTGGTGCTTAAGTACATGGTGATTATATTTTATACTTCTGGATCTTTTTAAACTACTCCAGCTAGTAAGATGGTAATATGACCCACATTCTAGGATTCAGTGCCACATGTACT
This sequence comes from Gavialis gangeticus, assembly GCF_001723915.1. Taxonomy (NCBI): domain Eukaryota; kingdom Metazoa; phylum Chordata; order Crocodylia; family Gavialidae; genus Gavialis; species Gavialis gangeticus. The sequence continues at coordinate 1,210,230 of NW_017729024.1, read as the reverse complement.
ACTTATTTCTATGCTAGGTACGCTATTACTGTCAGTTCACCAAGCTTATTCAGAGCTGGCTATTAGAGGGTCTTTTAGGAATAGCATCTCTTGTCTCTTCAGGATAAGGGGGCAGACTAGATGATCCTAAGGTCCCGTCTAACCCTTGGATTCTAGTACACTATTCAAGCACAAATTGATATAGCTTTGCAAAATGCTTTAGACAAGTGTTTGCATTCCATAGGCGGAGGAAGACTGTGAAATGGCCACAGAAGTCTGTTATAAACTTTGGGTTAGAACCCATATTGTTGTCTACATCCTCTTTCTCCTTCCATTTAATAGGCTGCAGTTATGAACAGAGCTGCACACATACAGAGCTCCAGTTTCCATATGTATTCCTAGATTTTAATTCTCCCCCACCCAGTAGCCAGTAGGTTAGACTACAAAGGCACTGATGGGACAAAACACCCTTAGATAACACTTTGTTCAAAACTCTTATAACTCTACTCAGCCTGTGGATTGATCTGTGTTGTCATCAAGTTTTATGCAGTAGCGTAATAATTATAAATTAGCCGTTATTGAATTAAAGGGTTCACATGACCTGTCCAGTGGATATGCCAGCTATGTATCAATTTATGCCAGCTGCCAGACTGCAAAGGAGAGCAGGTTTTTTTTTTTCAGAACAGGTGACAAAGAAATGACTTCATAGTTGAGTAGACAGAATGCCAATGTTAAATTTCTTATATGAGACTGCACAGCGGAAAGAAGGCGATGGAACAAAGCTAGCTGCGCAAAATCGGAACAGAGTCTTGGGCTTTGTGAAATGTGCACAGTTGGTAACAAAGCAGAGATGAGAATAGGTCTAATGGATGCCTGTCAGAGTATTTAAAGACTTGACTTTACTTCATTAAATGAGTAATACCTTTCCTTTTCTCTTACTCTCTTCAGGTCAGTGCTGACTGTTGCTTGTGAACAGACTGAAGTTTTACTTTTTGACCCCATATCTTCAAAGCACATCAAAACTCTCTCTGAAGCTCATGAGGACTGTGTAAATAATATCAGGTCAGTCCCTTGGGGGAGGGAGTGTGGGGGGAAGCCAAGTTTAAATGTAAGAAAATGCCATCATTTTTTTAATGGTAGATGTTTTTTGTGCACTGTGGTGCTGTCATAATTTACCGTCCAGTCCTCTCTTCTACACATTTTATCCAGCCAACAGAATGTGATTTAATGTGTACTGTTTGTCTTGTTTTGCTGCATCCTGTTGCAGGGGAGGGAGTGAGGGAGAACAGGGTAAGAAGTAAAAGAGCAGTATTGTGTGTCTGGTTGCAATATGAAACATACACACTTGTTCCTTTAAATGACTGTGGTTTGAGGGATGCAGTGGAGGGCATGGTTTTTAAGGAATATTGGTTATTTCAGTTTGTCTAGTAACTGTGGGGTGTGTTTTGTAAGTACCAGGCACAGGAAGGAAAGGATTTGTATTTATACAAAGCCAGAACTTGGAAAGATTTAAAAAGATGGGCATTTATTTGGAAAGCAAGGATATTTGGTGTTTTAGTTTAATCAGGGTTTAGGAAAGGGAAATCACATAGTCAAGTCCTTAAACTAAGGGTGGGCAAAATGGCGGATCCAGCCAGAGGTCGGACTCCATTTCCCAGCAGCCCCTGCCTATGTCACTGCAGTCAGTTTCCATGGAGACCCCAGCAGCAGTGACAGCTCGGGGGCCAGGGTTTTCATGGAGACTGGCCCCAGCAGCACTGGCAGGGCACATGGCTGGCTGGGGAGCTGCTCTGTGGCCAAAGAAGGGATGTTGCAGTGGTGACAGCGTGGTCCAGAGCCAGGGCAGAGCTGCGATCCTCTGTCTGGATGCCCCTACCCAGAGTGTGGGGGCAGTGGATCACAGCTCTGTCCCAGCTCTGGACCATGCTGTCATCACTGCAGGATCCCAGCCCTGGAGCAGCCTCATGTCCTGCCAGTGCTGCTGAGGCTGGTCTCCATGGAAACCATGGCCTCATTGTCACTGCTGGAGTCTCCATGGAAACCAGCTGCAGCAACATGGGCAGGGGATGCTGGGAAATGGAGTCTACCACTGGCCAGACTTTGCCCGCCCTTACCTTAAACCAGTCTCTGACTCTGGAATTAGAATGTGACCTTCACTGGGGACTGATTATCTACTACAGGGTTCCTTGCACCTGAGACTACCATCATTGGAGACAGAATTGTGGCCTATAGATGGAGTGAGAAGCTGATGCAGTGTGGCAAGTCTTATGTCAAAGTGAAGATGTCCCATTGGGTTTGTCAAACAAAGAGTTTTGACATTGAACTAAACAATGAATGTGATGGACTGCACTGTATTAGAATCTAACTCTCAAAACTTACTGTCTGTTTATAAAGGAGGTGGGAACCCCTGATAATCTGAGGGGCCTGAGTCATAAGTTTCTGTGGAAAACTGTTAAACTTTAAATATGTAGTTATTACAGTTGTGAAGGTAGTCTCCCAAATGGGAGCTGATGCAGTGTTGCCTGTCTGAGCCTGTAGACAGGATTACAGCTTCTGTTAGCTCATAGCTTCTCAAGATTGCAGCAGGACAAATTGACATGGCCAGTTTTATTGCTACTCTTCAGAATTCTGGAGAAAAATGATTGATGGGTTCACACTGTGGCTTGTTCAGCACAAGAAGAGTGATGATTAAATATTTTTGGAAGACCTCAACAAGAGAACTTGGTGATGTGTTGCATAATGAAGATACCTTCCTGTGCTGCCCCTCCTCTCTCTTCTTAAAAGTGGGGGCTGAAGCTTTGTTTTTCAGACACTCTTTACCCAAAGTCTTGTATGAAAGATGAACAGTTAAAGGTGGGAGTGCAAAAGCAAAGACTGATTTTTCCCAAGAGGCATTAACAAGGGACCTTTCTGCTGAAGTCCTGTTGTACTCTGAGTGTACATTCTGCTACCCTAACCTCCTCCTTATTCCGGGACTCCACACCTTGAATTTAGAAGTATATTCTATTTACGTTATACTCTAAAAATGATTTTTATTTGTTCATTTATTTATTTTTAAATAAGGCATCCTTGGGTTCCTTGTTTGTCAAAGGTTTTCATATCAGACATTCTTAGTTTATAACCAAAAGTGGCCTGATTGGTTAATATACCAATCTGCCAATATAAGCTGAATTAGGAGGCAAACCTGATGCTTTCCTTTTCAGGCATCTCTGCTCTGGGTTCTACTTTTTGTATTCAACTGAAACTGTTTGTGCTAGTGTCTGACTCCTAGTGACCTAGCCAAGTCTCAGAGCCAGTTTTCCATCCCCCTCCTTGGCCTATGAGCTGCCTTATGGGAAGCTGACCATGTTCTTCTTGAAATCTGGTCCTTCCCTGGCTGTTGTGATTTTTGCCCTTCCTGCTTCTGCTGCTCTTCTACTTGTCATGTCAAAAGATCCTCTTTGTCCCCCCCTTTCTCCTTTCTGTGAGGTGTCCCACAGGGCCCTCCCCTTCATGTCCCTGTACTTTATCGGGGTAATCTCAGTCACAAATACCAATTCAACTGCCATCTCTCTGCAGACAGCTCACAGATATACCTGTTGGTTCCAGATTTGCTGCCTCCTATCCAAACACAACTCTTAACCCAGTGATTCTCAACCAGAGTACTGAAAGGTCCTTTTAAGGGTGTAACACAGTATTTGCACTGCAGGGTGTGCAGATACCTACACAAGATAAACCCAGAGATTTCAAATAAGAATTTATAGTGCCAGAAACATTCTAGCATGTTATGGTCTTCCCAAGTTCTTTGCAACAGAGGAATTGCTCTATTGTTTTTCTGTGGTCAAATAATGAGCAAAATTAAGCTTTTGGAAATGGAATGCCAGTAATTCAGAGACATTATGGAGGGGGTACATTATGGAGGGGGTGTCTTGAGTCTAAAAAGGTTAAACTACTGTCTGAAACTGTCATTTTGACATGAAAATAGAGTTGAAGTTCAGTATGCCAAAAACAGTTAATCTTTCTATTTAAGACATTCTGCTGTTCCATTTCTTGATCACTGTGGGTATCCCCTCTATCCTGTCTGTCATTTAGGCCCATGATCTCATTATTATCTTTGACTTGGACTTCTCTCCAAGTACTGGTATCCAGGTTCTGTCTGAATCGTTCAGGTCCTTTTTGCAGTACACCTCAGTGACATTACTGCCTTTCATGTCTCCACCCAGGTGAAACTTGTGGCAGAGTTTAACCTCGCCTCTTACTTGCTGCAGCATCCTTTTGTCCAACTTTTGAGTAGTACAGCCTTGTCCTGCCTACCCATTCAGGATGGATCTGCAAAATTCGTTTTTCTAGCTCATTGTTTCAGCTGTGTCATTGTCCCCCACCCTGCTGCCCCGTGTATACTAGAACCCTAGTCCATAATTGGATAGTCTAGGTGCTCTGGTAATACAAATGATATCTCCAGTGAAAAACACTCAGCAAACCAAGTGTTGCCTCTAATGACATGTTTGACATAATCTAGATGCTAAGAGCTTTGAAATACATGGGTGATTATGCTGAATATAAATGTATATTTTTCGGGTACAAAAATAACTGACTTAAACTTGGAACTGATGGACAAGGAAGTCTATCACCCATTTCGCTTGTCCATTGCTATGCCAGTTCATCAGAGATAGTTAGGTAAAAAGCTTACAGCTTATCCTTGGGTCATTCCCAGTGTAGTCAGTCACGTCAGCAGACTTGTGAAGAGGTGCAATTTTTAGATGGTCTGTAATTAAGAGAAATACAGTTCAACTCTTAGGTGGTGTTTATCCCTGTCCCTTTATTTTTATAATCTTGCATCTCTGCCTTCTCTTGTTCTGGTCTGCAAAGGATAGCAGCAGGTACAATTACTTTGGTCGCTAGTGCTCTCCTTGTCCCATTACAGCCAGTCCTGGTGATCTTTTTGGTTTTATTTACTCTGGACTTATTGTCAGATGCTTTTGCAAGCACCTTCCATGCAACACACTTGCTTACTTTCAGACAAGCAGTTGTATCTTTTTCTCTTGTTAAAGCAAAGCAAAATCCTACATTTTTATAGCAAAAATGACCCTACAGTCATTTTTTATCCTGTGTGTATTATAAAAATTTCACCCAGTGACTTTCACACTGGCCCACCAACTTCTGATTGTAGTAGAGCGTGATTTTTAGAAGACATGTAGACTTGATATGAGATGCTTCAAATGGCAAAACCTCATACTTCCCTTAATAGCTTTTTCTAGTGGCTTATTACTCTCACTAACTAAAGAAAATCATCCTGTTTTCTTAGTTTGGGTTTCCTAGCCTCACCTTGTATCCCTGACTTATCAGCCTTTGTCTGCTAGAGCAAAGAGCTTTGTGCCATTTGACACCACCCTTCTATGCAGGTTCTTGCAGACCATCAAATTGCCTGTTGCCACCTCAAGCTGGGATGGGTTTTAGCCAGAGACCAGAGTGTGTGAGGATAAAAAGTTTTTACCTGCTAGGATAATTGCCCCTCTGCCTGCCATAATGTAACTAGTGTGACCCATAGACTTGCTCCGTCCTGACTGCCTTCCTTGACTTTAAGATGTTTGGCATCTTCCTTCAGATAAGACTTATTGCTATAAATAGGATCCATGCTTATTCCAGGAAGTGGATGGTGTGAGTGTGGAGTGATACAAGGGTGCACTACATGTGCCTTATTTGGCGTATGTGGTGGATGATGATGCTCAGTGAATGAGTTAGGACAGCATGTTTAACTGTGAGAAGAAGTGGGTGGATAAAGATCAGGATTTGGAAACAAACACAACTTTAAATAAATACTTTTTAGTTATATGATACAATAGAAGTACAATGAAACTGATTTTAAAGCAGAAATGTATGTGAGAGACAAGAATTGCTGTGGATGATACCTTTTATTGGACCAACTGTTCAAATGGGAGGGATATTAGACAGGCTTTTGGGTACAAAGTACCCTTCCTCAGATCTGAGTTGTCTCTGTTGTATTTTAATTTCCTAATTAAAATTAGAGTTTTAAATTACATAAAGATTTATTTTTAAGCTTGATCCTTAAAAGATGGGTGTCTCTTTTTAAAAAGACGTGTTCAAGATCCTCTATAAGAATGAGAGACCAAATGGCACCAGATGAACAAGCAAATAGCATGTGCAGTATTGATAGCCATCACCACTTTCTAGCATGTAGTCAGTTCATGCTCTCCCAGGATCTGTGCCTTGAAGTTGTAACTATTTGCAGTTCAGCCTGTGGATTAAATGAGGTATGGTGTCAATTAAAAAGAAAAATGTGTGCTTGTCAACAGCAGCTATATTATAAAACATGCACAAAAAGAGGATGGAAGTGTTGGACTAAGGCTTAGAGAAGGTGAGATCTAGATAGAAGATGAGAAGCCTGGCAGCAGAAGCTGATGCTAAGAGGTGGATGGCATGAAAGTGGAGCCAGCATCCACATCCTGAGCAGTAGGTTAGGACTTGGATGGAGAGCTTCCTGGCTCCTACTGTGTTGCCTGCTTCCAGTCCTGTCTGCACCTCACTTTGCTCGCCCTATAGCCACAGTGAATGATCCCAGAGTTGTGCTAACTTTCTGCTGGTCGCTGAATAAAGGAAGAGGCAGTGAAGCCAAAGGCAAAATTAATGGAATGAATGCTTGCTTTCAGGATTCTAGGGCATGAACATGAAGGGATCCTGGTTTTCTCTGATTTAAAAAAAACAACAAACCCCCCAATTTTTGGTCTTAAAAAAAAAAGTAACCCCAAATCTAGATGGATGGATGGATTTCATTTTAATCAAGGAAAATGTGGATTTAGGGTTACTTTTTTTAACCAAAAATTAGGGATTTTTTTTTAAATCGGAGAAAACCAAGATCCCTAGTGATTATAAAGGAACTTTTGAAAAAGCTGGACACCCTCTCCTGCTCCCCACCTTAATTTTTCTTTTAAATGTGTCTGAGGTAACTGTACTGTAACTTTAAAGACAAATAGTAAGCTGAAAGTGGAACGGTGAAGTGAATATTTTACTCTGTGCTGGTCACCTGTTTGCTGGACTGATTCTTCTGTTTTCAAAAAGCATCTTCTGCTTCTCTGCTAACTTTGGGCCAGATTTTGAGAAATGCCTGTGTACTGTGTAATAACCCTGGATGTCTGATGAGCTGCCTCTTGGTAGGTTCTGTGTACAAATGCACTTTTGAAAAATTGACTGCTGCTAATTTTGTTTTGTCAAATTTTAAAACAATCTACTTTGTCATGTTTAGTGACATAGCCAGCTACAGTGAGGTCTGACTTGTGTTTGCCTCCTTCACTGATTCACTCAGCTATTTAAGAGAGCGTGGTGTTATGCTGTACAAAACAGAGAAATGCCCTCTATCCTAGGGAGTGTAGCCAAAAAAAAAAGTCTTGGATGTAAAATGTCCTAGGTACCTTAGTAGCATGGGTGCCTTTTACAGTGAGGCAAGGTTAAATAAGTGGATTAATTACAGTAGGCTTCACAGAAAATATCAGGGTTTCTTTAAAAGGGGGATTTGAATTAGGCAAAGTGAGTATTTTTATACAGCAGTAATGGGAGGAAGAGTCAGAGGAGGAATGAAGCAGTAGCAGACAAGGCAGAAACAAAGGAAGATGAGAGCAGGACAGTGTTGTCTGGTCTGTGCTCTCTGGGAGTCTAGAAACCAGAATTCCTATTGTTTTCAGCACTTTGCCTGTTCACAGAAGTAGAGGAATCCACATGCCAAGGTGAAGGCTGAAGGTCTAAATTAAATTTGACAGCCTTGATATCGGAGGTTCCTAAACAATCAGCCGTGGGAAAATCCTACCAATGATCTGAACTCTGGATAGTCATGGGGTGCTCATGCCTCATTTGTGTCTGTTACATTGCATTAAAAGATGAGAGTTGATGCATTTTAACTTCCTTGGTGCTTTCCACATGGGCAGTTGCTTTTACTGCCACAGGGATGATGTGTAATCTCCATGGGCCCTGGTTTTCCTTGATTTAAAAAATGGCAAATTCTCTGATTTTTAAAAACCCCAAAATCCATGATTTAAAGTGAAAGGCCCCCCACACTCCAGCCGTGCTGGTGTTCCTCACTCACTCCCCCCACAATAGCTCCCCAACCCTGCAGGAGGGAGGGCCCCCAGCTGCCAGGGCTATGGGGCCGGGGACCCAGGTCCTCAGTCCCCTGCCCCAACAGAAGGCAGCAGCTGCTGCAGCAGGAACACAGCCAGCTCCCCTACTGCTGCAGACTGCATGGGGGCGAGGCTGGCTACTAGCTGCAGCATGCACTCCTGAGGGTAGGGGGGACCTGTGCGCCTCCCCCCCCCCCAGATTTGTGCGGGGGCAGGGGCAGGGCTTCTTGCCCTGCTGCCCTCCCCCAGGGCCTCTGGAGTGCAGCGTGTGTTACCCAGTGTGGCAGGGCACAGTGGGACTGCGCAGGAAAGCTGCTTGCCTGTGTGAGCTCTGTGATGCCCTGGCAACACTTCCCCTGCGAGTGGAGGCAGCAGCAAGAGGTGCAAACCTGCACTGCTGTCTGTGCTGCCCCCGTGCACACAGGGGAAGTGTGGCCAGGGCAGTTTGGAACTTGCAGTGGCAGGCAACTTTCCTGCTGTGCCCTGCTGTGCCGGGTTGCACACGCTGTGCTGGGGAGGCCATGGGGGAGGGCAGCAGGGTGGGGGACCATGAGACTGCAGTGTGCACCCCCCTGTCCCCACCCTCCACACAGATTGGGTGCGTGCAGGTCCCCCCCCTGCCCCGAAGTGCGTGTAGCGGGAACTGTGTGCTGTTGGCTGAGCGGGCTCTGTGCCTCCTTGCGTGGCTTCCCGCACTCCTACAGGAAGCCACCCATGGAGGCACAAAGCTGGTCCGGACTGCCCCACAGTGCACGGACCAGGATCTATGCGCTATCAGCCCAAATGAGCTCCCCGCTTCTGTGTGCAACTTCCGTGAGAGGCCTTATAGCATGCTGCCAGGCAGGCAGGCACGCCTGCGGGAAGCTGGCTGGGGGCTGAGGGAGTGGGGAGGGGGCTGGGGAAAGCCCCATAAGGAGTGCCTGCCCAGCTGTGGTACATGGACTGGGAGCAGCACGCTATTGGCCTGAGTGGGCTCCCCACTTCCCTGTTCAGCTTCCCTGAAGGGCCAACAGCAGCTGCTCCTGGGCCATGCACCACCAGTGAGCACTCCACGTGGGGCTTCCCCAACACCTCCCTGCTCCTCAGCCCCCTGCCTCACACCTATGTCCTGCCTGCCACCCATGGCCCTCCCAGCCCTGCCAGTGCCCCTGGCTATGACCTGTAGCCCCCCAGCCCCCTGCAAATCCCACTTACCTTAGGATCCAGGAAGGAAAGTGAACCTAAGTCCAGCCTTGGGTCAAGAGCCTCAGGCCCTGCCCTTTTCATCCCCCTCTCCCTCTCACTCTGGGCAGGGTTGTGGGTTTCCCACTCTTTTTGCAAGGAGCTCTTGCAGGCTGGATCCCTGCCACCTGCAGAGCTCTTTGTAAGAGTGGGGCATCTGCAGGTATCTCTGTTAAAAGGGAGAATCTGTTTTTTCTCTGATAAAGGCAGGAAATCCATGGTTTTCTCTCTTTTTCCATGAGAAACAAAACCTGGATCCCTGGTGATCTCCAGCAAAAGATTATTTGATTCAGGGATGTCCTCATAGCAGTTATACAAACTTTATGTGGTTGGTGCTGTAATAAAAATTGTCATTCCATGTTTTAGTTTTGTTTTGTAGATCTGGTTGCATGCTCTCCTCAGTTTATACTTTGAAAGGATTAGGGAGGTAAACAAATATCCCTGCTACTCTTTGAGGCAAAAATGTAAAATGTTTGTTGGGGGATCCTATCTACTACTGTAAACTATCTTTCATTTGTAATGGTTTGTCACAAAAAATTAAAACCCACAAATACCAGTTCAGGAATAACTAAGTATGAGGTAATAGTGCCTTGGCTGTACCATGGATCTGAGTTCATTTTGATAGTTAGTTTTCTGTCCGTTTTACAGGTTTCTAGATAATCGACTGTTTGCAACTTGTTCTGATGACACTACAATAGCACTTTGGGATCTGAGAAAACTAAACACAAAAGTGTGCACTTTACATGGTCACACCAGCTGGGTGAAGAATATTGAGTATGACACCAATACCAGACTACTGGTGACATCTGGGTTTGATGGAAACGTGATCATTTGGGACACCAACAGGTATACGGGTGGTGTATGTCCATTAATGCATGAACTGTGAGAGGACAGGACTCTCCTAAATGTGAATAGCAGGATGAAGACACACTGTTTGGAATGAAAGCTTAGTAAGTTCTTTAATACAATCATTGTGGTCATTCATCAGCCAACAGTGACTGTCACAAATTTGAACTGCCTTAGTACAGTGAAAACCAAGGAACTAAAAGGAAGCTATCTTGAGCGAGCTGAGACTCCAAAAAAATGATTCTTAAAAGCTGAAAATTGGCAGAATTAACTTGAAATGCAAGTGCAGATTTCCAGTCTCTATTTGAAGTCCATCTTAAGTGATACACAAAAATAACAAGTGAATTAGTTCCTGGGAAAGAGGGGGTGTTCATCACCCACTTTATCTGCTTATGAACCTAACTTACAGATTTCAGATGCTGACCTCAGGCTCCTATTTTTCAGTCCTAACCATCTTTCCTCCTTCACTGTCCAGGTGCACAGAAGATGGATGTCCTCACAAGAAGTTTTTTCACACCCGGTTTCTCATGCGGATGAGATTGACACCAGACTGTTCGAAAATGTTGATCTCGACCTCCTCTGGATATCTCCTGATTTTGCATGACCTTGATTTAAACAAGTCTTTAGAGGTTGGCAGCTATCCAATTTTAAGAGCCAGAAGAACTGCATCAAGTTCAGGTAAATTGTCACTGATGTCTTGCATCATACATTTCTTGATAGATGTATTATTTTAGACTATTCCCTTGACCAGTAGGAAGCAGGGAGGAGTGACTAGGAAGATTTATGTGATAGGTTGTTCAAGGGCACTTTGGTTCTGTGGCTTGACACCTAACAAGACCCATGATTCTGAATGATACTAAATATTTACAGTTTTTTTTATCATAGAAAAGTAGGACTGGAAGTTCTGCTCCCTGCTAAAAGCAGGATGATTCCTGACTAAATCGTCCCATTCTTGTATCTGTTCAACCTGCTTATGAAAATATCCAGAAATGGAAATCCCACAACTTCCCTTGGTGGCCTTTTCCAGTGCTTGAGAGATGGAATGAAATGCCTTCACATCAGAGCATGACAAATGGAGTCATTTTGTCTGTGTGGTAAAGGCCCATTTCCTGTCACTTTAACACTCCAGGTAGTGCAGGAAACTTAGGTCCTGGCTAGAGTTTGTGTTGCTAAGAGCAGACTGATTAGCACTGTTGAGAGGCAGAGACAAGGTGTCTACCCTTACTGGTATGCAAGTGTAGCTGTACTGCTTCCCGGTGGGTTTAGTGTACACAGAGCCACACAGCCTGTGTGTGCATGGGCAGCACTGCTTGGCACAATGAGCTTACAACCTGGACTTTGTGGCTGGGACCATATGACTTCACAATAAAAAGTTTTGTGGCTTGTGTTTTGCAATGTTACAACAACAGAACCAAAAAGTGAAGAAAAAGAAAAAACTGTGTGCATGTCCTTTCTTTGTTTAGTTCCTTTATCTTGGCAGAACTGCCACAAGCTTCTTACTCAGCCAGACAATGGAATTTAATGTTTGGGGCTACTCTGAAACTTGACTCTAAAAATGGCATAACAGATTTTCCTTTTTGTTGCCATCTTACTAACTTGCTGTAGTTACTAGTGAACAAAGAAACTGATTTCTAACAGCCACTCGCATGTTGTTGTCCTGAAGTCTGTAAGCCAAATTGGATTCTTGTCTTCTGATTCATCTCCATCTATTATAAAGATGCTGCAGGTCAAACCCTGTTTCAGTTGCATTTGGAGTGGCACAAGTACGAACAGGGAAGGGTTTTACTTCCACCATCATTTTAAGTGAAGATGCACGAGAAGGAAAGTATTCAATTTGTCCCTTAGATCCGAGGTTCAGTTTGTAGAGTGTTGGCAGTTGACTTGAAACCGAGCCTGTTAAACTTTTAGGCTTATTTTTTTCAGGGTATAGTCAAAGATGGAAGCCAAAAGCTTTTGGGCCAGACTTTTAAAAGCATTTATGTGTCAGCACCCATTCAGTTGGCCTTGAACAGTATTAACTCTTTAAACTTTGGGTTTTGTTTTTGTTTTTTAATTAATACTAATCCATTGTGGTCTACATATGGCAGTTCAGTATCAGACCCCTTTGTTTGGAGGCAGTTCTTAAAAAAAAAACCCATTGTCCTAGCAAGATGCATATGCAGGTAAAACAGTAAAGTTATTTATTGAAGGGATAAAATGAGTTGCATACAAAACAAAAGCTGGGCTAACCTATTAATTTATATGGGTACTGCTGTTTTCAGATATGACATCTTCCAGTTCATCTGGTCCAAGAACTGTTGGTTCACCATGTCACCAGAATGATTCGGGTCCATTGTCTGAAAAACACATGTCCCGAACCTCACAAAGAGAAGGTATGTTAAGATTAAAACGGGTATGAGTAAGTGGGCCAAGGAATAACTAAGTGGCTTTTAAAACCTAAAAAGTAGTGTTGCTTTTTTAGTAGTCTTATGTACTTTCCTACTTATTTAAAATAAGACTAGTAAGAAAAACAGATCTTACTAGGATTTACATCAAATCAGTATATCATCAGCTAGTGGTGTCTGGAGCTGATTTTATTTCTTTTCAGATTTCAGAAGGGGAATACTCACTTCACGGTAGTATATAAACACTTTTATGCCTGGGAAATTACAATCTAATTGTATTGTGTAGCATGTTGTACCATTCAAATGTGAATGCCTACTGGTAGGGGCATTCCTCAAATGCAAAAGGGGAATGGAAAAACTCACTGGTTGGGGGTTTTTGCAGGGGAGCGGGGGGTTTAGTGTGACTGGATGGAAGCACTTGCAGTGAGCTTGAACTTTATGGCATTTTTAGTCAGATTTCTTTTTCGCTCAACAGAACTCCTTGCTGTTTTGTGTTTCTTTATCTCTGTTTGCTTCAGTGACAGATAAGTGTTTACTGGTGCTCCATGCAGAGCCTACGTAGAGTGAGTGGCCAGATCCTGTTCCTTGGGTATTAACTGGCTTTTTTTATAAAGTTCCATTTACAAGGGAAAGTTGCCTGTTGAAGTAGGAAATACCATGCTCTATAGTTGGTTATAACTCAGTTTCCTTGCTGCACTGGACTTTGTGTGAATCTGTTCCCACCAACATAATAGGAATAGTGTTGTGGATACCTGATCGTGAGGTTTCTGGCCACAATGGCTATATAACTATCTAAATGAAAGGAGGCAGAATTTACTAATAAAGGTTTTGGTTACTGGTGGTGATGAATAAGAGGGAAAGATTCCAGCTTGAGGTTCAGCTCTCAGGGTGAGTTTGAAGAACTGGCAATAAATATAGTTCACTTGTAAACTGAGTAAGCTTCTTGTGCAGAATGCTCCTTACATAGTAAATTTTAAAGTTATGGCAGAATGGCAGTCTTTGAAACTACCTTCTGCAGTGACAGAAGTATGTAGGGATGATATCTCTGGCTTTGTGTATGCATTTGTGTTGTCCAAGATGGGTTTACACTAGGGTGCACCAACAGAGTTTTTTTGAGCTGATACTGATGGCCAATTTTTAACGAGCCATATCAGCCAATACCGATCCAATAGATGATGTGCAGCTGGGCAGCTTATGGAGCCTGAACTGAGGCTGTACACATGCACGAGGCATTTATTGGCCACATTATCGGCCACGTCAGCCAAAAATGCTGATTGCGACACCGTCAATTTTCCTTTTATTGGTGCTGATCTGATAGGGGACTGATGTATCAGTGCACCTCTAGTTGACATAGATATTATGAAGGACAAACTGTCAAAGCAAACGATTCTCCAGTTCTATTATTCCCTCATACATATTAACAGTTCACAAAACCTGCATCTCTTTACCCACCTATAGAACTGGTATACATTTCTCCCTAATGGTGTTAGATTTAATTTTTGTAAAGCACTGGAAATATCTGACAATGAGGCTAGATCCAAATATTGATTAAACTGCTTTTTTTTAATTTAGAGTTTGGCCACAAGTGAAGCAATAAGAATTGTAGTATAATGATGCTGTATGACAGATTTGGTATATATTTTCCTAGGTGGATCTCCACGAAATAGCCTTGAGGTATTAACACCAGAAGTTCCTGGAGAAAGAGATCGTGGTAACTGTATCACATCACTGCAGCTCCATCCTAAAGGATGGGCTACTCTTCTTCGGTGCTCAAGTAACACAGATGACCATGAGGTAAAGAAAACAAGAACAATTTTATATATGATGTACTTAGGGTTAAATATAGATTCTACATAATAAATAATGCCTTATTGGCAGGTGAAAATATGGTGCTTCTATTTCTGATTGATTCAGACTAAGCTAACTATTCGTAGTGATTCCCTTAAATATTTGTGCCATGCCTCTTTTATATTTTTACAAAGTTGATATTTTATCTCAATATGGGGATATATGGTCTCCAGTGGAGTCTTGAGTATTTCATTCACCATCATTAAGGAAAAACTGAATGCATACCTAGCCACATAGAGGACTTCAGGATATGCTGCAGGCAGTCTGGGAAACTTGATATTTGAGTGTGGTAAGGGATGGTGGGGAAACAAGCTGGGTCTGATGAGGAAAGACCTCAAATCCTGAGAGCTTCAGTGGGCTTTTACTCTTCAACTGTGTTACCTAAAAGATAGACAAATCTGAACCATGGAAATACCTCGAGCCATGAAGTAGCAAGCAGAACAAGAATGTATGTTAAAAATGATGGTGGTTTCTATGGCACAATGCAGTGCTGTGTAGAGAGGCCTAAACCAACTTCCCATGAGTCTCAGAAGTAGATAAACTGCATTAGTCTCTTTCCTGTGTTCTCTTTAATAAGCTCTTTTTCTCCCTGTTGACTAGCCTGGGGAGGGAAGAGCACAATGCTGATACATCTGTACTGGTTTTAGCTTTTATTTGCATGCTGTGGCACTGGGCTGAGTAAATATATACCAGCTTGCTTAGAGTTTAACGTGGGTATCTCTACACAGTGCTGCATTGCACTGTACAGACATGGCCCAGGAACACTTAGGCTATCTTTCTTGATGTTTTGAAGGGGAAAAATGAGTCTAACCATTTACAAATATTATCAATGCACTTCAACCAGGGGAGATGAGACTAGGTTGACCCAAGACCTTTTTTAAACGCAGTTTTTGCCTCGGCATTGTGTGGATGAAACATGCTTCCTGTAGCAACAGACAGTTTCCTAAAAATGCCAAGCTCCTCACATGGCAGCATTGTTCAAACTAACTGTATGGATATTAAGGACTTTAAGAACTGCACATGTGATGCTTTTAGTTATGGGATACCACTTTGCGTTCATAGCTCTTGACGATGCTAGCCATCTGTAACCGTTTTGATTACCACTAGCAGAAAATTTGTTGGCGTCCTAAATATTTGATGACCGGAGCTTCTGAATCTAATAATGCACACAGTGTGCCAGTAAGAGGTTAGCAGGTTAGAATTTGAACTCGCTCTCCTTATGTAAAAAATCAAGCATGCTGTGCTTAAGAGCTCTGTACTGCATCAGTTATTCTGGAGTGGCCTATTCCTTTAGCATCAATGACATTCCTGCTTTAGAGCATAAAATATAGAGCCTGCAGGGCATCTGGTGGGGCTGGGAATTCAGGGGTGAGGCATGTCAGTGAATTCTAGGGTATGGAGCCCTGTTGAAAATGTGTTTTGGTGGTAGGCAAACAACTGCCATGTTAACCCCCACAGATCTCTGATATCACTCACCCCACCACTGGAGGTAGATCTGAATCTGGCCCCTGAGGAACCCTGCAGCCCGGATCCGGTGTGGTGGGCCAAACAAGTTTGACATCCCTAGTTTAATGGATTAAAACAATTTAGTGTTTGCCAAAATGCACGTTTCTGCATATGTGCATTAAATGTCTGCAGAAGTAGGACTCCTGATCTCTCTTGCTTGATAAAGAAACAAGATCAGATAGTTGCCTGCTTGTTCTAATGCCTCTGGCTCAGAAAAAGCATCTTATCCTCTTTGGACTCTGGGAAATCACTCAAGTCCCTGGGGGATTGAATCGGTTACTCTTTTCATGCTGTGTTGGTGAGTTAGATGGTGTTCTGCACAAAAGTAAAAAAAAAAAAAAAATCTCCTGGTGTGCTTTTGCCTGTATTAGGTTAAAATGTTCATACTTTACATATCTGACTGAAATCAATGAAGTTTAGGGCAAGTGCTTTCAATATGGGTGGAGGAGGTCTCCATTACTTTGCAAAGAGCGTTGATCAGTTGGTGTCTTAAGTTGCATCCTTTTTTTTTTTTTTTATGTTTACTTGCTCTAAAGCTAAAATAAAATCACAATAGACCAAGATGAGTTGAAACTAGAAATGTAAACAAAACAGTGTCACAAACCTACTTATTGGGAAACTGTATGCAGTGGTTGAGGCTGAGTTCTAGAGTCGTTAGTTTGCAGGCTACTTCATAGATTCATTTGTGGTTTAAGGCCAGAAAGGGACCTTTACATTATCTCGGTGCCTTTTACTAGTGACCATCTTGGTCTGCTAAGTGAAAAGAAAATCGTTGTGAAACCTCAGTACTAGTGCAGGGTTGTGCCCAAACTTCCTGAGTTGTGTCCAGAGACCGATGGGATATTTTTACATTGCTTTCAGCGGAAAAAAAGGCTGCTTTTTTAATACTTACTATTTGACAGCTCCCTAGTTTACCTGTACCTGCTGCTGGCTGATTTACTTAAAATGGGTTTCATGCATACAAAGTAACATGCTTTCTACAAGCTTCTTGCCTACTAATTATTGGAAATCTGACAGACTTTTGCCAAACTTGAAAATGACTGGTCTTTGAACCATTGTAAGGTGAACTATTGTAAGATAAATTCTATAATTTTGTACTGCAAAGTAGGTTCTGAAATGC
Source organism: Gavialis gangeticus (assembly GCF_001723915.1). Taxonomy (NCBI): domain Eukaryota; kingdom Metazoa; phylum Chordata; order Crocodylia; family Gavialidae; genus Gavialis; species Gavialis gangeticus. The sequence continues at coordinate 1,193,218 of NW_017729024.1, read as the reverse complement.
AGATTTTGGATTACCTTTTTCTCAGTGTCATAAGATGGAGTAGGGTACAAAATGTAATGTTGGCAGATGTTATGTGATATTAATGAAATATTTTAGATGCATTCATATTTGAAGAATGTAAGACTAGATGAGCAAAGTGTAGTGGCAGTTCCTGTGTCGTTCACTCTCCATGTGAAGAAATATCTGGGATACTGATGTTCATATAAAACTTTTCCTGTCTCTTCCTCCGCAGTGGACCTGTGTCTATGAATTCCAAGAGGGAGCCCCAGTGCGTCCTGTCTCACCCCGTTGTTCCCTACGACTGACTCATTGCATAGAAGAAGCTAACGTAGGCCGGGGTTATATCAAAGAACTCTGTTTCAGCCCTGATGGCCGAATGATTTCCTCCCCACATGGCTACGGGATCCGCTTGTTGGGGTTCGACACACAGTGCAGTGAACTTGTTGACTGTTTGCCCAAAGAAGCTGGTCCCTTGCAGGAAATCCGTTCTCTGTACTCACACAACGATGTGGTACTGACGACCAAGTTTTCTCCAACGCACTGTCAGATTGCCTCAGGGTGCCTTAGTGGACGTGTTTCTTTATATCAGCCAAAGTTCTAGGCACATCTTGCATCAACAGGAACTTCTCAGACATTTGTTTTTATAATTACTTCAGTTTAGTTGAAGTGTGTTCTTTTTAAAATCTTGTAAGTTTGAACAAGATCATAGTTACTATGGTCTGTGAACATACCAGTGAAATGAGTTCAGTCCAGCACTGTATACATCTGGCACTGTATACACAAGCCAGATGCCCTGCACCCTGTGTTCAGCCTTTCATGCAGTCCCCTGCTCCTGCTGATCCTGTGCCATTGATCTCCAGTCTTTCTGGTTGGTTTGCACAGTAGCACTTGGTCTTTCTTTTCAACATGACTTCTGGTAGGCCACCTGCAAAATGTGTAGGGCAGGGGTGGGAAGAACAGTTAACCAAGCAAACATCCCCTCCCTGTTTCCACTGGTACAGTCTTTCCTCATCACAAAGGAACTGGACTTTCTTGCATGCACTCATTCAGCCTTTTTTGCTGCTGTAACTTTTCTTTGCAGTGAAGAGGTAATGGAACTGTTCTTACAGATACTAGATTAATTTTGCAACAGAAGAGAAGGGGGTAGAACACCCCCCCCCCCAAATCTACTTGCATTCCCAATATAATGAATTTGGTTCTTGGTGACTGGCTAGAAAAGTGTTTGTTACTTTTTCTAATGCTTTGCTGTAGTTAAATTTTAGGCTTTTTTTCTTAATTTGTATACACTGTTTATTATCAGATAGAAAATTTTCAGCGTGGAGATGCAGCTGCATTTCTTCAGTGAATTCAGTAGGAAAAGAATGCCGTAATGAATAGGAAGAATAAACATCATGCCTTGTAAGCATTGCAAAATAGCCTTTAGAAAAGTCTGGCATAAAGTGGCAAGTTATGTGTACCCCAACCACCAAGCTCTCTGTGACCCATAGTACGGAAAGCTTTTTATGGTAATAAAATCCTTTTTGGCATTTCGTTCTAAAAATTAAGAAATAACAACACTTTTTGCATTTCCCATTCTGTTAACTTGGTGGATTCCCAACTAATTCCCACAGAAGTGCATAATAAAATACTCTTGTAAAGTGCACAGATCTTAGCCACCTCCTTTATCCAAAGCGTAGCCCACAGAAGGTACTGTAATTGTACTAGTAAAGCTGTCTTTAAAGTTACTCTGTCAGTCTGGAACAGATCAAAGTATATCGGTCCAAAAATCATTTGCTCAAATTGGACTCTTCAGTGACAAGGGGCAATATTCATGTGAATGCTGAGTTTTACTTATTTGCAATGTAGGTACCCTTGTATAGTTGCTTCAATAGCTTATCACAAGGGTATAATTTTGAATGCCACTTCTAATCTGCATCAAAAAGATGATGTCCTCCAGTTGCTCAAAAGCCACTAGTGAGAGTGAGCAGATGTTTATATAACTTTACTCTCTGGGTGGAAAGTGAATGAGCTTAACTTCATGTATAACTCTGAGTGCCCATTGCGTGAAACTAGGAATGAAACACCAAGATTTGACACACTGCTTAGACTATAAGTAACAATATTTCCCACAGCTGGGTTGAGACTAGTGCAAGAGCTGAATGATTTTACATAAGAGTAAAACAGCAAGATGACTGCTGTAGGTAACAACGGATCTTTCAGCCTGATCTTATCAAAGTTGAGCTGAAATACTACCCATTTCAACCCCTCCTCCCCCCACCTTTTTAAAATTTGTTGGTTTAAATGCACAGAATTAGGATTGATAGGAAGTATATTTCTTGTCTAACTTCAGTCTTGAGAGTACTTTAATTTGCGCCACCTGGAAAAACCTGCAATATGTTCATGACCTAAGAATAAGAACCTAATTCGGCCAAAATATTCTTGGGAGCACAGTAGGAAATATTGCTGGAAAAAAGCTTCAGGGTTCTCCTTTGGCCTTCAATAGTCGAAGAGAATTTTAACAAAATACACTTTCTTTAGGATGAGTCCTTAAGAGAGCCTTCTGCCAAAGGCACCACATTGAGAGAAGAAAAATGAAATGGGAGGCGGCAGCGTTGAGCAGGTCATAGAACTAAAGGCTGGAAATCTGACAGTGGGCTTGGATTCCTCTATGCTTTACATGAGTAACTTCCTTGACACCTCTCATTCTAGGGGTTGGATGGAACTCGTGTTATGGGACTGCTGAGACCTATTTGGAGAACTAAAAAAAAAAAATCAGGAAAATCTTGTGTTTTGTTGGCAAAATATTCAGTAATAAAAAGCCTAAACATTGGATCTTTGCTATTGGAGGGCAGGGGTGAAGTGATTTGGTTAATGACTGCTGCACTGAGGATTGATTTCAAGTAGTTGATCATGCAGCACCTGAAAAACAGTTACAGTTTTGTCTTTGTAAATTTATTTGTGTAATTCTTTGCTGTTTCTCTTACTAAATGGCTCTTTAAAACTCTCAATGCAATAAGCACTTTGAGGAAGCCCTATGACACTTAGCTTAGCTATACTGTGCTCCATTAATTTAAAGTACAGGGAGCATCCCCTCTTCTCTTCAGATGATAACTGATATGAAACAATACTCCTTAGGTTCAACATAGGCAGATAAGGTTCTCTGGGTGAATCTGATATCTTTTATTAGACCAACTTGGGTTCAACATGAAATTTAAGTGAAACAACCATTTGGGTACTAAGAGTTCTGTTGTTCTTGTGGTAGCTACAACCACAAGTTCATAATAGCATTGGTGGCAGATTCAAAAAATTAAGCCAACTATTAGGATGTTTTGCTGTCTGAAATTTGTTTAAAATGGAAAGGAAATACATGTTGGAACAAACTTTTACCTGTTTAAACAGTTTTTACAGGAAGATAGGATAGAAATCACTCAGAACTGTTTTGGAAAATGCTTCCTCTCCTCTTTCCTCCTCCTGCCCCCCGCCCCCAAAAAACAACACCACAATGGCCAAATCCCATTAGATATAAATAGGATTGAATAACTATATATAGAATACAGAGAGATCCACTTAATTTGTATACTCTGTGCTCCTGTAAAATGACTCATTCAAAAAACTAATTATTGCAAATATGAATCACTCCCACATTCCTTCTACTCCTTGCTGCATGCATGGTTCATACTATTTAATAAACAATCTGCAAATCTGAACTTCCTAAGAATTGGATTTCTTGAACTGTGTATGAGACAGCTTACACGGTTTTTCTCATCTGTTATGTCAAGGACTGGAAATGACAATACTACATACACTGTGTATTAGCCTGACTGAGTGAGAAATACAAGCTATCCCACATAGAAGTCATAGAGACATAGGGCTGGAAAGGACCTCAAGGTCATCTAGTCCAACCCCCTGCCTGAGGCAGGGTGCTTAGTTGCAGAGGAACACAAGTTTATGCAAAGCTTGCAATACTTTTAGTTGGGTAGGGCTTTAATAAAAGAGAGGCCTAGACAAAAGTCTACAGAGATCAGTGTTTGAATTGTAAAACTATTAAATTAGGGTTCCTTTCAAGGCCACAGTGAAATGTTAGTTTAGTGTGACAGCCTGACAAGTGGGATTAAAGTTTATGCAGACTTGTACATGCAGCTAATTTGTGGAAACAGAATGAAAAGTTGTTGGCCAAAGCATGTGGATTTACACCACCTCCTTCCCTTCCACCTTCTTCCCCTCCCTGCTGGTATTGATTAGAAAAAAATATACCCCTAGAAATAATTATGTAGGGCACTGGTACCACACCTCTTCATTTTGCGGACCACAAAAGCTCTTTCCAGGGACCAGCTCTGCTCTAAACATCCCAAAATGCTGCTACTTAACTTGTTAAATACTTTATTGCATAGGCCAGTTTGGGAACCATATAAAAAAGGGAGAATCATGTGGAATAGCTCTTGGTAAATATTTGGACTTGTGAACACAGTATTCATTTCAAGTACAGGAAAGTACCATGGAAAGTCACTGCAGCTTTTGGTTGTAGATAGTCTAACTATTTAATTCTTTGAAATAGAGTATTTGACTTTTTTTTTTAATTATTCTTTGTCTATGAATATGCACTGAGTACTGCTTTTTTGAAGAATTCTACCTCATGACAATTTTTAAGGTATTGCTCTGAAACATTTGACACTATTTTTTCTGTACAGGGAACTGTTACTCTACTAAATAAATTACAGCTGTCCTACCACATGTAGGTACTATTTAAAATGCACAGCAATCCAGAGTGGTCAAAACAGGTCTGCGTGGTCCACTGCTTTGCAAGGCCTGACCATTAAGAATAAGGCCGATCAGAGGTTATCCTGCTCTAGGCCTTGGATCATATGTTAAGGGTGCTTTTTAGTGTCTGTTGAATGGCATAGAAGCAGATTCACTTTTATATGAAGACATGTTCCATCCATGTATGCTATAGGAATGTGGCTTGATCTCATTTGCAATAAGTTTCAGTTAGAACAAGTAGATAATGTTAGTTGTGGTAATTTGATAACTACTTTTTTTTAACTGCCTTTGAAAGTTTTCTGAAAGCCAATATATTTCACTTATGAAATATAATTGACAGCATCTAGAAACTTTGTTCAGTAATGCAGTTAGATGCTCTTGATTTCTTGATGATAGATACCATGATTTATATGAGATTTTTTTTGTCTTTCTGAATCATGTTGTTTTGCCTTACTGAATTAACAAAATGACTTGGTGTGTAAGATTTGCATTTTTTTTTAGATGGAAGAAAGGATTTATATACACTTCTGTTATTTTAAATTCCAGAAGGTAAACTGTGTCATGATTAACCTTTCCTGACAGCTACCTAAGGTGCAAAATTGTGTAAAGTCTATTCCTGATGGAAAAATGAGTTAACCTATCGTAGATCAACCTTGTATAACTAGTATGCTAAGCTAGTGGCTTAAATCAGTTATTTCTGTTTACATTATATTTTTCACCAGTCAAGTCCTACAATTTTAATTGGACTGTGGAATATGCAATAATCTCTCAAAGCATGATTTCATGCTCATTAGTTATTGTTGTAATTGTTTCATTGTTGGCATGAATGATCAGCAGAAGCAGATAAACTGCATAATTAAGAGCTCCATAAGAATATCAGTTTCAGAAGTGTTTATGAAAACCACAGCTAGTTCATTTTGAAGCCAGTAAATCTTCTGTAGTTTGTCCAGTGGCAATATTGTTGAAGTGAAATACATTTTTTAAATATTCCACTAGAGGTAGTTTGTTTGGTTTGTTTGTTCTTTTAAACCACCAGACTGTTACCCTTTTGGGTAAGGGAGAAATGGGGTAAAATGAAGTTAGTTAAAAATGGAGTTGCTTAAACATGCTTATACTTCATCAAGTTTCAGCTGGCATGTCTGAAATACTTTTTTTTCTTTTTTGTAGTTCAGGTTGGGGAAAGCAAAATGTACCTTGAAGGAACACAAATAATTTAAAGCACCCAATTCTGACCTGCTTTACTGTTAATCTGCTACGTCCTAGACATGATTTGAGATGTTTAGTTTCACCAGTAGATCTTCCTGTACATCCAACAATACTGTAGCTAAATGACAAGTGGCAAAAAATAATTCCTTAAAGAAGTCTCAAATAATACAAACATAGAAAGACGTTTTGGTATTACAAAGTAAAACTGAAGTCCATAGATTCAAGCCCTTCAGTCGTAAGATTGTCAGAAGGGAAGGATCGTCTCTAAACAATAGAGAACAGAAATAGCTGACAGTGTTCTTTTACATTTTTTTTTCAGTAACTTGTTTGCTTTGTGTGGAAGAGAAATCCTATTTCCTGATCTTAGCTAATGGTGCATTCTCTGCAACAGTGAACAGTTATTGATATTCAGCAGTCTCAAATGTAAGGCTTTTTAATACAAGAGCAAATTGTGCATGTAGAATATTTTGAAATACTTAAAAGGTTTCATAGTAAAAGGGTGGAGACAATACAATACATAAAGTATCCAAGCTCTTCTAAATATACTGTATCTACTCCTATACAGTAACTCTTACTGTTTGTGAAGTTTCTCTTGCTTGCATAATAAATTTAACATTTATTACAGCAATTCAGTGCTTTTCTTTAAAGCCAACAGGAAATGCATGTTAACTATGTTTAACTTCATGATGCCCTTTATGCTGAAAAATATCTGCTTGCTTCCTGCCCTCACTGCTACTTCAACTAGGGCAGAACTTTAACATAAAATGAATGCTTATAGTGAAATGACTTGTATGCATAATATGCATATTGTCCTTGTTCTCTAACATAGATGTCAGTGTGCCCTTGTGGGATGATGAGCTCTTCAGAGCAGGAATACTATTAACAGAAGTCTAAAACATTTTTGGTGAAGACTAGTGGTTCTCAACCTTTTTACATACAAGGCACCCTGAGAAATTGCTGATTCTTAGCTTTCACTTGCTTGTTGACTATGGAAAAATAGAACCATTTTCCTGTTGCAAAGAACTTTGAAAGGCCACAACAGAGTTGCTCTGATATTCTCTAAAGCAGGACTGTCCACTTCAAAACAGCTGAGGGCCACATGCCCCCCAGGGCTGCAACACTTGCAGGCAGGCAGGTGTACGCTTCCCTCTATAGTATGGCACCCTTCCTTACTTTCCAGTCTGAGGGCTCCCTCTCTGGCACTGCACCACAAATGTTCCTGGCCACCAGCTCCCCTGGCACCAGGCTGTGCTGTATTGCACTGTCCTGTCTCCTAGGGTGGGAGCATGCAGCAGAAATCAGGGGGGCCCCAAGACCACCAGTTAAATAGCCCTGCTCTAGAGCTTGATGCAGAAATGTATCTGGTATTAGAAAGGAGGACAATTCATCCCAAACATGAAGTGACTCTGTCAGTCAGAGGATCAAGACTGCCCTACTATCCTGAAGAGGAGGATGGGTTGGCATCTCTTAGCCTCCAGGATGTTAGTTTTCACATAATCATCAGGCCATCCCACAAGAAATACTTTCTACTAGTGTTTGCCCAGGTACACACTCAGCAAGGTCTTCCCATAAGCCTTAAGAGAGTCTTCATCAAGGTTCCTTCAGTGATATCCAGGGATCCTAGT
>NW_017729024.1:1169359-1180650 GCF_001723915.1 Gavialis gangeticus | reverse complement strand
GCGATGTACCACTGACAAACAACTATATCTGTCCACCCTTGGAGTGAACAAAGTGGGCACGTCCAGATGAGCGTGCACGTGCATTTCCCAGGGGCCAAATAGCAGTGGCACATAGTTGTGCCTTACCTGGGGTTCTGGGGGCCTCCCGGAGCTCCAGTGGTTGTGATCCGGCAGCAGGGAGCCTGGACAGCAGCTGGAGTGAGGCTCTTTCTGGCTAGGCTCCAGTTTTGGGGGCTGCATACTGCCACCATGTGTGCCACACCACACCATGCCACTTTTTTTTAGCGCAGGTTTTTCTTGGCACCAGGATCTCCTGGTGTCAACTCTCCCCCTTGCCCCCCAACCCTACTGGTGCCCCTCACACCTCCCCAGCCCTACTCATGCCTCTGCCCCCAGCTGCCACACTATGGGGCCAGGGACCCAGGTTTGCAGCTTCCTGCCTGCAGCAGAAGGAGCATGGAGCCAGCTGCCTGCCTTCTGGTTCAGGTCAGGGGCAAGGCTGCTGCCGCGCCCACTCCTGGGGGACAGGGGAACCTGCACCCCCCCAGATCTGTGTAGGGAGTGAGAGCAGGGTATATGTGGACTGCAGGCTGATGATCCCTGCCCTGCTGCCCTCCCCCAGGACCTCCGCAACACAGTGTGACACCCAGCATGGCAGGGCACAGCGGGTGCCGCACAGGAAAGCTGCTTGGCTCCATAATACCCTGGTGAAATTTCACCTGCAAGCAGGGGCAGCATCGACAGGCACAACCCTGAGCTGCTGCCCATGCTGCCCCCGTACACACACACAAAGTGTGGCCAGGGCAGCATGGAGCTTGCAGCAGCAAGCAGCTTTCCTGCATAGCTCTGCACATGCTGAGCTGCGGAGGCCCCAGGGGAGGGCAGTAAGACAGGGACCACAAGCCTGCAGTGCGCACCCACCCTGCCCCTGCTCTCCGCACAGATATGGGGGATGCAGATCCCTCCTGCCCTGCAGTGCACGGACCAGGAGCTGCATGCTATCGGCCGAGTGGGCTCCACACTTCCGTGTGCAACTTCCCTGAAGGGCCGGTAGCATGCTGCTCCAGGTTCATGCACTGCTGGGCTGGCGGGCATCCTGTGGGAAGCTAGCTGAGGGAGCAGGGAGGGGCTGGGGAAAGCCCCATATGGAGTGCCTGCCTAGCCATGGCACATGGACTGGGAGCAGCACACTATTGGCCCAAGTGAGCTCCATGCTTCCCTGTGCAGCTTCCATGAAGGGCCAACAGCACGCCATAACTGGTCCACACACCACCACTGGGCACTGCATGTGGAGCTTCCCCCAACACCTCCCCGCTCCCATAGCCCCCAGCCATACACCTACAACCTACCCCCACCTGCCCTGGCAGTCACCCATGCCTGCCACCCAGGGCCCCCCCAGCCATGACCTGTAACGCCCCAGCCCTGCCAGAGGGGGGCCCCAGCCCCCTGCAAACCCCACTTACCTTAAGCTCCAGAAAGGAAAGTGAGCCAGAGCCAAGCCTTGGGTGACTGAGAACCTCAGGCCCTGCCCTTTCCCCTTCTCCCTCGCCCTCCAGGCAAGGTTGGGGGTTTCCCACCTTTTTTGCAATTAGCTCTTGCAGACTGGACCTCTGCCACCTGCAGAGCTCTTTGCAAGAGCAGGAAATCCGTGTTTTTCTCTGTTTTTCCATGGGAAACAGAAAACCCGGATCCCTGGTGATATCTATGCATCTCAGATGGCAGGTTCAAATGGAATCAGTTTACCCTACCCTGGAAATTGGGTGGTGAAAAAGGCTTGTTTCAGACAGGCAAACTACTCACCACAATTGGCTCTTCCACTCCATCCCATAGCCATGAAGGTGACAATTCACTCTATAATCCAGCCATGTGCACCCAGTAATCCCTTGGGATATGGAGCTGTGAGGAAAGTCTGCTCTCCAAGTTCTTAGTTTGACTCCAGCACAAGAAAACCATGGCTAGAAAGTAACTGATCTGCTGTAAGGAAAATTGTAGTAGGAAGCTAGCATGAAAACTTTAATTTTGAATAGTGCCTGGAAGTGACTAGTAATACTTTTCTAAGGGCTCAAAAAGACCCAAGCACTGGCTACATCATGAGGAGAGATGCTTTAATCAATGCTTGGTCTTGCTATGGCTTTTTGCCTTTTGCATACAGAGATACCATTTTTATTAGACTGACTTTCACGATGCAACTCATTTATACATTGAACTATTTGAATATTAGTAAGGAGGAATACTTCAAACAGACCAGAAACAGACCAACGTATGCAACCCAGAAACAGCTGAGCACGATGCAAGTTTGTCTTGCAGAGGGTTTGCATATCGAAACACTTAACTGACTAAAATGGCTCAATGGCTTCACAATCTTGTTTAATTGAACTATGCTACCAGCCTCCTTGCCAATTTTCAGCTCTTTTCCCCAGTCACTGGAGGTACTGTACGAGTCAGAGACCTAATTCTGTCTGATTTGCCTATATTCGGATATCGAGCCCAGCCTCAAATGCATATTTTAATTGGACTTCTGCTTCCCTGCTCTGTCTTACCTCAACGTATGCAACTCAGATAGCAAGTGCCTTTTTACTGCTAATGGATACTATAAGCTTTTGACTTTACTGCCTAGTAGGGCTGTGCAAAGCTTCACTAGCCATTTCATTTTGACCCTGTTCCAACTTGTTTTGAGCTTGAAACAGTGAAACCAAAACAAAATGAGGCCAGTCGAAACATTCCGAATTTCAAAGCAGCCCAATGGTGGCAGGCAGGGGAAAGCCAGGGCTGCACTCCAAGCAGCTCCATAGCCCCATGCGACTCAGCCCCATGGGGAGCACAGCCCTGGCTCTCCCTGCCTTCTCAGATCAGCTCTGGTGCGGGGCCTGGGGAAAATCAGTTTGCGTGTGGACCTGCTGCCACCCCGATCCTGAGGTAGTGGCGGGTCCCCGCACAAAGTGATTGTCCCTGGACCCTGCACAAGAGCCAATCAGAGGAGGATGCAGGGGACCTGCTCCCGCCTGAGCTGATTTGCCCCATGCCCACCTGCTGCAGGCCCCAGGCAGAAGCACCAGCCTCCTGTGATCCAGAAGGCAGACTGGGGGTCCGCATACCAGGGAGCAGTCCGGCACAGGTCCCAGGGCGCAGGTGAACCCCCAGTCTGCCTGCCGGATGATAGGAGGCTGGTGCTGCTGGTTGGACACAGCCTGTGCTGGGAAGATCGGTGATGCTGGTGGCCCCAGCCAGCAGCACCAGCCTCCTGTCATCTGGCAGGCAGATCGGGGGCTTGCCAGCACCCCCAGGGAGGGCTGCAGGGACTGTGCCAGGCTGCTCCCAGGGGTGCAGCCCCCAATCTGCCTGCCCAATGACAGAAGGCTGGTGCTGCCAGCTGGGGCCAGCAGCAGCACCAATCTTCCCAGTGGATATGGGTGGAACGTTGAAACAGCCAGAGTTTCGATGAAACAAAACGGAACAGTGCTTCCGAAACTAAACGGAACTTGAAATGGAAGTCGAAGCAGAACGATGCTGTTTTGCACAGCCCTACTGCCTCGTTCTTGCTCTTAAGGCATTTTAGTTATGCCCTTCTCAGCAAATTTATGGTTTCATTTAATATTTGGGTATCATTACTGGATGACTTGCATAGACAACGATTAAACACTCCAGCCATTATCAAATGCTTTACTAAGTTACTTAAGTTGGTCTAACAAAAGATATCAGATTCACCCAAAGAACCTTGTCTTACTAAACTACTATCACTACTTAGCGCATTCATATTCACTTTGCGTACTTAAAATTGTCAAGGAATATACCCCAAAGTTGTATAATGCTATCATGAGACATTTAAAATACCAGTTTTTAAACTCCTGATAAGCAGGATGAATTAGAGGTCCCTTCCTTTTATCTCCCAATGTTCAGGCTAGTACAATACCAGCACGAGGCCAAAGCTATTCAAGTGTTCTGTTCTGCTAAAACAGGGGTGGGGACCCACCTATTGCACAAGTATCCTCCACATGTGGCATGCAGTAGCACAGTAGGAGATAAAACAGAAAGCAGAGCGAAAGGTCAGGCAGAGAAAGGTGGTCAGAGTGGCACTCGGGGAAGGTGCAGAGCTCATTTGTGGCACACCTGCCAAAAAAGTTTAGTTAAAACATGTTAACTGACACTAACAAAGCAGCAACTAATTTCTTTCTTCAACTTGGGTTCACTTTTCAGACAAGAACAAACATAGCTAGGAAGAGGCATAATTTATCCATCACTCGAGAAAACCAGGATTTATTTTTGTTTTATTCCATCAAGGATAGGTTACAAAAAAAAAATACTGGTAAAATCAGATTCTACCAGTAAGAAACATTCAACAGATGTTTAAATGCAAATGCTCACAACATTCAAAATATCAAAGAAATCTGTTTTGTTTGTGCTTGGCTATTCGGGTGTGAAATTAAGTACTATATGATTATGAAGAAAATGGACGTACTGTTTGAGGTCAATCACTGGGGACGGTTATATCAAATGAACAATTGAAATGAGGTAAAAAATGAGTCATAAAGCATCTGAAAGCTTAAATAAAGTTAAATGAAGAAAAAGTGTTATTAACTCAAAACATATGGAAAAATCCATACAGACCAGTTTCTGAAAGCTTTCTTGCACATCGCAAATATGAAAATGTTATGAATGTCGTGTTAAAAAATAAATAAAAAAAAATCTGTCACTTTTGATAAAGATGACCACTAGTTTTATAGTCATATTTACTTTCTTGCTCAGTCTTGTTTCCTTTCTCCAAGACTTTAAAGTCTTCTCTATCTGAATACCAAGTCTACAGACAACACTTCTAATGTTTACACGAGTGTATGTCAACATGATTAAATGACCACAGAAGCCTCAAGTGATACCCAGAAAGGCTTCTTCAAACATTGCCTCCTTCCTATTAGGTGCCTTTATGGTCCTCTTCACCATAATTTGAGCACCTCTTTTACTACTCTAATATACCCTGCATCCTGCATAAGGCAATAGTTATACCCAGAAATTTCACTTCTGTTGATGCCGATGTATACTCCAGTTTTACAGCACTGTTCACAATACACATGACAGATAGTACAGCAAATTTTGGCTAAAAATACCAGAGAGAGATCAATCATGCCAGTCCCAGATAAAATGCACAAAAAATATCTGCAAAAGGACATAAGATATTTTAATAAAAAAACTGTTTACAAAGTAATTTGCAAACCATGGAAGTTGTACTATTTCTGTAAGTGTTTATGTTACAGAAGCCATGTCTTTTTTCTGGCACCATACCCGTTTCCAAAAGAAACTAAGCAGTATAAAAAGGCAAAAAAAACCAACCCCAAAACAAAACCAGACAATCCACAAGTGTTCTATATTCCCAAATACATGATATTTTACACAGGAAGGTCACTTTAAAGCTTTAGATAAATTACTGCCTCGTTCCTCTCACCATTTCTTTTTCACACAGACACATACGACCATATGCTGTATTTGGCCAATTTAAACTGATATTGAAAACTGATATTCACTGCTAACCTTAGGTAGCTTGACAAGTTGACATTCTTATTAAAAACACTAAGCAAAAACCAATTGGCAAATATTCACATAGGCTTTATTGAATCTTAAGGTTTAAAATGAGAGAGAACCACTCGCATTAGAAGTTGGCAGTCTGGTTTCAAACAGTAAAGACATTTTGGAAACCCAAAATAGCGTGGGAGTTTGGAGTCCTCTTACAGCATCCCTTTGAAGTTTATCAAGCAGGAACAATAGCTTGTCTAAGTATCCCTGACTTTCATATTGCACAATAAAGCATATTTTTGATCACCAGGAGTGTTAAAAGTTGTGGGGGGTGATCTGGAGTAAGCTGCTAGACCAGACAAATAGCAGGCAAAATGTTTAATTTAGTTTCAAGTACATGTAAATTTATCTTCCAACATCCAAGTAATTCAAGAATGCATTTCAGCAAACTTGTTTTTCTTAGATTAAAATCTAGACATATTGCCAACAATCCTCCCACCTTTAAAGCTAAGCAGGCACTAGTAAAATCGCTTATCTCCCTACTGAAGTATAAGCACCATTTTGCAAATAAACTCTCCAGATTTCATGGTGCTCAACGTTATTCATGGAAAAGTTCCATTTAACCAATGGCTCCCAGGAAATAAGCGACTTCAGTGTGCCAATACCCAACAGCAGAGGGACTTCATAGAAGAATTTTTTTGTTATAACAACTTTAGTAAAAGTTCGTATGTCGCATTGATTATGCCCCAAGATAAGATGGAGCGATAATAATTGAGATGGGCTCCTCTGAAAAGATGAGTCAGTTTTCTATCACGTTCCAGCCATATCTTCATGAATACTGTTGGGAAAGACTGAAATTCCCCACCAATTTGTGACTGCATGCGAGCTTTTACAACATTCATTGGGAAAAATAAGAACCCCAGCATGGCACCCAACAGTCCTCCACAAATGAAATCATTGAACAAATGAGTACTGTAAGTAGATGCTTCAGGTAGACATTGCTTGATAGGTCCCCGCAAGCCAAAGAAGAGTGCATTACTAGGCCCATTTCGGAGCAGAATAGGTATCAAACCCCGATAATATTCCCTAATCCCATAATCTTTTAGTACCTTGAAAGCCTGGAAAGTGTTTGTAAATCTGTCATGATGTTTGTAGTCCTGAAGCAATGTCTGGACCCGCTCAAAGGGTGTAAGAGCAGCTTCTGTGGTCCCTGCAAGCACAGCTGCCACACTGCAAGTCACAAGTTCAGGTGCACTTGTGTGTCTCTGGAGCAGAGAGGAGAAATCCTGATACAAGCCAAACATCAGTGCCAGAGTTGTAGTTTTTTGCATTAACGGTGGAAGGATTCCGCGGTACAGATTTCGAAAGCCATCTTTTCGTAGCTGACATACTGCATCCCTTGTTCTCACTCCATACAGCTGCTGTCGAAAAAGGACTTTCTGGATGGGAAAGGTAATTGCTATATTGGTGAAAGCTGCACAATATCCACAGAAGTAATATTTCCCCGAGCTAACTTTTGCCATGTGATGACTTCTATTTTGCTTTGAATTTGTCAGGATAAGATCTTTTGAATCCATCATACTTCTCTTTCTTTCTTCATATCAGCAGTCTCCTTTCCTACACCAGAAAGGGAAAGAACATGAATCAACCTACACAAAACTCAGTATCTTATTTTTGTATGGAAATCCTTTGCAGACTCATGGTCCCAACTCTTGCAGCAATTCCATCAAATTCAGTGGAAGACAGTGATAAATATCACATCTAGTCAGTCACACAAGCAAAAGTGATTTCTGTGGCTACATTACAGATCTTCAAGAACATATGAGGAAAGGAAACAATTTGTATATTTTTGTTGATAGAATTTAAAAAGAAGTATATAAAAATACATTTTAAAGCTACATACCATATTTAGTACCATGTTGAAGTCAAATTTATAAATAAGAGTTAAAAAATTCAAACATTAAGGTTTTCACATTGCATATTAGGAATTTTGAAAACTGGTCATTATAATATGTGCAATAAGGTCAGGCAAACCTACATATTTTGATTTTTTTTTTAACTCATTCCCCTGCATTTAAATTCTCAAGCAACACTGTACTGAGGAACAACTCACACTATTGACTTTTTTTTGTTTGTTTTAACCATTTAGACTAATCTTTTTGCTGTCTCTGTGACAGACCCAGTGTGGATTTAAAAATATATATATATTTTAAATTGTTTTTCCCGTTAAAATTAATTAAAACAATTTTTTTTAATTTAATATCATAACCCATATTGACAACTCATCTTACCACACTCTACTATGTTATGGTAGTGTTAGAGTGATGGAGCTGTGATGGTCCAGGAATTATGCAAAAGGGAAGGAATTTTTTGGGCGATATTTTTATTGGACCACCTGCATGGTTAGACAAGTCTGCAAATGCAAGATGGCCACATTTGATACTTTTCATTCAAAAGCTTATCTAATTTAATCCCACCTATACAGCTGGCCCAATTAAAGAGATCATTCAAAAAACATTGCTCCACACTACTAATCATTTACAATTCCATCAAAATAATACTCAGTCATTACATGCCTTCTGCTGAAGTTTTAAAGATAGACAAACTACCAAACAGGAGCAGGTCACTGGAAAAGTATGCAGAACTAGCAAAAAAAATCTCAGTGCAGGAAGCTGAGCTCTATTTGTGCTACAATTCTAAACCTGAAATGTTCTAAAATCCTGGAAGATCTGGTGATCAGAAGCAGTCGGCTTATTTCATTACCTACAGCTCATATTTCCTTTGTCTGAGAAAATAATTGAGTTTAAAAAACAAATTATGTACCAATAAACATTTTCTTACCCAGTATATTAACATAATTTATATTTAACTAGTGAGAACAATTTTAAAGTGCTGGTTTTCTGAGATTTCTATCAAAAACAGCTTGACATGAGGCATAAATTTAAAAAAAATCATCTCACACAGGGCTGTCAAAAATGATGAATGTGTTGGAAGTGCAAGTTCTTAAAGCTGCTGGTGGGTGGACTCCTGCCCCGGGAGGGAGCAGCAGGGTGCTAAAGTTGCAGGTAGGTTCAGGCTTCCATGCTGGTCACAGCCCTGGGAGGGAGAGAGGGAGAGAGAGGTGTGGCCTTTGACAGATCACCAAAAGCCATTCAGTGGCCCACCAACCCAAATTATTGCCCACTCCAGCCTAGAGTAGTGGAAGAACAAGTTAAGGACTGCTTAGAGAAGCTAGATGCTTTCAAGTCAGCAGAGCTAGACTGGATACACCCCAGGGCAGGGGTTGGCAACTTACAGCCCACAGGCTGCCTCCTGCCATGAACAGACTGGATTTGACCTGCAGAGGGCTCAGGGAGTCATAGTTAGTAGGGTTGGAAGGGATCTGAGCAGATCCTGAAGTCCAACCCCCTGCCATGGCAGGAAAGAGTACTGGGGTCAAATGACCCCGGCAAGGTGATTGTCAAGCCTTGTCTTAAAGACCCCCAGGGTAGGAGCCAGCACCACTTCGCTTGGAAGTTCGTTTCAGATCTTAGCCGCCCTAACCATGAAGTAGCGCCTCCTGATGTCTAGTCTGAATTTACCCTCTGCCAGCTTGTGACCGTTATTTCTAGTCACTCCTGGTAGTGCTCGGGGGAACAGGGACTCCCAGTGCCTGCTGGTCCCCTGACTAGTTTGTAACAGGCCACTAGATCCCTCCTCAGCCTTCTCTGCAGCCAGCACCAGCCCTCCCCCTCTCCCCCTTCCCCATTCACCACCCCTGCCCCCCATTCCAAGAATGCATGACTTCCTGTCCTTTTCTCTGCTTGCAAGTAAGTTGCAGGGGTTGCAGTGAGCCACCATTTATCTCCATTTCCGCAAATATCATGCAATTGTGAATTCAGGAGGTCCCTAGTTATGTCAACATATAGGCTCTATAAACCAACATGCCTATTCCTACAAAGAGGCACAAGCTAACAACAAAAGACACCCCCATAATATGCACCAGTATAATTGCATCAATACTAGGGATTATACCACTGAACTAGTTCAATGGAAAAAAAAAAAGTCACACCTATAATCAAAACAGTTAGATGGTAAACTGGTATAAGTACCAGGTCTAGACAAAGCCTTAGGCAACTAACTGCCAAACGCACCATCAGCAGCAATCTGTAGACCAGCAGCCACTTTCATTTTCATTCTCTATTGAAAAAAATTAAGGAGCCAAACTTAAGTTTGTGCAAACTGTAAATCTGTACCTACAAAGGAGACAGAGCCACACAGTAGACAGCAATTTTTAGAATCTCCACTTAATCCACAGTGTCCTCTTCAAGGTTTAATAAAGCATCCAATTTGTCTTTCAAGCACTATGATTAACACAGCAAGGTCTTAAGAGGAAATGGCAATATTCTTCTGAAATATCTGATAGACCTTTCCTTTCTGTAGTGCTTTACAAGGAGCTTTACTTCTGCAGAGCTCAGAGGTACCTGGGCAGATTTTGAGTTAAGCTTATTGCAAGAAAAGAAATGAAACCTCTGGTTTCCCTTACTGCCCAATACCTGTAAGTCCTTACAACCACTGTAATGCCCAGTGTCTATACAGAACTCTTTCCAACAACAGATCATGTGTACTTAACAAAGATAAGCATGATCACTCCCATTTTAGACAGGTAAGTGAACTGGCTGTGGTACCCCAGCAGGCTAGTAAAAGTACTCACATCCAAGTCCCAGTGATCAATACAACAGGCCCCACACACAAGGGTGAGGGAGCTGTGAGAAGGTAATATTTTTACCCCACTGCCTTTTTGTATAACACACCACCAGTGAGGAATTGGGAATGTGCACCTCTGGGTTATAAGGCCTCTACTGTGCATCTAACGGTGCAGACACATGGCACGTTCACACTGCTGTAAGTCACACAGGTTCTGTATACTGCTATAAATTAAACTGAGATGCGATCCAGAAGTGACCAGTTAGCTCAGTGTAGCATTTATTTTGGGCAGAGGGCCGCTTACTGAGTTTCAGCAAGCCATCGAGGTACGCATGACAGGCAGCTCAGGGCACATCAATATTAATTTTCTAAAATTTGTTAGGGGCCCTGCAGGCTGGATAGAATGACTTGGCAGGCTGCATCTGGCCCCTAGGCCACATTTTGCCCACCCCCGTGCTAGCCTGTTCGCAACTGGCTACCCCAGGATCACTGCAGACACAAATACCTACATGGGTGCAAGTCTCACTGGTGTGTTTTCTGCTGTTTTAACCAGAGTAACTTTATACCTGATTATTGTAAACTGCACCGTTATAGGAGGATACATTGAGTCCCTGCTCCCATTTACACCTGTGTAAAAAGAGTTACCCCCATTGTAAACATACTGTGAAGCAAGACCCCATGATTTTGTTATGGTAGTAAGAAGGCAAGCCTCCTCCCCCATATCTAAACTTTGCTACTTGTTCCTCAGGGCTCAAGTGAGACTCATTCCACACAAGACATTAAGGAGCTGCCAGTTGGTAATTTCTGGCTGATACTAGTCTGAGCCAGATGTGAATTAAGCCTGCACGCAAAGCAAATACAAGGAAATATTTATAAAAAATGGTATATGACATGCTCTCTCTCTGTACCGTGCTTCTCCAGAGCTAAGACTTTTTAGGTATTGTCCACATGGGCAAAAAGGCTGCCCTCTTTAATCACATTAGTTTAACATGACTAAAAACCCTCAGTGCCTATGTTAATGCCCACTAACACGGCTCAAGCTCTTAGCTGGTTGCTCTGTAGCTCTGCAATCAATTGAAATAAGACAGGTGCAGGAGGGAAAA
>NW_017729024.1:1164099-1164359 GCF_001723915.1 Gavialis gangeticus | reverse complement strand
CCGCCGCCCCGCCCATCCCCCACCGCGCAGGCGCAAGCGCACCCCAGCGCTACCGTCGCCGGGCACCGCGTGACCCGGAAGCCGCCCATCCACTCGCGCTCCAAGTCCCGCCCCCTCCCGGGCTCCCGCGCGCACGCGCAGGATGGGGTCGGCCGCGCCCATTGGTGGTTCCGGTCTGGCGACGAACGCTGTTAGGAGCCTGGCTAGCGCAAGCCTGACAGGGGGTCGGGTGTTTCGCGGAGCTCTTCTGTGGTCCGGGC
>NW_017729024.1:1158322-1159099 GCF_001723915.1 Gavialis gangeticus | reverse complement strand
GTCCACATGGGCAAAAAGGCTGCCCTCTTTAATCACATTAGTTTAACATGACTAAAAACCCTCAGTGCCTATGTTAATGCCCACTAACACGGCTCAAGCTCTTAGCTGGTTGCTCTGTAGCTCTGCAATCAATTGAAATAAGACAGGTGCAGGAGGGAAAAAAAGGACAAGAAAAAGACCCTGACAAGTATTTTGCTGGAAAGAGGATTAAGGAATTTGAAGGTTGGGAAGGAAGAGGTGACAAAATGGGTTGCAACTGATAAGCCACTTCAATGTATCAGCAAGTGTGTCAAGGTAAACAAGTCGCTGTGAAGGTGCTCTTTGAAACTACCGCTGAGGCATGCTCTAAACTGGTAAATAACAGAAACAGAGCTGGATGTTGCCATCTGGTTCTGCTCCAAAAAAAGACACTGAAGGTGGTATTTCAACTTTTAGTCCACTTCCCTGGTGCTGCGAACAACAAGGTTTCCCCACCTTCCCCCGCCACTAAAACCGGCACCGTTCAGCAGAGGGAGTAAAGACACCAGGTGACGGACCCCTCCCAACGCGTCCCGGCCCCACGCGCCTCCCGGTGCCAAGCCCGAGGTGAAAGGCGACATGCTGTAGACTGAGCAGCCCCCGCCAGGGCGGGAGCCGGGCGCTCATACCCTACAGCCGGGGCAGCTCCGCGCGTGCGGCTGCAACCCCGTCCCCCTCCTCCGCGGCTCAGCGCGGCTCCCTCTCGCCTGTGTCCAGAGGACGCCGGTCGCGGCGGCGGCGCCAGCTCTTGCAGCCGGG
>NW_017729024.1:1149765-1158042 GCF_001723915.1 Gavialis gangeticus | reverse complement strand
CCGGCCGGACGCCGCCGCCCCGCCCATCCCCCACCGCGCAGGCGCAAGCGCACCCCAGCGCTACCGTCGCCGGGCACCGCGTGACCCGGAAGCCGCCCATCCACTCGCGCTCCAAGTCCCGCCCCCTCCCGGGCTCCCGCGCGCACGCGCAGGATGGGGTCGGCCGCGCCCATTGGTGGTTCCGGTCTGGCGACGAACGCTGTTAGGAGCCTGGCTAGCGCAAGCCTGACAGGGGGTCGGGTGTTTCGCGGAGCTCTTCTGTGGTCCGGGCTGCGGGGGGGAGGGGCTTAACATCGGTTCCTTGTTCCCGGGTCCTTTTCCAAAACGAGCCTGTACCACATAAAAGCGTGTTATTCATGAATTACACGGCCTAAAGAGGGAGCATGTCATTTACTATGTCCATTTACTAATTAATATGTCAAATAATAGCCTGCAGAGCTCTAAAGGAAGATCAGATTAGGATGAGATTATGGGGCAGATTGTTAATTCGTAAATGTACATATCTGATGAAATTTTCTCTCTTCAGAGTATTTAATTCATGAATAGCAAGCTTACATTGGGTATAGGTTAGCTTTGAAAAAGGAAGTGGGAACCAGGAATAAGGAGCCAACTTCAGTTTGGTGGGGGGTGGCCAGGGCCATCCAATTACACATGGCTAGAGGCCTTGGATGGCATTGGCAGGCAGCCCCTGTGTGGCGCCCCCTGAGATCCTCCCCAGCTGCACAGGTAAGAGGTGGCCTCCACAGCTCCCAGCCTGAGCTGGAGGTACATGTACCCCTGCCACACAGGCCATGCCAGCAGCGCATGACTCCCCCACCCCTGTGGGCAGCTCCCAGACAACATGTGGCCCCCACATTGTGTGGTCTGCATTTCATAACAGCAGAAGGGGCTGCTGCCTCCAAGCTTGTGGGACCCATGTTAAATGCTCCGTAGGGCACCAGTAAGAGAGTCCTACGTTAGGGAAACAGTGCTCAAACTCATCCCAAGCGCTGAGCTCAGTGCAAAATGCAACCTCTGCAATCGGCATTGCTCAGGAACGCTGCCTGTGGTGACAGCATTGGCCAAAAAAGTGGGAGGTCATGGTTTGAGGTTGTCCTCAGCTTGAAGGACTTAAGCCTGTACCTCTGACTCTTCAGTAAAGTGACCAGCCACCAGTGGAGGGAAGCCCTCTACCCCAAATAGGGACAAAGGGAGAATTTGTTGTCAGATGGGGGCCCCGAATAAAGAGAGCACACCTGTTTCTTCTCAAGAGAATCACTATTGGAAGTCTAAACAAAGACTTAACCCATTGGACTTTTGTTAAGCAATGCAACCTGAATCCCTCTAGGGGTAGACTTGGGGTGTAGCTAACAGCTGGGAGGTCCAGCAGGGATATATCAGCTGCAGTCCAAGATATGTTTAACTTTTTGGGCATGGATTCTTCCCTGAACTTCTGCCCTTTATAAATTTATTAGCCCAGCATTTAACATAGGGTCTAATGTTCACCCAATAAAATAAAATAGAATGTAATCAGTAACCAAGCCAAAAGCAGGCTCAGAGTCCCATTGCTATGCTCAGCCTTTTGTCTTCTCTGAGAGATGAAAAGGGCATCCAAGTAACCTACTTCACTTACAACTTCCTTACAGGATAGATATGCTTAAATTAGTGACTGAAGTCTGTAGTATCTTCCTTACAGCCAGGCTAGAGTAGTCGAGATGAGAGCACACTCCCATCCTTCCTGTTCTGAATCTATGCCACTGGGCAGGCCCAGAGACCTGGGGCTAGGAGGACAAGAAACAGGAGGGAATCTGATGAGGGTAGGCCCTCGGGAGAAAGAAACCACACCTCCTATCTTATCTCCCAGGATTGTTTATTCTTTTTACATTGCAGCTAGGTGCCAGAAATGGGGTTGGTGGAACACACCACCACAGTACCATGCTTGGAATCATTCCTCATAGCTACTTATTACCTCTCCACATTTACTGAACCATTCCCAGTGGTTGTTGTCAATTCCAGCTGGGCAGAGTTCAGGTTGATACAGAATGTCATGCTGGATCAGAGGAAAGCAGTGATCCATCAAACAACTGTGAATCATTAGGGAACAACTGCATTTTGAGAGGCACTTTCAAACGCACCTAAGAGATTTTGACTTATTCTGCTGACTCTTTCAGGTGCTTTTGAACCTTCTACACTCGTTTCCATAAGTAACATGGGATCTTATGCATATACTTATAGTATGGCTCTGTTGTGTTATTTCTGAAGAGTTGTAGTCAATGGGCAAAAAATACTTATATGGAGAGGGAAATAGGTATTATGTTTTAGTGGAAAAGAAAGCTCATATTAGAATTAACATATATAGTAGTATCAGAATTAACTTATACAGTAGCCTTAGAAAGATGTTGTAGCCAGGAATTATCTGAAGGTCCAGAAATTGTATGAGAGGCAAGGATTTTTTGAGGGGTGATATCTTTTATTGGACCAAGTGCATAATTGAGATAAAGTTAGAATAGCTTTTGAATGCAAGGTATTCTTCTTCAGGTCCCTGAAGAACCTGAAAAAGAATGCTTTGTATCTGAAAAGTTGTCTAACTTTATTCCAATTACGCAGTTGGTCCATTAAAAGATCTCACCCCCCCCCAAAACAATCCTTGCTTCTCCAATGAACTTATATGTCGTTTTCATTATGCAGAAAGAGGTGGTGAAGAATAGAGAAAGCTGGATTAATAAAGATATTTTGTAACATTTAATAATGCACACAAGTCATTGCTGTTTTATGTGGTCACAATACAGTTATGGGAAATTTAAATTTATCAAGATATGAAGTGTACACATTAAAGAACTTTATAGACATATAAAAGAAATGGTGATAATGGAAAATGGGACAGCTCTCTGGCAGAGATGCATGGGTGCAAGCCTGTCATGCCCCTGAGAGCCAAAGACCCTGGCAGACCTCTCTGGCATACCCCGATTTCACCCCGCAGCGCACAGCCGAGAGGTAAGTGGGGACCGCGGTGGGAGGGCACTAGTTAGGAGCAGGAGGCAGCTGAGGGGAGCCAAAAAGGGTCACCTCTCCCCACCCCGGCTCCTACTTAGCCCAGCTCCCTAGGGAGCTGCGCAAACACAGCATGCAAACAGGCGTGGTTTGGGCCCTGGCGTGTGGAGCTAGCGCAGGAGGGTGTGCGGAGAGGCCACCAGCAGGCTCTCAGCCCCGAGTTGCCCCCTAGTGGAGATGCATAGCATCCTATGCTTACTGGTGGAGACTCTGGAGGGCCATGTGAGGGAGCTCCAGGAGGAGGTGAGCAGATTGTGAACCATTAGGAAGCATGAGGAGGACATCAATGCTTACTGTCAGACCCTGCACCTGGAGATCAATGCCACAGAGACCAGGAAGAAGAGCGAGCTTCAGTGAGATCCCCCTAATGACAGATAGTGGAGATTGGTCACATCAGGCCCAAAGCCACAATGTACATCAGCTGCTCCACCAATAGCCCTACACAACAACTATGCAGACCTCACACCATCAACAGAAGAGGCATCTGCGTCCTCTACAACAAGGACAAAATAGGAACAGCCGCCACTGCTGAAGAGGCAACAAAGGGTGATTGTTGTGGGAGGCTCCCTGCTACAAGGAACCGGAGATGCCATCTGTTTTCCAAACCCCTTTGCTCAAGAGGTCTGCTACCTTCCAGTAGCCAGGATCTGAGATGTGACAGCAAGGATCCCAAAACTGGTCCGCCCTACAGACCATTATCCCATATTCCTCATCCACATGGGCACCAATGACAAAATGAGTAACAACCCTGGGAGAATTATGAGCGACTATAAGACAATGGGGGTGAAGCTCAAGGAACTAGGAGCACAAGCAGTCTTCTCAATCCTCCCAGTGAGAGGCTAAGGCAATCAGAGGGAGGACTGCATCGAAGAAGTCAACCAAAGGCTTTGGAGATGGTGTCACTGTGCTGACTTTGGATTCTTTGACCTTGGTATGCAGTTCAACAGCACTTGTCTACATGCAAGAGATGGTATCCACCTCATAGGCAGAGGGAAGAAGCTCATCTTCATGAGAATTGTGGACTTTCTGAGGAGGGCTTTAAACTAGATGAGTCCAGGGGAGTGGAGGACGATTCCACTGCAGGACATAGATCCTCTGACCAAGGTAACCTAGAGAAGGGTATTTATGTAGGGGACATCCAGATGACTACCAATGCCCAAAGACACTTGCAGAGGGACAGAAAACCTGAGATGACTAGGGGGAGTTCAGCTGTCTTTATAGGAATTCCAGGAGCATGGGCAACAAACAGGACAAACTGGTACTCCCTCTGGCAGACAAGGAATTTGACCTCATTGGATTGACAGAGACTTGGTGGGACAATAAATATGACTGGGCAGTGGATGTTGAGAGCTACGGGCTCTATAGAAAGGATTGGGTTGGAAAGAAGGGTGGAGGGGTGGCCCTCTATGTGGAAGAGCAGGACCCCTCCCTGCAGGTTTCATTTGATTGCAGGGGGAAGTCCCTTGAGACCCTCTGGGTCAAGATACAAGAGGGTTCGGGAGAAGGGGACCTGAATGTGGGAGTCTACTATAAGCCTCCCTACCAAGAAGAGGAGAGCGACCAGGCATTCTACAGGGAACTCACTGAAGCAGCCAGCACTAAAGACTTGATTGTCAGGGGTGACTTCAACTATCCTGACATCTGTTAGGAAGAGCATTCAGCCAGCTCCAGCAGGTCAACCAACATTTTGCCAACTATAGATGACCTGTTCTTGACACAGGCTGTGAAGGGACCAACTAGGGGTAAAGTCTTTCTGGACTTGGTGCTAACCAAAGGGGAGGACGTGGTAGGTGACCTGAAGATCAGACGTACTTTGGGCGACAGTGATCAGGATTTGATTAGATTCACCATCCACTGAAAGGCTGGGAATTCTGTCAGCAGAACAGAAGTCCTAGACTTCAGAAGGGCAGACTTTGGTAAACTCAAGAGTCTAGTCAGAAAGGCCCTACACAATGAGTGCCTGGACAATTTGGGAGTTCAGGAACGGTGGTGCTTCCTGAAGGAAGCAATCTGATAACAATCAGATGAGGTTCAATAGGGACAAGTGCCAGGTCCTTCTGGGTAACTAGAATCTGGAATAAACTCCCAGCAGAGGTGGTGCAGTCACCATCCCTGGCGATGTTCAAGAGGAGGCTGGACAAGCACATTGTGGAGCTCATTTGAGCCCAATTACCTCCTGCCCATGGCAGGGGACTGGACTTGATGATGTTACAGGTCCCTTCTGGTCCTTCTATGATTCTATAAAGCAGAAAAAAATCACAAGTTCCTTTTACAAATAGTGTCAAAAAGTATGGTCATTCTTTTCAGAATTCACTCCAAGAAATTACAAGTAATTTGTGTATGGAAATATTAGAATTAATTATGAGAGAAACATTAGAGAGTAAATGAATGAACTATAGATGACCTGTATAGAGAAAGTTCTGGGCGCCGCACTTCAAGAAGGACGTGGAGAACCTGGAGAGGGTCCAGAGAAGGCCAGTCATATGGTTGAGGGCCTCTGTGGCCAGCCCTATGAGGAGAGGCTGGGGGACCTGAATCTCTTCATTCTCTGCCAGAGGAAACTGAAGGGGGATCTTGTGGCTGCCTACAACTTTATCAGGGGCCACCAGCAGGGACTCGGGGAAAGTCTGTTCACCAGGGCCCCCCTTAGAGTCCCCAGGAACAATGGCCACAGGCTGAGGGAGGATAGGTTTAGGTTAGATATTAGGAAGAACTACTTCACGGTAAGGGTGGCCAGAGCCTGGAATAGGCTTCCCAGAGAGGTGGTGCTCTCACCTTCCCCGGAAATCTTCAAGAGGAGACTAGACAGGCACCTGGCTGGGGTCTTATGACCCCTGCCACCCCCAGTGCTCCTTCCTGCCCATGGCAGAGGGTTGGACTAGATGATCTGTCTAGGTCCCTTCCGACTCATTGATTCTATGATTCTATGAATGTGTGACATCTGCTTCATACTTGCAATAATTTAAAAATTTATATTAAATAACTTTTTAAATAATTTATTTTAAAAATTGAATATATAGTATTAAAATGGTAGTATTTAAATGGTAAGAAAATAGATGAAAATCAGTGAGTTTGTCCACAATTATTATTCTGAGTTCAATTATTCTGCTCCCAAACTTCAAGAATTGAGATTAATGGTAACAGAACCCTTCTCTGGGTTGAAATCATTTAATCTGTTTTATACAGGAATAGATGAGAAATGTTTCCCATGTTAAAAATGATTCTTTTTATAATTATGTGTATACGAAAAGGGCTTAAATGTATGAAACATGCACACACATCCTGCCAAGAGTACATGGGTGCAACACAGAAACACACAGACCACTGAAAGAAAGGAGAGTATAAATCTAAAGTAATACTGATTGGATCAGTAGAGTTAATCTGGTCTGAGAACAGAGTGAGAGTGAGAGCGGAATTTGGCTTTTGCATTATGTGTATCATGTAGACATAATTGGCTGATTGTGAAAAAAAGCAATTTTTGTTTCCTTTCTTTGAATATAGTGCTTAAAATGTCAATGTAATAGTGTATCATCTGTTAATATAAGGAATTTTTGTAGCCTTTGTTTTAAAAAATGAATGTTTTATTTGTTACGTGGAGATATAAGAAAAAAATCTTAATTCTTTACTTTGAATATACAGAACAGGAATGTTTGTATTTTACAATGCTTTTTTGGTTACTTATTTCAAGAATAAAATATAAACACTACAGGCCATTTTAATTCTATATCTGTGTGTTTGTATAGTGTATAAGTAGCATGAATGCTTAGACAAAGTATAGGAAAAGATATACTATGCTAGGTTTTTTAACCTTTATCTTATTTGAAGACAGGACAGCATGGTACATTATAAACTAACTCAGGCTAACATGCCTTACTACCTCTCTCCAATCTTACTTGAATTCATGAGTTTCCTTTACCTTTTTGCCAGCTCTTAAAAGTCTCTTGTGTTACTGATTAACTTTAATTTCTTTCAAGGTATGAATGGAAAAATTGCCTAGTTATCAGTTCCAGTTCCAGAAATTGTCTATACTTTTAATGCTGAACACAGTCACGTAGTAACTCCTGCTATGCGGATCCCAGCAAAGATCATGATAACTTTGAGGAGTGAGAGAACAGTGAAAAAATTAGTAAGTTGTTGCAGTTGTTGTGGGAAAACAATTATTCATAGAAAAGATAGGAATCTACACAGGCATCTTAATTTGTTGTGGAAACAACAATTCCAAATACATGCTTGAAAAAAAATTATGTAAATTTTGTTGTAGGGATATACATGCTGTGTATAACTCACCCTGTTTCAATGCAGGGGGTCACTTTGAAGAAGGTATACATTACAATCAGGAAAATCATTTATCTACCTCAGTATTTGGGCATGAACTCAGGAGGTCAATGGAGGTCAACCTTTTTGGCAGGCATGCCACAAATTAGCCCTGCACCCTCCCTGAGTGACACTCTGATCCCCTTCCCCTGCCCAATCTGCTGCTCTGCTTTCTGCTTCACCTGCACTCCCTGTCCCACCTGCTGCTCTGCTTTCTGCTTCCTGCCCAATCTGCCATTGTTCTGCCTGTTCCGTCTCCAACCTGCCATTTACCACATGCAGGGCATGTCTACACATGCATTTACACCAGCTTAAATTTACTGCAGTTAAGTTACTGAGCAGTAAGTAGGAATAGACTGGCATCTACATGTGCAGGTGTTAAAGTTAGTCCCAAGTCAGTCCACACGCACAGTGTTACTGCGCAATAAGGCATCTGCACTTGCATTACTACACAGTAACTAACTGGGCGTAAATTTGATACATGCATGATGCAGGTATCAAATTTATGCTCATGTCAGCATAAATTGCCATATTTACTGCACAGTGTGGGTGTGCACGTGCAGATGTGTGCCAGTGCTGCATAGTAATTTTGGTTACTGCACAATAAATGTGCACATGTAGATGCACCTACACAGGCTGCCCATGCCATTTGTGGAAGGTGCTATGGGTTGGCCACCCCTGCCCTGGACTACAAATGTATTCTACTGTCACAGATTGCTTGCCTCATGTCTATATTTAATGAAGCTAACCTGACTGTGGTGAGGAACAATTAAGAGAGCTTTTCCCTGTTTCTTATGTTTGGCACTGTCTAAGGGTGGCTTGAGAGGAAAAGGTGGTACCTAGCATTATGACATAGGCTTTTCCTGAACTTAAACAGAACTGAGATAAGGGCAACTTGTGTTGCATAAATTGCTGATTTTATCCCCTGGAGGC
>NW_017729024.1:1147152-1149754 GCF_001723915.1 Gavialis gangeticus | reverse complement strand
ACAAAGAAACATACAGAAAAGTATCTATTTTCGCTACACTTGTGCATGGGATACAGGATGTCCTGCTTTTGGTCTCCTTGACTGGAAATACAAGACAAGGAAAATTGTTTCAGAAAAATGGGAAGGAAAAAAAGAGTTCAGGAATAGGCTGGGACAACTGGATTGCTTTGGCTCCAAAGTCCTAGGGATGTCAAAGTGAGGAAGTGTTGGGTCACAGAACTGTCACCTTGCCTCAGCACTTCCTGCTTTTCTAGGATCTGGTGTTAAATTTTATCCTGTCAGTTTACATGGTCTCCATCACTAATACACCTCACACTCATCAGTTGTTTTCTGTTGTCCTCACACACCCCTGTAAAGCAGGGAATGCTTATGTTACAGATGGGAAGCTGAGCACAGAGGATATGACTTGGCCAAGGTCACAGCTGCAAACAGATGTCACCTAAGCAACATAACACCCCCATAGTGATTGCTTTGACCCTGCTTGGCTCTTGCCATCACCTCCCAGCATTCTGCCCTGGTTCCATGCCTGACTCATTTTGTTGTAAAACTTGGAGGCAGGCTGCCCTCAGAGGCTGGTGAGCCCGAGGTGCTCTCTCTTTCTGTCTCCCTACTATTCCTTATGTGCTACTCACCTTAAGGGCTAAGTTTGTGGCCTCCTTCTGCCCCTACAGTTAAGCCCATGCCTTGCAGATGATACTCGGTATACCGTTCCATCCTTTGTAGAGGCATCTGTCCTCCTTGACTTTAGCCTCCCTTTCTTCTGGCTGCAGACCTCCAGCCAGGGCTAGACACAGGCATGGGTGAACTGGGCAGCTTCCCAGGGCTCAGACAGAAAACAGGCCCGAAAATGGTAATTTTTATTACCATTATAATTATGTCTGGCAAAGGGGGGCCAGATGCTAAAAGTTTGCCCAGGACCACCCTGAGTCTTATGTATGGTGCTGCCTCCAGCCCTGGCCCACCGATTGGGGCCCAGGCCTCTAGGTCTCAGCCTTGTTTGACCTCCATGTTCCTTGCTCTGAGCCAGCCCACAGCCCTTGACCCTGAGGCCAGGCTGGCCACCTTTCCAGCCTTTAGCTCTCCAGCCCTTGACCCCAGGCCAGGCTGCCCGCCTCTCCAGACCTTAGCCCTCTGGCCTACCTCTCCAGCCTGTAGCTCTTTGGCCCTTGACCCCAACTAGGCTTGCCTAATGCCAAGTGCCCTACCAGGCACCCCTTTGTGGCCTCCAGACCTCCCCCATAGCCACAATCCAGTCTTATAGTCTAAAGCCCTACAACATGAACAAAACCACCTGCTTCACAACAAAGATTCTACCCTGCTCTGGCTCACTTCTTCACTACAGTTTCCTCTGGGCAGCTCCAGAAACAGCTTAGGTGCCTGTTACACCATCCACTGGAGGCATCTTCAGGAGCTCCTCACCCTTTGACATGCAGGCTCTGACTTCCTGCTCTGGCTCAGGTCCTGGGTTTATATGCCTGAAAGCCTGGCTCTCTCTTTGTCACCAGCTCTGCACAGGGGTTTCCCTGTCAATCAAGGCCCAGCTTGCTGAGCCTGCTGCATCTTCTTAAAGGGGCTCCCTGCCACCATGCCCTCTCCTCCCCTCCCCTTACACCCAAGTGACAGGGTCTGGGTCCCTGCTATAGTAGCAAAAAGACCTCTCTGCTCCAAAGAATTTATGACTGTAGAATAATAGGACTTTTGCCTTCCAAATTCGATGGACATCTCCACACCTTCCCTTACTTCCAACCCCACCTTGTGCCTGAGCATGTAGATGGCACTGTGGGAGGGCTTCTACTAGCTTGTATGCCTCTAGCACCATCTTGTGGCTTTATCAATATTACAATCAGGCTCCACAACATGGCATTTGCAGTTTAACAGAAGCATACTCCCCTCTGTAGGAGCGCTACCCACATTAGTACTGAAAATTTAGCAGTGCAATGTGAGCAGAGATCAGTAAGCAGTAAACTAAACACCAGAATGCCAGCTAGCTCCAGGGACCAGCCCCCAAAGAAACAAAGAATAATAATAAACACAAACATCAGGGCAACTCTAAAAGGCATAAATTGGCATTCTTGAAATATCATGTATCTATACAGATTAAATGGCTTTACAGAGGGATTCAGTCTTGGATAGTAGGAATGATTTAATCCGCTCATTCTGTAGGTCCACTGCCTCAGAGGTGAGCAAAAGCAGAAATATAAGAACACCTTGCATGATCAGGGGGCAGCAGGGCAGGCTCTATGAGGAGAGGCTACGGGACCTGAACCTGTTCAGCCTCCACGAGAGAAGGCTGAGGGGGGATCTGTTGGCCTGTTATAAACTAGTCAGAGGGGACCAGCAGGCATTGGGGGAGTCACTGTTCCCCCGAGCACTGCCAGGAGTGACCAGGAATAACGGTCACAAGCTGGCAGAGGGTAGATTTAGGCTAGATATCAGGAGGCGCTACTTCACGGTCAGGGCAGCTAGGATCTGAAACGAACTTCCAAGCGAAGTGGTGCTGGCTTCTACCCTGGGGGTTTTTAAGAGGAGATTAGATGAACACCTTGCTGGGGTCATTTGACCCCAGTACTTTTTCCTGCCATGGCAGGGGGTCAGACTAGAT
>NW_017729024.1:1139950-1142152 GCF_001723915.1 Gavialis gangeticus | reverse complement strand
GCAGGCATTGGGGGAGTCACTGTTCCCCCGAGCACTGCCAGGAGTGACCAGGAATAACGGTCACAAGCTGGCAGAGGGTAGATTTAGGCTAGATATCAGGAGGCGCTACTTCACGGTCAGGGCAGCTAGGATCTGAAACGAACTTCCAAGCGAAGTGGTGCTGGCTTCTACCCTGGGGGTTTTTAAGAGGAGATTAGATGAACACCTTGCTGGGGTCATTTGACCCCAGTACTTTTTCCTGCCATGGCAGGGGGTCAGACTAGATGATCTACTCAGGTCCCTTCCGACCCTAGAAACTATGAAACTATGAAACCTTGAAGGCCAATCCGAAGAAATGCATTGTTAACATCAGTACTTGGGAAATTCAAGCACTAAATTGTCCCCAATGGCACCATGATGTGTGACAAGGCATTGATCATTTTGAACAAACTCACCTCACTATGGAGGCAGATAGACAGAGACAAAGGGAAAGAGCTGTGACTTGACATCACCAAGGTCCACTCCTTCCTCCCAGAATGATTTGCCATGTCTGC
The DNA here is from genome assembly GCF_001723915.1 of Gavialis gangeticus. Lineage (NCBI taxonomy): Eukaryota > Metazoa > Chordata > Crocodylia > Gavialidae > Gavialis > Gavialis gangeticus. The sequence continues at coordinate 1,141,619 of NW_017729024.1, read as the reverse complement.
AATCAAATATGCAGACCTCATATTGTCTCTTCAGTCATCTACAGGCTCATAAGTGACTTAGCTAATTCACTGGAAGACTGTCATCCTCATATTGAGGGGCTATTGATGATGAATGTGTCCAAGCTATTGCTCAGCCCTATGTGACAGACCTGCCTGCTCCTTACCAGATTACACTTAGAAAGTGTGTTTGTAGCCGTGTGTTAAAAAATTCAAGTCATCCCTGTCCAGAACTGGCTACATCTTCCTTTATTCCCAAATATTTTGACCCGGATTTTCATGTGGAAGGCAGGGTAGATTTGCACCTTATAGACTAACTAAGGTATATATATATATTGAGAGAGACAGACAGACAGACAGAGAGTGTGAGCACCCATATGCACAAATGTTTGTGAGCTAAAGCTCGCTGCATTAAATGCTGTGAAAGGACACACAGAAAGTAGAGGATGTGCACATCCTTTCGCTGCATCTAATGAAGTGTTCTTCAGCTCATGAAAGCTTCTGCTGTATAATTACTTTGGTTAGTCTATAAGGTGCAACCCTACCCTGCCTTCCACCTGACTTCAGACTAACATGGCTAACTACATCTTCCAGATATTCATGTCCAGCAAAACTGAGTACAAAACTGTGTGGGTGTGAGAAGATGGCCTCAGACTGCCTTTGTATTGCCTGTATTTGTGCACATATCTACAGTGCAAAGGGGAGGAGTAACAGCAGCATGGAGAGAGCCATGCTAGCTGTAATCTAGTGGGTGGGGAAAACAGCCTTAGTTATAACAGGGCAGTGTAGACTGGCCTCCTGACTGCTACTCTGTTTACCAGCCTGAGTTGCAATCTGGGGCACAGCATCTTCATTGCCATGGATAGCCAGGCTAGCTAGATAACAGCTCACTGTGCCCCTTTACTAGTTACATGTTCTACTACTGTCTTGGTGCAGCCTCAGTGCCTGGTTTAAGTTAAAGCAGCCTCAGGGCTGCCTTTAGTTTAGCACCAACTGCAGGACTAGATGGGTCAGAACATAGTGTGCTCTGGCTCTGCTCCCTCTCCTGTCACACCCCCTGCCCAGGGTAGGGCTGGTCAGAGAGGGCACAGAGCTGGCACAGCCAGGCCCACCCACTCCTGCGAAGAGGAGAGTCGCCACTCAGCCATGCAGGGCTTGTCCTCACTGCAGCAGGCAGCAAGCAGGAATCACTGTGCCCCATATGCTGTTTGCCAAGGGACTGGCTTAGCAGAACAAGAGTGGCTGGGGCAGGGCAGATATCCAGCCCTCCTGATTTAAGCTGCTCCATCTCTACTGCTTTCCCATCTCACTGAGCAGCGCTTACGGGTCATGCCACCCGCCTGGGGCCAAACTGGCAGCTCAAGCTGAAAGCAGCCTGGGGGTGGGGGGGTTGTGTTTGGTTTTGTGTGTGTGTCAGACTGGGGGCGGGGGTGTGTGTCAGACCTGGATGCGTGTGTGTATGTGTGTTCAGGATTGTGCGTGTGTGTCAGACTGGGTGGGGGGGGGATGTCAGACCTGTATGTGTGTTTGTGTGTGCCCTGGGTTGTGTGTGTCAGACTGGGGGGGTGGGGGTATGTCAGACCTGTATGTGTGTTTGTGCACATAAGGAGAGAGGGGAAGGGGAATGGTGGTGGGGTTGTGGAAGGTCTTGTGTGGGGTACTGTTGGAATGT
>NW_017729024.1:1139574-1139871 GCF_001723915.1 Gavialis gangeticus | reverse complement strand
TGTGTGTTTGTGTGTGCGCTGGGTTGTGTGTGTCAGACTGGGTGGAGGGGGGATGTCAGACCTGTATGTGTGTTTGTGTGTGCCCTGGGTTGTGTGTGTCAGACTGGGGGGGTGGGGGTATGTCAGACCTGTATGTGTGTTTGTGTGTGCCCTGGGTTGTGTGGCAGACTGGGAGGGGGGAAGATGTCAGACCTGGATATATTTGTGTGTGTGTGTGTGTGTGTGTGTCAGACCTAGATGTGTGTCAGACGGGGGGTGTCTGTGTCCCGGCCCCCCAGGCACACACTGCTTCACCCC
>NW_017729024.1:1130646-1134137 GCF_001723915.1 Gavialis gangeticus | reverse complement strand
GCTGGTCTGTTGGGGCTCCGGCGCCGCAGCCTCCGCGCCCGGGGCTTCCCCTGCCCCTCCCGGCAGTCGCCCGCGGGCGGGCAGGCTGTTCACAAGGGCTCCCTCCTTCCCTGCCCGGCGGGGACAAAAAACAGCAGCCAACCCCCCCCAGCCAAACTTGTGAGTGCCATGTAACCAGGGCAGCGGGGTTTGGTGCAAAGCTGCTGGGGGGCGCGGCGGGGGGCAGGCGTTGATCCTGCCGCCTTTGTTTTCTCTCCGGGGCGGTACATCCGTGGAGGTTTTTAAGCCCCCGGTAAACAAAGCCTCGGCTGGGATGATCTAGTCGGGGATGGTATAGCTTTGAGCAGGGGGTTGGACTTGATGTGACCTCCTGAGGTCCCTTCCAGCCCTCATGTCCTCGAGTCCGCGATTCGAAGTCAAACCAGTTCAGAAGGAACTTGGAAAAGCCGAGGGCTGGGAGCTGTGATGAGAATAAAGTTACACAGCCTTAGTGCTGTGTGGCTCCAGCCACGGCAAGGTTGCTCTCACCCTGGGGAGGCACCTAGACAATGAGTTGATCAGCAACCATTTTAAGGCATAGCTCAGCGAAGAAAACTATTTGCACAAAGCTGGTTTCTTCTCATGTTCACTTAAAGTAAGAGGGCCCTTGTATTTAGAAATTGTTTGATAGCTAATATATGCACTTAGAAGCGTTCTATTTGGTTGTCAAATGTGTTTTCTGTCGTGTTTTGCTCTCGGATGCAGCGTGTGATTTTTCATTTGTCCATTCAGATATTTGAGTAACAGTGCTCTATTGTTTCTCTGAGTCCTGTTTTGATTTGATGTAGAGAACGGTCATTTAGGTAGTTTATCCAACGTAGAAGTCGGCCTTTGTTTGTGGTTTAAAGTTATTCCTGTTCTCTCTACAGTTGCATGCTCAGTTCTTTTATCGGGTAGTTTGGGGATAGAAGTCAGTTGGTAGTATTAGTTGCCCTAATACTTTGCAAATACTCAAATACTCTGCATGCCCAATTTGTAATGGGAAGGGTAGCAAATGTATGGCAAAACTTTTTCTGCTTTCCCCTCACCAACAGTTTGATTTTCATGCAGACAGGGTCCTCCATGGGGGCTTGGTTTCTGCTTTCTTATTGTATTAGAGAGCGCTGACACTGAATACTGTGTACCTCACATAAGGATACTTATGCTAAGCCTCTTGGGTCTGACTTTCAGGTAGAGGTGCATTGATACATCAGTCCCATATCAGTTTGGCACCAATATGAAGAAAATAGACAGTATCAGCAATGGGTTTTTTTGGCTGATGTGGCTGATAAATGCCCCGTGCCTGAGCACAGCCACAGCGCAGCACACAGGTGGCCAGGAGCGCAGCCTGGCAGCATGGAGAGCAGCCGGGTCCGGCTGGTAAGTCTGTGAGGGAAGGGTTCTTGGGGCAAGCGGCAGTGGCAGCGCTGGGAGAGGGAGTTGGGGGGGGCTATGACAAATTTTGGGGTCCCTGTAGCTCTCCCAGCATCGCTGTGTGCAGCCTGGCCCAGCCCCCCTTGCCAGGAATAGCCTGGTGCCACTCTGGCCCCAGCCCGCAGTGGCAGCCCACCCTCACCCCATTTGCAGGTCCAGGGCCATATGCCCCTGCATGCCCTCCTAGGGTACGTGCAGTGGCAGGAGCTGCCCCCCTCCCCATGGCCCATGGACAAGCTGCGGCTCTGTCCCGTGCCCTGTCCTGGCTGTGCAGAGCCTGCCCGTAGCCTACCCAGCCCCACTCCCTCCCTCACCACAGGGACCTCGATCTGCCCCACCCTTTCCCCCCCTCACCCTTTCCCCCCACAACAGAGTTACCAGCCACCTGCTGCTCTCCAAGCTGCCTGGCTGCATATTGGCAGTCTGATCGGTATCTGCCAATATGGCTCATTAAAAATCAGCCATCGGTATCTGCCCAACAAATCTCTATTGGTGCACCCCTACTTTCAGGTAGATTCAAGACTTTCTTTGCAGTGTCATAATACTGAGAAATTAGGTCCTCCTTATTCAAGTATAGTCTGGACCATATTTACCTGGCAGGGGAAACACCATTTATCTGAATCCCTGGAGGCAGTTTTTCTTGAGTGTTCCTGAGGATAACTATTCTTCTGGTGTGGTTTAGTATCTGCTGAGGTGTTGGGGCTTAATGCCTATTTTATGGAAATGAGAGGCTCCTCCCTGGCTTGCTCCTGCAGCCATATGGCTGAGGGCAGGCAAAATTTGGGGGCATCTGAACCCCAAGCCTCTGGGCTGGGGTCTGCATGTAGGATGCCTGCCAAAAGACATTGGAAATATCTGAAGCCCCTGGTGGGGGTGGAGGATGTTTGCTGGGTGTAGGTTTACTTATGGTTCTGGACTGACTCATGAATTTGGACTTGATTTGTCTGGGAACATGAAAAAATTCTTTAAAAAAAAAGTCAGCAATGTTTTTGGGCAGAGTGCCAAAAACACCCACAACCTCAACTTGTAAGATGTTGGCGTGCCAGGGATGGGTAACCGGGGAGCCGTGAGGGGCCCAATCCTTGTTGTGGCAGTGCAGCCATGGGCTCTTCCCCATCAGCTACCCTGAGGTGTTGCTGGCAGTGGATACAAGCCAGGCCAGGGCTCTGCAGACCCTGGTGCAATTGCTTGCAGCCTCCTGGCTGCCTGCCACAGCCAGTCCAGGCTCTGGGCTGGCCCCTGCCACATGCCATGGAGCCTGGGCCGCTTGCAGCAGGCAGTGGAGAGGCTGCAAGCAGCTGTACTGAGGTCTGTGGAGCCCCGGCTCAGCTTGTTGCTGGCAGTAGGTGCATGCGTGCCTCAAGATGAACGGCAGGGAAGGGGTTGGGGTGGCAGCACTGCCACAACAAAGGTTGGACCCCTTGCAGCTTCCCCTGCTGTCCACCTGCCAAGCAAAGTGCCTGCATATGCCATGTTCTGTCATGTGTGCCAAAAGTTGCCTACCTCTGGTCTGGACTGTATGGGAGGGATGTTTCCTGTGCCTCATGAGGCAGGATGCGTCTGGTGCACCAGGGTGTGGGGAGCAGGGCACTAGCCCTGGGCACTGACTCTGAGGAGGTACCAGAATACCCCCCTCCCATGTCTTTGCCATGGTAGGGGTAGCTCTTTGCTGCTCTTGCCCAGCTATAGGAGTTGGACCAAGCAGCGCTGGGCCAAGCAGCTTATCTGGGGGTTAGCGGAAAAGTGGATCCAGCAGAATGGTGCTTCTGGCCTCTCCAGGTAGCCCTTGTCACAGCAGGTGCATCCCTGTACTCATAGTGTATGTATAGGTGGAGTGGGTGCAAATAGGAAATCGGGATTGGATCCCAAGGGTGCCTATACACGTGTTCCAATGTGTTCTAATTGAATCTGCTCTGAGTTTTAATTAGAGCAGACTCAGTTAATTGAGTCTGCACCATATCCTAATTAGAACACTCTAGCATCTCTACAGCATCATGTATATAAACCCTCATGAGTTTGAAAATGGCCACTGGGCTTTA
>NW_017729024.1:1122222-1125646 GCF_001723915.1 Gavialis gangeticus | reverse complement strand
GGGATGGATGTTTCCTGTGCCTCATGAGGCAGGATGCGTCTGGTGCACCAGGGTGTGGGGAGCAGGGCACTAGCCCTGGGCACTGACTCTGAGGAGGTACCAGAATACCCCCCTCCCATGTCTTTGCCATGGTAGGGGTAGCTCTTTGCTGCTCTTGCCCAGCTATAGGAGTTGGACCAAGCAGCGCTGGGCCAAGCAGCTTATCTGGGGGTTAGCGGAAAAGTGGATCCAGCAGAATGGTGCTTCTGGCCTCTCCAGGTAGCCCTTGTCACAGCAGGTGCATCCCTGTACTCATAGTGTATGTATAGGTGGAGTGGGTGCAAATAGGAAATCGGGATTGGATCCCAAGGGTGCCTATACACGTGTTCCAATGTGTTCTAATTGAATCTGCTCTGAGTTTTAATTAGAGCAGACTCAGTTAATTGAGTCTGCACCATATCCTAATTAGAACACTCTAGCATCTCTACAGCATCATGTATATAAACCCTCATGAGTTTGAAAATGGCCACTGGGCTTTAACTAATGCTTGTTGAATAACCTTTAGTTAAAAAGTCCTGTGGCCACTTTTAAACATGTGGGGACTTAATACACATGATGCTGCAGCATTGTAATTGGAGTGGCTCTCCAGGAACCAACTGGTCTAATTGAAACACCCCCTTTCCACACCCCCATCCACGAGCATGTGTATAGGCACCCAGGGAGCCCAGCTGCGGGGCTGCTGTTGCCAAGCCAGAGCAGAGCTGACGCTGCTACAGAAACTCAGAAAAGTTAGCCTTCCCTTTCACTCCCCCCCCCCGGTGCTCAATAAGCTTATTGTGCCGCTGCCTCGGGGTGCAGCCGGGCCCCAAGGACACATATAGCCCAGCTAACCCTGAGGCAGGTCTGCAGGGAGAGAGAGCTGCGAGAGGTTGGAGTCTTCTCTAGCCCTTCTGTGCTAGCTGGATCATGAGTTGTTTCAGACCCTTTGAAGGAACACAGTTATCCTCTGTGCTTGGAGATAGTCTCTCTGCTTCCATGGGGAGTATTTTGGTTTGTCTCCTGTCCTACCCACTTTCTCTCCCCATTGTTGCCCAGCCTCTGTTGTTCACTGATGGTTTCCCACCGTTCAGGTGTACTGCTAAGAGTCGTCAGAGCCACAACCAGCATGTAATTACCCCACCCATTGATATTGCTGTGCTGCTTTGTACTCTGTCCATCTGATCCATATCATTCACTGTATGAACCAGTGCTGGAAGAAGGGGTTGTCTTCCAGAGGGGGACGGATAAAACAGGTCCTGTCTAAGACAGTTTTGTGGCCACTACCATAGTACCTGAGTATCTCACCTTTAATGTGTTAACCCTCACTGCACCTTTCTGCGGTGGGTAATATTTGCTGTTATCCCCATTAAATTATCAGTGGCTAAGTGACTTACCTGGTGTCACACAGGCAGTCTGTGGCAGAGTAAGGAATTGAACCTAGGTTTCTCAAACCTTAGATTAGTTCTCAATCTTCCCCATCCTGAGTTGTCGCCACAAGGAACAGACCATGTCTCTATCTAAATAGGACTTCCTATTGTCCCTGTTGTTTTTGGCCCTCCTCTCTTGTTCTTTCTACTCTGGCTCAACTTGATGGGATGTGTTTTTCTTGGACTTCATTGCTCAAGGATCAGCTTTGGGGATGAACCCTTGTCTAGGCCTACCTAGTACTCATGTCATTATTATTAATATGCATTTATATTATGGGAGCACGCAAGGCCTCCAATCAGTATGGACCCTTCTTGTGCTATACGTACAATTGTCAGATTCTTTTTTAATCAACCTCTGGAGGAAAAAAAACTTAAGGAGGGCAACTGTCAGTTCTTCCCACTTTCCTACTGTCTCAAATTCTGCAGTTGCTTTTTTGACATGAGCATAAAATTGGCTTATCTATGAGCTCTTCGTTCTGGATTCATTACATGTGGCACTTCTGTAGAGACCTGCAATCATTAATCTGATTCCCTGGACAAGGCCTGCCTCACCCTCCAGTCTGCTGCTGCAAGGGTGTCAGATCTATTCAAGGAGAAAGAAAAGAGCAGAATGTAGGATAACTCTTGTGTCAGCACACAAGTTCTGTGAAAGCTATAACCTGCTTCATTGGCCTTGGGGTCACTATCTCCTGAATGGCTCTTACCTGCTCTACCTAGGGTTTGTTATTTCTCTTGTTTATCCAGGTCTGTTGCTCAGGCACTTTCCTGCAAGTGTATCTGTACACATTCCTTTAGGTTCATGGTGAGGGCTGCTGCTGGCTGGATCTTCTTCAGTTTGGTCTGCAGATGGCTGAGATATGCCTGTCACAGCTTGCTTTATGCAGTACTGTCCAAATGCTTTTGCCAGGGTGACATCCATGGGCCTTTGGAATGTAACTGTGATCCTGTGCAAACCAAAAATCATTCATGGGAACTGAAAACAGCCTGTAGAGTTATGGCAGGCTTTGTACTCCTAACAGCAGAAACTGAACACACATGCCAGCAGAGATCTCGTTCCCCTCTTGGGCAACTCACCCCACTTGGTCAGTCAGGTCTTTAGTTCTGGGCAGGGACTGCAGAGCAGCACACACAGAAAGTTTTGTCCTTGCAGAGAGTGTAGAAGCTCTTTTCTCCCATGCCTCTGCCTGTCTGGGAAGTGATAGCTATAGCCTGGACCAGTCCCTGCTGGTGCCGTGAACCCCACCTGTGCCAGTCCTTCACCTCCTCCGACTGCCAGCACCATGCCTTTGGATGCTGGTGAGATCTTGGTGTGAACTGGACATTCAGTGAGGAGCTTCTCTGAGCTTCATGTGGTGATAGGCATGTAGTGGGCTTCCTGCCTTGTCATGTGGTTGCCTGCAACAGGCTGGGCTGAGTCAGTTCTTGCAGCATGACTTGCTGCCTCATGGTTGACTTGTGGGAGCACCCTCTTTCTCTGCAGCCAGGATTCTGGAAGTTTTCTCACCTTGCAGTTTCATGGCTTTCTGTGGGTTTAATCCTCTCTGATTTATTAGGTCTTTTGCAAAATGTCCTGGCCATGCATGTGAATGAGAGGTGTATGGCTGAGGGTACATGTTGGAAGGAAGAATTGTGGTACCAACATGTGCTTTTTGGTGAATTGAAAGAAGTGAGGGAAGAAAGGAGAGGTCAAAGCTATGGAGAAGACTGCAGTGTAAGAAGATTCATAGATTCATAGATTAAGGGTCGGAAGGGACCTAGTAGATCTTCTAGCCCGACCCCCTGCCAGGGCAGGAGAACAACAAAAAACCCCAAAAAGAGAAACGGGACTCAAATGAGTCCAGCCAGGTAGGCATCCAGCCTCTTCTTAAAGACCCCCAGGGTAGGGGCCAGCACCACTTCCCTTGGAAGTTGGTTCCAGCTCCTAGCCGCCCTAACCGTGAAGTAGTTTTTGCGGATGTCCAATCTATACCTCCTCTCCA
>NW_017729024.1:1118221-1122158 GCF_001723915.1 Gavialis gangeticus | reverse complement strand
CCTGCACAAGAAAACGGAGGTGAAGAATTGGTTAAAGAGGTCCGCTTTCTCCTCTGACGCAACCACCAAATTGCCCAGCGTATCCTGCAGGGGTCCCACATTACCCGGCACCTTCTTCATCCTCCCAATATATTTGAAAAAGGACTTTTTGTTATCCTTAATCTTGGACGCTAGTCCGAGCTCTATGTCCACCTTGGCCTTCCTAACAGCTCGCCTACAGGCCCGAGCTGAGGAGGTATACTCCTCTTTGGAGATTTCACCCCCCTTCCACCGGGCGTATGCCGCCTTTTTGGCAAGCAGGCAGTCCCGGACGCCCTTGGTGAGCCAGGGGGGCTTCCGGAAGGATATGGATGGGAGAAGAAGACCCAGATTGTGAAGGAAAGATGTACCACAATCTGTTACAGGAAAACTAGAGACACATTAAAGGGGGCAGAAGGTGAAGCCAAAGTTGAGTTGTGCACCAAGCAGACTTAGAACCCCAATAGCCTGGGGCTGGCTGCATGGCAAGCAGATGACCCAGTGTATTTTATTGATATTCCTTGAATATTTTAGTCAGTTAATGCTTCTGGACAGAGGGTAGCCACATTTTACCATGCTTTGGGCAGACTAACTAGCATTGCTGAGGGGCAGGGCTAATTAGCCCACCCACAGCACTGCATGGAAATGTTTATGATGCTTCTGGTGTAGAAGGCAGCTCACGTAGAGTTGTGTAGCATGTTTGCCACTTCTTCACATAGTCAGTGGCAAAACTTGAATCAACTGCAGTTAAGGCAAAAAAGCTAAGGGAGATGGGTACAACTGGAATAATGGCACATGTGCATTGGAGGGCAGATTTGTAACCCCCAAATTTGAGACTTGAATATCATGAGGATTAACAGAAGCAGGCATTTCTATTATACCGGCCATTGCCCAGTCATAAAAGCGAATGCATGTACAACCTCCAGTGTCTGTCAACCAATCGCAAGTCACTCATGTCCCTTGTTAGGGGTGCATCATTTTCAAAGCTCTCCCTTCTTAGTTATGCTGAGTTTTGCTGGTGGGTACAGATGTCTGAGAGATCTTTTGGAAATGTGGGGCTAGATGGCGCCTTCTTCTGTGTCATTTCTGTAGCTTCAATTCACAGTTATGTTTAAAAAACAAAGCCTTGAAAAGTTTAACTGCCTTTAAAAAAAAAAACAATTCTGCCCCTCTGCTTGCTTCCAATAATAATAATAATAATGGGCATAGTCCTAAGCCTGCATTCTTAGAAGAAGTGACATTCAGAACTAGAAATTTTACAGGAAAAAAGCCAGATTGCTGTAATGAAGCCTTATATGTTGTGAGTAGCAGAAGCCACCAGTGGCTCCCCCTCCTTTATCCCTAGCAGCACTGAGATACATAAGGCAGAAGCGGTCATTTTCAACTGTGTTCAGCACTCCAACGCATCGATAGTGATTAATTCAACTTAGCTGCAAGGACACTGTCAACTTGAAAATTACATTTCCATATGCATGTATTAATTTTGCCTTTGAGTGGCAGCGCTGATGACTCCAGCTTAAAGAGAGGCAGGGGCAGGGGGAGAGAGGAAAGAGGGGAGTCTGTTCCTTACTGTGTTTACACAGTGACTTCCCCAGTGCTACATCTGTAGCCCATTTTACTGTTTTCCCCAGAGAAGTAAGGCTACCCTGTTGGTTTGGGAATTTCACTAAACAACTAAAATCCTTGTACACATTCAGCAGTAAGAACACAAAAACTGGCAGACAGACTCAGGGTGAAATTAGGGCCTGAACCTACTTTTAACTTCATTTTTGAAGCTGAGGAGGTATCACCTTGACAGCATCCCCTTCTGTTTAAGAAAACACAGCCCTGTTTCAGAAAAGCATGCAAGTCACCACTTCATTATTAAGCATGCACTTTCTTAAGCAGAGAGAGATTTAAGAACACACTGTGCTGCCCCGAATCCAGGTCTGCATTTATGGCTGTGAATTGAGTTGACTGGCATGCATGGTGCTGTTTGCCCATGGCTTGACAATTCCCAGATATTTTGGAGGTAGTATAAGTATATGCTGGGAGAATGACCACACAGTGGTGGGGAGCTCTTTGGGTTTAGATCCTCTTGAGTTCTGCCCTCTGCTGGCTGCATGGCACAAGGCAAGTGCCATCTCTACCTCCTCCACCCCTCCCAACCTCCACTTCTGCCTTCAGAAATGTTAAACCATACTATGAGGCAATTTTGACCTAGAACAGGGCTGTCCAACTTCTAAGCCCCTGGGAGGGGCTGCATATGGTGCAGGCTGCACCAGTTGTCCATGGGGCCTAGTGGCCTGTAGCTCACTCCTCCCTTTCCTCCCAAAATGCAGCAAGTGCCCACGCAGTCTCCACTGTCCTCACCCATGACCCTGTATTCATCCTCAGCTCCTGGTGCCACTTACCACACTGCCCCATCCCCTGGGGCAGAGGCAGGAAGTGGCAATTGGAGGAGGGGATGAGCCCAGAGACTGGCAGCTGTCCCAGCTACAGTGATGGAAGGGAGCCTAGGGGTTGCAACGTAACTCTTTACAGGCCACTTGTGGCCCACAAGCTACCAGTTGGATAGCTATGACCCAGCATATACTGTTTAGGTAGAAAATATAAAACATGATTCTAAATATTTCATTGGAAATTTAAAAGCTGCTTCAGTGGAAACTTGGATGTGTTTGTGCGCAAACGTTCCCTTGAGGTATTTGCAGTATTGCCGTAAGTCACAAGACCCAGCAAATGAGGCAGACAAGAAAGAGAAGTGAGATTTACTCAGCTTGGACAAAGGCAAATAACCCAAGTAATAAAACAAATTTTCCAGTGAAAAGTCGTGAACAATAATCCTGATTTCCAGAACTGCAGCTTGGGTTGTCCTCAGTGCTATGAACTTTGAGTTGCCATGTGTCAGACATCATCCCAAGCCAGGCAAATTCTGCAGTCTGAGCAGAACCTGGTTTTCGTGTTCTAGCATGAGCTCTTTTTCCACTTGTGAACTGAGATAAATTCCTTCTGGTAGGTCACTGGAAGGGAGAGTAAATACAGAACCACTTGATATCATGGTTAGCACCACTGACATGAACCACTCAAGCTGCTTGAGGCTGTGTAGTCCATTGGGTCTAGGTTTTGTTCCCCACCCCATCATTGACTTGCTGATATGTCTTTGGACAGGTTGCTTATCTTTCTATTCATGTCCATGTCCTTCTCTTCATGTCAGCTTTGGGGCTAGAAGGATTTTCCTTTTCTTGTTTATGCAAAGCTCTTAACAGTGAGCCTCCATCTCAGCTGGGGCCTCCAGGTACTTCTGTCCTACTTATAACTAATAAAATCAACACTGCATTACTGTGGGCTAAGTGTGGGTAGATGATTCATGATGGATTCACTGGTCAACTGTAAGTAACATTTATAGCCTTGTAGCTAATATTAAAGTGAGAACTTCTGTTATCCACATTCATGCTGGCTGAGAATACATGTTTGTTGTTTATGTTGGTTTTGTGAGGCTTGGAGTGATGTTGGCTTGGAGTGATGCATTTTGTTTTGCAGTGTAAGATAACAGTACAGATTGAAGTAAGGCTGGATAAACACAATTCCAACCTGCAAGGGGCTGCAGGGACCCGGACTCGGGGACAGCCATGTGCATGCGTGCACACATACACATGGCCAGGAATACAGCCCCTGGCAGTGGTGGAGAGCCGCTCCCCCAGCTGCCTGCAAGTAGGTCTGTGTGCGGTTGGGCAGACTGAGGTTCCACAGTGAGGCAGGGAGTGGGGCAGGGGCTGGGCCTGGGGGTGTTGCCCATCCAGGGTGGTGCATGGGGCCCAGGGCCGGGACAGGGAATGGGACAGAGCCATGGGCAGCTTGTCCATGGGGTGGGGAAGTTTCCTGCTGTTTTGTGCTCTCCTGGGGAGGGGGATATGGTGGGGCATGTGCCCCCCCCCCCCCC
>NW_017729024.1:1107058-1117414 GCF_001723915.1 Gavialis gangeticus | reverse complement strand
TGCCTGCTGCAGGCTTGGGGCTCCCTGCCCTGCTGCACTGCCCCTGGGAGCCCTGTGATGGCTGTGCCACCATGGCAAGGTGCCCCCTGCCCACCCAGCAGCAGCAGGGAGTGTGCAGAGTTGTGCCTCCCACTGCTGCTGGCTGGGCAGGGGGTGCCTTGCCATGGTGGTACAACCGGCATGGGGCTTTCAGGGGAGGGAGCCCTGAGCCTGCAGTGGGCAGCCTACCTCTGCCCTTGAGCCCTCATGTGCTCCACTTGGCTCTGCTCCAGCCATGCCATATGGGGTGGGGGGAGAGAAAGGAAGCCCCCCCCCCCCCCCACCCTGGGTAAAAATAAAAGTGGGTTTCTATGGTTTGAGTGAGTGTCATATGGCTGCCTCTACCTGGATAGAGAAATTTCAGTTATAGCTTGAACAAGAATGTACCCCAAGACATGTTCCTCAGAGTTCCTACTGGCTGATCCCTTATTCCTTGGTCTGATTAAGAATGGATCATAACATTTAGAAATGTCTGTTTTATAGGATTATGTTGTTAATTAGAGTCTGTTTCAGCCCAGAGGCAGAGCTCTTCAGGTTGTCCTTCCTCGGATCATAGAATCCAAAACAATGGAATAATGGCTTGGTTTCCAACTGTGAGGCATGGTTGAGAGGAACCACCATGCCCAGAAAACAAAATCTGAGCTGGATACACTGAGCCTCCAGAGAGTCTCCCCTTCCTTTGCCCCAAATAAGAGAAATAAAGACAGACGCTTGGGACTTGGTCAGCCACCTTCAGCCCTGTTTCTCTTGTGTATACTCAGTAGGAGTTGCCTCTCTTCCATGGGAATGCTAGCTGGGCATGTAACTGTGCAGCTGCATTGACAGCCTTTACAGAGGGGTCCCCAGATGTAACATTTCTCCATATTCAAAAGCCCCCTATAGGTGTTCCTGCATAGGGACTGGTTGGGTGACCAGAAAAGGAGCTTCAGTCTTTTGTCTTCAAGCCCTGCCCCCCCACCTTCATTTAATACAGTTTCCCTGCTTTAGCCAGTTCATGTAAGTGGGCAGTCCTGCAGTGCGATGTGGCTGTGTTCTGAAGGAAGGAACTTAGGAAAGCAAGCAACCAAGCACTGTGAAGCTGCACATGTCTTTTCCCTCAATAGTTTTGTATACAAAGGTGTTTCTGCCTGTTGGCCTTGCAACCTTATCTTGTGTTCTTCAGGTTATGTCCGTTTTGTCTTATGCCTGCCAGTAATAAACGCCTTTGTTAACAACCAAACTTTACCACCATCATACACAAACCACTTATGTTGTCTTGCTTTTAATGATATTTCTGCAGCTTTCTCACTGCCAGTGTGTTTGCACCCAGACACTGATTGGTACTTGCAACCAGAGCTTATTAGATGTCTAAGAAAAGGCATTAATGCACCTACTTCTGTAATACACCATAACCATAACCTTAACAGTAAGGCACAAAAAGCAGCAAGGAGGAAGGGGGCCCACCCATCTTTTGTATTGACAATTTCTCAGGGACTCAATTAGGGTAGAATAAGATTGCACTTAGGCACCTAAGTCCACTTAGAGATCTAATAGGTGGAATAGAATCTGGCTCAGAGTGAACAAGTTGGTTGTCAATGCACAAGAGAGAATGGAGAGCATCTCAGTCCCTCAACTTCACTGCTTCCTGTGAGACTCGGAAGTTATCAAAAGCTTAATTTCATCACTCAAATAAGCAGACCTGGCTTCAGAACTGGTTCTTGGTAACAAGGTGCTATTTTGCATCATTGCTTTCCAGAGTAGAAGCTCAGGTTAAACATAACTAATTTGCTCTCTCCTGGTGAATACACCCCTGGGAAGCCCTGGTCTTTATTTCTCCTTTCGCAGTTTTCTGCTGTGACTTTCTGAAGGCAGATATACTTTGTCATTGGTGATACCAAACTGCTTCTCTTTCTCTGGATATGAAGTTGAGTGCTCTTTCTCCTCTTGTTTGATTTATTCTACAGCATGGGAAATTATTATGTTAGTGGGAAATTATATGTTAGTATATTTCCTTTTCTGTTTTTTCCCCATGTCACAGTACTGGAATGAAAAGGGATACTTTTTACCTAGGGAGTAGGTGCCAAGATGCATCTGAAGAATCTAATGAGTGTTAAAGGCTCCCAGGCTGAAAATCAGAGCTGTTTATACCAAGGTTTTTAGACCTGCCTGCATGTCACAGGTGTTGCTTACATTATACAAAATCTCAAGAGCCTTCAAGCGCATGGTTAAATAACAAAGTCTTTAATCACCCTGCAAAGTCTCTGCACTACAGAGATAAAGACTTGTTCTCTGCCTTTGGAACCCACAGGTGTCCCAAGGTAGCAGGGTAAAAAGAGGTGCCTGTACTTTTTTATTCAAGAAAAAAATAGAGGACATAAAGGCATCTAGGTTTATATCAATAAAGGACAGAGGACAACAGGACTGTCCTCTGTGATGGCCACCCTAGCCCCCACTGCTTCTCTGGGGCCAGAGCCTGGGCTGCCACCACTGATTGCCCCAGAGCGAGAGCTAGAGCCAGAGCTGCCAGAAGGTAGGCAGTGGGAGGATGGGGGGTGTTGGGACAGGCAGCTGGGAGGCAGGCTCAAGCACAAGGGCAGAGGGCAAGTGGAGGGTTCAAGTGGCATGGAGGGATAAGTGGTAGGGGGCAGGCACAAGCATGGGGGAGGCAAAAGGGGGAAACAGGGAAGGAGGGCAATGAGCAGGGTTCTGGTCTCTTGCCACCTGCTGCTGCTTTTCTCTACATTGCCTACCACAGTGGTGGGGGAAGAGATTTAAGACAAGCCTTCAAAAATTAGTTCTAGTAATGGAAAATCATAACAGACATACAATTTTCCATGTCTAGAGTCTAATTATTGGGAGATCATCTTAAATTTAAAGGGGTTTTAGATTTGGGTAAATACAGTATTATGGTCATTCACAGCAGTTCAGAGAGGGTGTAAAAGTTCACCATTCCAAACTGGTTATATTGCTTTCTCATTTTACACTGGTATAATTAGGCATAGGGGGTCACCCCACCCCAATGTGCTGTACTGTGCTGGACACCAGCTGTGTTAGTGCCACCCAGGACTGGGGGATGTAGCAAAAAAGGCAGTTCTGAAGGGGCTTGCAAGAGACAGCAATGTACCTTTGTGCAAGTTGCAAGGGATTTTGAAACTTCAGCTCTCCCTCAGAGTTTCTGCTCTGTTCCACAAGCCAGGCAAGCAGGGTTCAGTTTCCAGAAAAAAGAGGGTTTTTTTTGCTTGGGGTTTTTTTTGGGGGGGTGGGGAGGCAGCATGGCCTGGGAGAATTGCAGAGTCAACACCGTCAGCCTGTGGGATGGGGGCAGAGCAAATAAGAACAGAACGTGCCATTTCCATCTAGCTTGGCAGAAAGGGAGTTGGACACAGACCCTGCAGAACCATCACAAGCTTGACAATGATGCCTGCCTGTTTAACCCCCCTCTTTGTGTCCCACCATCACTAGGTGACAATGGACATCAGTGGTCTCCCAGTGGAGCTATGGCGTCTGATTTTGTCCTATCTGCATCTTCCTGACCTGGGCCGCTGCAGCATGGTGTGCAGGGCATGGTATGAACTCATTCTTAGCTTAGACAACACACGATGGCGACAGCTGTGTCTGGGCTGCATTGAGTGCAGGCACCCAAACTGGCCCAACCAGCCTGACGTGGAGCCCCAGTCTTGGAGAGAAGCCTTCAAACAGCACTACCTAGCCTCAAAAACCTGGTCCAAGAACACCCAAGACCTTGAATCTTCCAACTGTTTCTACTTGTTCCGACGGAAGAAGGATCGCCGTGTCCTCTGTGTAGGGCCTGGGTATGAGTTTGAGAGCCTCCGGGTTGCCTTGGCCGCTGCCAACCCCTATGACCGGATTGTGCTGCTGCCTGGGGTGTATGAAGAGCAAAGTGAAATTGTCCTGAAGGTGCCAGTGGAAATCGTGGGGCAGGGGAAGCTGGGGGATGTTGCCCTGCTAGTCAGCGTCGACCAGCACTGTCAAACCACTCGCCTGTGTAATGTAGTGTTTATGCCTGCCTGGTTCACCCCAGTGGTCTACAAGGTGAGTCCAAATGTATTTTGAGGGACTCAAATGCCAGCCCTCCTGGGCAGGGGAGTGGGGGCATGTGGTGTAATGTAGGCCCTGTTAGCACACTGCTGTCTGGACTTCGGGAAGGAACCCGAGGAGTCAGAACACTCAGGTTTCCTTTTTGGCTCTGACCTGACTTACTGTTTGACTTTGCATGAGTTGCTGTGGGCCTGATCCCCAAACCCGTGCATAGGTTGAATATTAATTTCCTCTATGAACCTAATGGAGCTACATGAAGAGAGTAAGGAACTGCTTCTTATAGGAAAATCTATGAGAATCTGACCCACAGCCATTTGAGACTCGGTTTAACTACCGATGAAATGGAAACGTCCCTTCCAGGAGTTATGGGATGTAGTTATTTTTTCAAATTAGTTACTTTTATAGCTTAACTGTAAAGTTCTAAGAAGGAAACTACCATGTATATTTTAACAGGAAAACCAGTGGAGTGAAAAATAGTAATTAAAAGAAAGAAAGAAAAGCTTCCTGACTAGCTTTTGTTTAAAAACAAGCAAAGGGAGGTTTCACTTTCTCATCACTGCTTCATGATGGCCAGTGCCTTTTGATCTTTCTCTCAGCATGGCCAGTGGAGACAGATCCATTTCACTTGAGTTGATGGTTAATTTTACTTTCTGGCTCTTACCCAGAAGCAGGATGCTACAGCATTTGGGTGGCAGGCAGTGAATGAAGTTTCCTTCCAAACAAAATTGCTGCTGACTGATGTGAAAGCATCCTCGCAGTATATATTTGATTTTAAGTCTTACAAGATCTTTTGCTGAACGACTTTCTTTGTCGGAAATGGACTTGATGGGGTCTCGTATAATTTTTTCCATAAAGGAAAGGAAGAAGCAATAAGCATGCAGGGCTTGGTTCAGCCATCCCATGCTCAAATACTTTAGTGCCCTTGGGGCTTGTCTACGCCATGAAGGTGTGTCCCAGTCAAGCCATTTCTGAGCACACTTGGCCTACCCACTCCCACATGCATTCTCTGAACCCAGTGCTGAACCAGTGAAGACCTTTGGGGGCATCTCTCCATCACTGCTGGTGTCATGTCCGTTTCTGGCATGCTTGGGAGAGGCTGCTGGGGATGCTGCCAAAGTGGTTCATGTGTGCTTCTCTGGGTTTGGGGCATGTAAGTGACAGGATGCAGTCTGGGCCATGCCAGGACCTGCCACTCTCATGGTGTAGATGAATCCTCTGTTTGTTGATCTTGGCCCTCTCACGCATGTCAGAAAGCACACGCTTCCAATGCGTGTGGTTCCTGTGCCTCAGAATGTGGAAGCATTAAAATAAATGTGTTGCTGTAAATCGTGGCAATTGATGCAAAACAATTCCCATGACTTCAGAGCATCTGTCCCCAGGCCCTGATTTGCCTCCTTTAAGCACTGTCTGTTAGGAGCATACCTCTGGGAATCGAGGGATAATCAAGGAAGAGAAACAAAATGACGACTGAGAAGATTTCCTGTCAAATTAGGTATCGGGCAAGATTCCAGGCAAACTGTTAAGCTTTTCTTAACAGGCCCCTCTGGGTTCTGGTTCACTTCATTGACAGGGCAGGACAGAGAAACTTGCGCTGGTCTTGTAGCTATTCTGGGGACAAGCAGAGAGCTTTGTCATGCCTCTTGTGGTAGAGAAAAACTCTTCTGCTAGTGACATCTGTGGTGCTGAGGCTCCAAATAAAACATGGTCTGTGTGGGCTACTGTTAAAATCTCTCTTAAGCAGTGGAAAGAACAGCTGCAGGGTGGGAAAAACTGGGATAATTTTGTGTAGAGAAAACGGGCAGGGTGGGGTTTGATAAGTCTTCAGCTACAAAAGCAGCTGTTAGAGACTAGTGATCGAGTGTTCTACATATCTGTGTGCTGAAATTACAGAAAAGGAAATTTAGGTTGGATATTCAAAGGAACTTCTTAACTGTGAAGGGGGTCAGCACTGGAACAGATCACCTTAGAGAGGCCAAGGAGTCTTTGTTCCTAGAAGTTTTTATGTGCAGGTTGGACAAGCTCCTGTGTGGGACAGTTCAAACAGGGAAGATCCTGCATAGGTTACTGAGATCCCCTCCTGTCCAGTAATTATATGACTATGTTACAGACATCAGTGACCCAACACTGCATTCACAAGGCACTTGCTGTAAGGGGAATAAAACAGGAATTACATTTGTAAGTCTGAGGGTTCCCCTGCAGTGCTGAAGCAGATAGGGAGAGAGCAACATCTGATGCTCTTGCAAAATGTTTGGGACCTACTGCATGGGTGGATGGCATGTGTTGCACCTGTGAGCATGTACAGCAGATGCCCCTGGGATATTCTTAAAGACCAGAAGGACCATTAGATCATTCTACTCTGATCTTCTGAATATTACAGGCCATTAAGCTTTACCGACCTGCCTCGTGTACAACTCATTACCTTATATTTGCAGACAGGTAGATAACTAATGTGCACATCTGTAGTTTTGAAAGGGCTCAGAAGAGCAGCACAGGTGTTGCTTAGGTCCAGTGATTGCAGCACGTCACCTAGGGAATCTGGTGACTGTGACAGATGGAGCATGCCATGTTAGTTAGAAGTACAAAGCTAACTGATTTCTAGGCTGAGGGTAGAAGCCAACTGGGGTAAACTTTTGTGGGCTTTGTAATCTGTAATCCATGATCTACTACATGTAAAGAGGTAGAACATTTCTGTGGAAAGAGTAAAGGAAACCGCAAGTCTCTCCAAAAATGGTGATTGCTCTGAGTATTTACTCTGTGTTGTTATCACTATTCTCCAGACAACCTCTGGCCACGTCCAGTTTGACAACTGCAACTTCGAGAATGGGCAGTTACAGATCCATGCGCCAGGCACGTGCCAGGTGAAGTTCTGCACCTTCAATCAATGCAGCGTCAATTTCCACAGTGTGGCCCTCTGCGTCCTTGAGAACTGTGAGTTCATTGGCAGTGAAAATGCCTCTGTGACTGTGGAGGGCTCCCCAACCTCTGATCGGAACTGGGCCTGCAAGCACCTGACCATGCTGGCCAAGTCCCGCTCTGTTCTGTTACAGGCCCCAGATTCCTCACCTTGCAGCAGGTCAAAACATGAAGACTGGGGGGACTCTCCAGTGGGGAATATAAGGACCTGTGAGATTGTGGTAGGTGGGGACCACAGTAACTTACCTCCTGCCTTAAGGACTCCACCAGCGCTTGAGCAGACTTGCGAGAAGGAGGCTGAGCTCAATGGGAACCTTTATACAGCCAAGGAGGGGGAAGCCGTGACCCTTGACACAGACTCTAGTGATAGCGAGTTGAGCACCGGCAGTGAGAATGAGGGAGACGACCAATCGATGTACAAGCTGTCCTATCAGGCCCATAGCCTGAGTCACATGCTGACCAAAGTTATCTACAGCCGGCCACAAACCAATGGGTTGAATGCCCTCCAGAATGACTTTGAGCTCAAAAGTCTGCAACAGGAGCTGCAAAGAGACAAGGAGGCCCAGTCTCTTGCCAACTCTCTGCAAGGATGCCTCATCCGGCGGTGCCTTTTCAGGGATGGGAAGGGTGGAGTCTTTGTCTGCTCACAAGGGCAAGCCAAAATGGAAGGGAGCATCTTCAGGGACCTGACCTATGCAGTGCGATGCATACAAAGCAGCAAGGTGCTGTAAAGGCTGGTAAAGGGCCCTCTCTTCCCCCACCCAGCTCCACAAATTTGGCCTTCCCTGGATTTCAACAGGCAGCTGGTTTACCCAGCTGAGCTTAACTAGCACCCCACTTGGTGCCTCTAGGAAAATTGTGGGTGCAAATGGAGGCATTGAGACATCTATCTGGCCTCACCCTTTGGTCTGGTAGTTAGATATCTGAATGCTCTGATTTTTTAAGGAACTTGACTCTGTTTGTGGCCCTGTGGTCAAAAAGCTGCTCAAGCCTGCTGGCTTATCGGGCTCGTGTAGTAAAGTTAGGTCAAGGGCATATAGAGGCATGATTTGGCCAGCATCCATTTTGGCTGCCTTTGCCCTAGCCTAAATGACCACATGGGCAGTGATAGGCTAACCTGCTCAGACAGAGTTTCTTCTTGGTCTCCAGTGATTAGAAGCTGAAGCCTATAGGTTAATATCCCTTTAGCAGCTATGATGTGGAAAAGTGGCCATATATTCCATGACTGCTAGAGTTCAAAGTGTCTGAGTGTTCATATCTCTTCAGAAAAGGCCTAGGACAATGGTGCTTCATCTTTTGGCATTGTGAGCCAGACAAGTGGTGCAGGGTCAGTCCATGGGCCGGATATCATGGGCAGGATCAGTCTCTGGTTCTGATCTAGTGTGGAGTCAGCATATGGATTCAGTCTGCAGATGCAATCTGGCATGCTGACCAAGTCCCTCACACTGGGTCTGGCTGTGCAATGACCTGCTTGCTGGCCCACCCCTGAGCATCTGAACTGCCTGTAGAGGAGCCCTGCAGGGCTGTCATCTGACCTGCAGGGCTCTTCCTAAGGTCCGGAAATTTGGCAGGGGGGACGATGGTTGCAGCATTAGTTGCTGTTATTCTGGAAGTTGCAGCAATTAATGCTGTCCCTGCTCCCCTGCCACCAAATTTATGGATCCACGGTGCTTCCCAATATTGGGCCCATGGGGCAGAGGTTGAGCACCATTGGCTTAGGGAATGAAACTGGGGGAAAGGACATCTCAGGCTATCAGGAAAAACATCCTGACAGTGACATCTCTCTAGTGGAGTGGCACTGGCATAAAACTGGCATCAAGGAGAGGGGAATGAAGCCCAACATCTCTATTGCAGACCAACTGTGTAAGATTTATGGTACCCTTAATTATTCATGTCCTTGCTTTCAGGCTGTTGGTTCTGTCACTGCTATGCTAGGTAAGTACACTGCTTGCTTAGCAACAGACTGTTTGTTTTTATCCAAATGAAATATTTGGTTTTGGAATTTGCTCTGGTAGTTGTGAGTTACTGGATGGCTCAATTGTTCAACCCAAAGTTGGCCTAGAGTTAGATTCAAAATGCCATGGACTTGAGCACAATAAAAAACCCTCTGAAACAAAAGCAGTGCTTATCTCTACAGCAGAATGAAAGAAAGGTGAATGTTAGTGAGGGTTCACAGCTTCTGTAATGAAGGGGAGGGCTCTGCAGACACTGGGCTGGAGGCAGAAGTTACATTGCTGATACCGTGTTCTGTGAAACATTTGTTTCTTTGGCATAAAGATGTGGAAAGGGCACGTGAACTTAGCTCTTGCATGCTGATTGGCTCTGCTAGCGAGCAAGATGCAAGGTGGGAGCTTATTTATTATTTGTTGTGTAGTTATTCATCCTAGATGGAATGATTTGCAACTGCATCCTGCAGTGTGGCCCTCCTCCTCCTATTCAAGGTTGATAATCCATCCATCCTCATTCTTGCTTCCAAAAGAAGTAGAAAAAGGAATGGGGAAAGCAATTGTTAGCTGGCTTTGAAGAAAAAAGCTAATTATGGTGCCTGCAGTAATTTATTATCACTTATTTATTGAACTACTATGATATCTGGAATCCTTAGGGATAGGCCAGGGCCCCACTACACTAGACACTGTGCAAACAAGGAATCAAAAAGGCATCCTAATCAAGATAAAGTAATCACACAGATTACAAATGGGAAGATTTTTTTATGTCACAGAAAGACATAGCATTTGTCCTGGGATAAACAATTTTATCCTGGGTCAAAATGCAGTTGTTCAGACATCCGTGTCCATTGTCCCAGGATAAATCCTAAAAAGTTTAACAGGATAAGAAGTACTAACAGTTTATCCCAGGGCATCTTAAAGTGCGTCTGAACTGTTATCTTAGAATCTCATTGTTGAATCAATAGCAGAAAAGTGGCAGTGCATTCAGCTGCTTGCTAAACCGTGGTTGGGGGGCAGTGTGCGTACACACTAATCCTGGAATATTTCTGTTCCAGGACAAACACAGGTAGAATTTTTCTAGGAACAAATGCAGCATCTGTTCCTACCCTTAGGCCTTCCCCAGCCAGGACAGGAATATCCTCTGCCTCATCCTGTTTTAACATTGTACACATTAATGCTCCCATTACTTGGTGCTTGCTATATAACAGTGCTAAAATATGGGAGAGTTTCTCTTATCAGAAACAGGCTTGTTTGTACCTGCAGAGAATGTGCTTTCAGAGCCTTGTCCAAAGCCCATCAAAGCTAAGGAAGACTTTCCGTTGACTTTGGTAGCCTTTGGCCCAGATTCATAGTTTCATAGTAGCTAGGGTCAGGAGAGACCTGAACAGATCATCTAGCCTGACCCCCTGCCACAGGCAGA
>NW_017729024.1:1059846-1106540 GCF_001723915.1 Gavialis gangeticus | reverse complement strand
TTGCGGAATGCCCTTGCTGAGCCATGGGGGTTTCTGAGCACTCTTACCCTCCTTGCTTCTCTCAGGGACTGTTACCCTTTGGGCCTGAAGGATCGCCCCCTTAAGGTACGACCATCCCTCATGGATTCCCATCTCTTCTACCTTCTGGGCCTTCAGTGTTGCCCCCACTAATCTCCGAAGCTCATTGAAGTTGGCCCTTCTGAAGTCAAGGGCTTTAGTCCAACTAGAGGTGCACCGATATATTAGTTGCATGTCGGATCGGCACCAATAAAGGGAAAATTAACGTTATTGGCTATTGACTTTTTTCACCAGTGTAGCCAAGAATATCACCAATAAAAACAATATGACTTCTGGTTGTGGTCCCTGGACGCCACATGCATGCATGCAGCCACACACAGAAATGCAGCCTGGCAGTGTAGACAGCAGTGCCCTGCAGGTAAGTCTATGGAGGGGAAGGGTCAAGGGGAGGGGTAGATCGAGGCCCCCACAGTGAGGGAGGGAGTGGGGCAGGGGCTGGGAGCACTGCCCAGCCAGGGCAGTGAGTGGGACCCAGGGTCAGGGCAGGGAGCAGGATGGAACCATGGGCAGCTCATCCAGGGGGCGCAGGGGGGAGGAGGGTGGCTTTCTGCTGTTGTACAGAACCCCACTGTGGGAGGCGTGCGGGGGCATGTGTCCCCCCAGATTTGTGTGCAGGGTGGATGAGTGCTGCCTGCTGTGGGCTTGGGGCTCTCTGTTCTTCTGCCTTTCCCTTGGGAGCCCCATGCTGGCTGCGTGTCTCCTGCCCACCTGGCAGCAGTGGGGGTAGTGAGTTATGCCTCCCATTTTTGAGTGGGCAGAGGATGCATAGCTACCATGGGGCTCCCAAGGGAAAGGCAGCAGGGCGAAGAGCCCCAAGCCTATACCAGGCAGCCCACATCTGCCCTCCCCTCTTCAGTACTTGAACTAAAGCTCACTTGACAAGCTTTAGTTCAGGTATTGCCACCACCATTTTTAAGCGCAGGGACATTGATCCCCTGGATGAGCTGTCTGCAGCTCTGTCCCCCGGCCCAGCCCCAGGTCCCATTCACCATTGGCTGGGCAGTGCCTCCAGCCCTTGCCGCACTCCCTCCCTCACCATGGGTGCCTTTATCTGTACCCACATGCCGTTTCCTTCCCCCACACTCCTTCTGCTCCACAGACTTACCTGCAGGGAGCTGCTCTTCTCGCTGCCCAACTGCATTCCTGTAAATGGGTTATTGGATCAGTATTGGCTGATATGGCTGGTTAATAATTGGCTATTGGTATCAGCCAAGAAAATCTTTATCGGTGCACCCCTAGTTCCAACACAGTGACTAGGGTTGTGGTCAAGCAGATGCTTTACACAGCCCATAACACTACTAACATTAGGAGCCCCATGTACTTTAAATGCTGTTGGGGCCAGGAACAGAGAGAATGTAATGACCTGGGCTGGAATTTAGCCTGGTCATTTGAAAAGGGGCTAAGTCTGGCCTCATGGTTAACCACCCCAGTCTGGGCAGAAGTCCCATGGCATCAGAGCATGTGAGGATTGTCAGAACAAGGGCTGATCAAAAATGTTCTCTTCAAGCCATTTTTCAATAGAAGATTGAGTTTTCTATGAAGCAAACCTTTTCACACATACAAAAAGTCTACTTTCTATGGAAAACATTCACTTTCTGTTGCCAATCTGAATACCTAAAAACAAAAAATATAATTTTCTGGCCCTCCAAAAATTAAAATATGCTGATGCTGAAGTGCTCCTGTGACACCTCATAGGAGCTGCAGTCCAGTTGCCTCATTTCCCTGTATTTTCTAGCCAGCTCTAAACATAGTAGCATGTCCAATCATGAAAGTGCAGTCCCCAGGGAAGGAGCACAAATCATTTGATTTTGGAGGGCCCCCCTCTCCTTTTTCCCTCCCCTCTCCCCAAATATCTCCTGTTCCTTTGTTTCCTAACAGTGGAAAGCAGAGGCTCTTTTTTCAACAGGTATTTCAGATGTGCACGGCAGTTTATTTCCAATGAGTTCCAATTTAAGTTGTTCAGTTCTTCAGACTAGTTCCAATAAATCCCTTGTAATCCAAGAAGTGGGAGGAACAAACCCAGGTGGAAAAGAATGATGGACACCTCCAGAAAGAGACCAGGAAACCATGTTGAGAACTCATGGAAGGGAAGATGACCTGCCAGGAGCAATGTGTGTTGCTGAGCTGCAAAATACTTCCTGGGGCTGGGGTTTTGACTTGACACTCACAAATCTCCTTCCCTCTGGCCTCTTCCAGTGAGAAGGAGGGAATTCTTCCCCAGTCTCTTGACATATTTCCTTTTGAGTCTGAGCTACTTGAATACCTTTCTGCAAAGGACTAATGCTAATATTGAGTGCACTTCATTTGATCCTGTTATTTTTTTTCCCTTGATCTGCCATAAGAGACTGTTCCTTACCACTTCATTTTCTACTTCACTAACTTGATTTTAATTGATAACAAATTGAATGGAGATTAGCTGCTATGTCTTGGAAAGAATTTGTGAGGCTGGAAATTAGCCTGGATATTTCCATAGGGGACTCACTGAAGCAGGTGGAATCTTTTAGCTTTAGAACTTGGAAGCTTCATAATCAAGTCCCTGCCTATTTCCTCTTATGACGGAACTGTGTGACATGATTCTTGGCTGAAGCAGCTTCCTTCTTATCCCACTGGAGGCAGCTGTGCCTTTTGGTTTGCAGCTGAAAGCCTTGCATCCAAGCAGGCTCCAGTGTCCAGAAACCCTGAATAGATCTCCAAGATGATACTCAGCTGCACACAAAGAAAAAGAGCTGTAAGTCATATGGCAGGAGTCATGCAGGGTTCAGACTGAAGATCCTGGTTAAGAATGTGTGCTCTGTTCAGGCCACTGAAGAGCAGAGGCAGGACATGGACTGAGGATTGCAGCGGGGGAGAGGTGTCGATGGAGCCTGGCTCTGGCGCTCAGGGTGCTGGTCACTGTCAACCGGGAACCTGCGTGGTCGGTTCAGTGCAACTTCTCTCCCACACCCCCTGGATTCTGGCCTAGCCACCAGCAGGCTAGCCCCTCTTCCAGAACAAACGTGTGTATCTTCATAGCCTTCAGTGCTATTTCCCCCATTTAGAGTATCAGGGAACCTACCTATTGGATCAAGCCCCAGTGCAACAGGAGACCTGGATGTTCTTATGCCAGACCTGTCTGTTTCAGAGGGTGTATCTAGAAGGAAGGGGCTTATCCTTGACAAGAGGGAGATGGGGCAGGGGAGAGGCGTAAATCTGTGCCAATTTCTCACCTGCAGCTTTGTTGCTTGAAACAACAGCGGCAGAAAGTCGGAGCAGCCTCCAGAGGACTGCATTGGTAGCCAGCTGCCCCAGAGTGGTGAGTACAGGTCTGAGCCTGGGCAAGGCTGTGGTTGGGGATTTTGCTACAAGAGAAGCCATCCAGAAGCATTTCTGTAGAAGCATTTCTTGCATTTTGCAATGGATAGTATTGCAGGTAATACCAGGGGTTAGGGGCGAGGTGCAGAGTGAAGTGTTCTCTCCCCCTTGAAATAGTCCAGTTCTTTGTGAGACTAATAATCATGACTCAGATGTCAGTCACCATTGTATTTGGGCACCAAGTGCCACAAAAGTCATTGGGATCATCCCCATTGTCTTCATAGATTGTTGGCATAGATCCTGGTGCATCAAACCACTTGATCACGTCTGTACTTTGAACATGGAGAGTAGCAGAGTAAGGTTCCTGAACTTCAGAAAAGCAGACTTTGAGTCACTCAGGAAACTCATGGGCAGGATCCCCTGGGAAGCCAGTCTGAGGGGTAGAGGAGTCCAGGAGAGCTGGTTGTACTTTAAAGAAGCCTTACTGAGAGTGCAGGAACAAACCATCCTGATGCACAGGAAGACTAGCAAATATGGCAGAAAACCAGCTTGGCTTAGCAGGGAACTCCTCAATAAACTAAGTCACAAAAAGGAAGCTTAGAAGAAGTGGAAACTTGGACAAATAACTAGGAAAGAATATAAGAGCACTGCTTGGGCATGCAGGGATGAAGTCAGAAAGGCCAAAGTGCAATTGAAATTGCAGCTAGCAAGGGATGTGAAGGATAACAAGAAGGGTTTCTACAAGTATGTAGGTAGCACAAGGAGGATCAAGGAAAGTGTGAGTCTCTTACTAAATGAGGGAGGCAACCTTGTGACAAAGTGCAGAAAAGGCTGAAGTGCTCAATGCCTTTTTTGCCTCAGTCTTCACAGGCAAGGTCAGCTCCCCGACTGCTGCACCAGGCCACACAGTTTGGGGAGGAGGTGAGCAGCCCTCACCTCTTTCAGTGGTGAAGGAACAGGTTAAGGACAATTTAGAAAAGCTGAATGTGTACAAGTCCTTGGGGATGGATGGGATGCACTCAAGAGTGCTGAGGGAGTTGGCTGATGTAATTGCAGAGCCGCTGGCAATCACCTTTGAAAGCTCATGGTGATCAGGAGAGGTCCCAGATGATTGAATTGGAAAAGGGCAAACATAGTGCCCATATTTAAGAAAGGGAAAAAGGAGGTTTTAGGGAACTACAAACCAGTCAGCTTCATGTCAGTCCCTGGAAAAATCATGGAGGAGTGGTAGATACACTGGAAGGTAGGGCTAGGATTTGGAGTGACCTAGACCAATTGGAGAATTGGGCCAAAAGAAATCTCAATAGGTTCAACAAGGACAAGTGCAAAGTCCTGCATTTAGGACAGAACAATCCCATGCACCAGTACAGGCTGGGGATAGACTGGCTGGGCAGCAGCTCTGGAGAAAAGGACTTGGGGGTTACAGTGAACACTAAGCTGAATATGAGCCAGCAGTGTGCCCTTGGTGCCATTGGTGGCATGTAGGACATGCACGCAGGTGCATATACACCCCCTGAGATTGATGGTGCACTCCCTGCAATTGGCTGCCACCGCCACTGCCAGTGGTGCCTGTGGGTGGTCACCATTTGCACCCCCCCTCACTGGCGACACCGCCGGCGGCATCTGCAGGTGGTTGCCGATTGCCAGCGGTGCTCGCCACCCCCTCCCACGCCTGCTGCTGATACTGCTGTGGCTGCCTGCGGGAGCTTGCTGCCACCTCACCCCCACCACTGCTGCGTGCAGGTGGTTGCTGTGCCCCCCCAGCCTTCAGGGGCATGCGTCATTCATGCTTGTTGCCAAGAAGGCTAATGACATGCTGGTCTGCATTGGTAGGTGTGTTGCCAGTAGGTCAAGGGAAGTAATTATTTTCCTCTATTCAGTGGTGGTGAGCTCACATATGGAGAACTGTTCAGTTTTGGGCCCCCCACTACAGAAAGTATATGAACAAATTGGAAAGAATCCAGTGGAGGGCAACAAAAATGGTGAGGGAGCTGGGGGACATGATTGATGAGGAGAAGCTGAGGGAACTGGGCTTATTTCATAGATTGTGAGGCTGGAAGGGACCTCAGATGATCATTGGGTCCAGCCCCCTGCACCAGCCAGGAGAGAACTGGGGTCAAGTGACCCCAGCAAAGTGACTGTCCAGTCTCCTCTTGAAGATTTCGAGTATGTGATTGCACCACCTATGGAGGGAGCTTATAGTCTAAAGAAGATAAGACTATGGGAGGATTTAAAAGCAGCCTTCAACTACCTGAACCAGGGTTCAAAAGAGGATGGAGCTATTCTGTTCTCAGTGATGGCAGATGACAGAACAAGGAGCAACAGTCTCAAGTTGCAGCAAGGGAAGTTTAGGTTAGATATTAGGTAGAATTTTCTCACTAGGAGGGTAGGGAAGCACTGGAACAGGTTACCCAGAGAGGTTGTGGACTCTCCATCCTTGGAGGTTTTCAGGACCCAGCTAGACAGAGCTTTGGCTGGGATGATCTAGTTGGGGATGGTCCTGCTTTGAGCAGGGGGTTGGACTAGATGACCTCCTGATGTCCCTTCCAACCCTAATTTTCTACGATTCTATGTGAGTAGCCCAAGGTTTGGGGCCCAGGTTAAATCAGCCCATGAGTTGCCCTGTTACCACTGTAACATGACATAAGGCTCTGCTCTCCAACATGAGTTTATCCTCCATGCTGAGGCAGTGGGGAGCGACTAATGGGAAAAGACTGCAGCCTGTCTAACCAAGCTCCACATCTAATTAACAGATTCAATGAGCACTTCTTTGGAATGAGCAAATAAAAGAAGTATAGTTTAATTACCTCCTTGCTCATTAAAGTGGAAGTATGCAAAAGCAATTTGTAGGTTATTTCTCTGTGCTAATCAGACATGGGTTTAAGGAGATTTGACTGGGGAAAATTAAATGCATGAATATTTAACTACTTGTATGCCTAAATAAACTGGTGTAGTGATTAGGTCACCAGTCTTAACTTCATCAGCTGGGACAATTCCACATCCAGAAGCCTCCTTGGCTTATGATTACATTATGGGTTTTGCAGCCCCATTCAATGCACTAATGCTTTCCTGTTCGGAAGAGAGAGAGAGGTTGCCTGGCATGTCACTTGCTCAGCATTCTCCTCGCAGCTCCACCTTCTAAGTGATAGTTGTAAAGCTTCACTTGTCTCAGCCACGCCTGACAGACCCAGGTTGTGGAGGCTGCATGAAAGCCACCTGTGTGCCCCCTTACCATGTTGCTGGGTTTGGGGATGGGATTTTGTCCATCCACCCCAATCCATGTGTTCATATCCAGGGAGCAGTCCTTTTACTCAGGCATTGCAAAAGAAAAACCATCAAGAAGCAGCAGCACAGGCCATATGCAAAGACCTAGGATAACATAATGTGGTGAAAAATGTAATAGCCAGATCTTACAGCTTTCTTGCACCTTATGTCCAAGGACCAGAGAGCATTCCACCAATGGATGCCCTCTCCTGCTGCCTTAGGTAGGTATGTATATGTTCTTAGCCTTATCTCCTAAGTAGGTTGCCTACAGTACCATGATAGCAGGAGGACCTTGCCCTGGGTCACCTACCGCCACAATGTAGAGATGGGGACAGTTAAGAAGTGACCAGTTCATGAGACATGAATAGATGTTCATGAACTGAGAATAGGCAGCCCCCTGAAGCAAGAAGACCAAAGAAGGCAAGAAGGTTGCAAGACTCCAGAAGGGGCTGGATGTTGATGTAGATGGGGGAGCCAATGTCATCCTGATTAGTGAAGGCAAAAATTGCAAGAAAGGGTATTAAACTTTGAGCTTTAGGGTTTAGGCCAGTATAACAAGGTGGGTACTCACAACAGTCTTTCTTTTACTTCCTGTAGTGTTCTCTCACCTTCCACGCAAGGAGCTGTTTGCTGTTGAGGACAGGGGTAGATAGCTCATAGGTCTGGTTCAGGCTGGCAGTTTCCCTATGGGCTTAAGAGTAGGTGATAGAAAGGAGAGAGACAGCAATGGGCAAAGAGAAGTTCACATGTTAAGAACCTGTAAGTCCTGGTCAGGTAGGAGAGGTATTGTATTAATGCAAATCCAAGAAGAGGTTTTTTTTTCCCTCCATTCAACATGGTGGGGGCAGAGGAGGGGAAGAAGCACAGAAAGAGCACTTGTCTTGGATTCATGGAATCAGAATCGCAGAGAAGTAGGGCTAGTAGGGATGTCATCCTGTTAGCACCAGTCCAGCTTTGTAATCTGTCAAAGTCCTTCTGAACTGCATTTCTGTCCTCCAGAGGTCATCTAGTCCAATCCCCTGCCTGAGGCAGGATCATCCTTATACATACTGTCCTATACAAACCCATTGTTTCACCTATGAGCAAAACTACAGGGTCAATCCTGACACAACCGCAAGGCATAACACCCTAGTCTGCTACAGATAAAGCAGGGGAACCATGGTGGCCAATGTTCTGCTGCTGCAAAGGTTACTAAAAATGCTCAGGAGATCCAAGGAAGAGGGCCACGACCCTTGCTACAGAGGAAGGCAAAACCTCACACAGTCCATGCCATTCTGATCGTGGGGCAGAATTCCTTCCCCACCCCACATATGGTGATCAGTCAGACCCAGAGAAGAGGGGCAAGACCCTCTAGCCAAGGACCCTCCAGCTAAAAGCCCCACCAGGAGCACTGGCCCACCTCAGTCAAAATCCCCAGCCTTGGTTGCAGCCAATACTCAGTGTTTTTGAGGAAGGCTCAAAACCCACCCCCCGTCACATGTAGTAGAAGAAGGGGAAAAAAAATCTCTCTTGGTCTACTGTGGAAACCAGCAAAGCCCAGAAACATGGGAAATACCCATAGTAGAATATAAGTATAGCTACGCTAGATTATCCCTGACTAGTGCCTGTCCCGCCTCTTCTTGAACACCTCCAATGATGGAGAGCCTACCACTTCCCTAGGCAGTCTGTTCCACTGCTTTACTGTTCTAACAGTGAAGAAGTTTTTCCCGATACCCAATCTAAACCTTGGTCCAACTTCAAGTCATTGGTACATGTCTCACCCTTTTCAGCAGGAGGGAAAAGCTGCTTTTCCTTTTCTTCATGGGAACCCATCAGGTATTTGAAAATTGCTATCATGCCCCCTCTTAAGCATCTTTTCTGCAATCTGAGCATGCCTATTTCCTTTAACCCCTTGTATGACTCATCTTCCAAGCTCTTTATCATTTGTTATAGGCCTCTGGACTGAACCTAAAACAGCATACAGTACTCTACATGAGACCTAGTCAGTGCCAACTAGAGAGGCGTTATCACGTCCTGTGTTTTGCACCTAGTGCTTCTATTGGTGCATCCCAAAACTACATCTGGGCAGTTACATCACACTGCAGACTTGCATTGAGTCTGTGATCTACTAAAGACTTCTTTGAAGTGCTGCCATCCAGCCATGTCACCCATTTATATTTGTGTTTATGATTATTCATCCCGAGGTATAGCACCTTACATTTGTTGGCATTAAACGTCATCCTGTTAGCACCAGTTCAGCTTTCTAATCTGTCAAAGTCCTTCTGAATGCACTCCTGTCCTCCAGTGTCTTTGCAGTCCTTCTCAGTTTCGTATCATCTGCAAACTTGCCCAAGAAGCTCTCAATCCCAACATCCACATCGTTAATAAACATGTTGAACAGCACTGACCCAGTACAGACCCTTGTGGGACTTCACTCAAGGCCTCATGCCATTCTGATGTGTAGCTATTAATAATTGCCCTTTGCTTGTGGCTATTGAGCCAGTTGTCTATCCACTTTTAAGTAGTTTTGTCCAGCCCGCATTTCTCCAGTTTGTCTATGACTTGAGAAGGTCCTGTGGAACCTTGTCAAAAGGCTTGCTGAAATCCAGATACAGTGTTTCCTTCATCCACCCAAGTAGCTCTTTTGTCAAAGAAGGAGTTCAAGTTAGATTGACACGGTTTGTTTTTCATAAATTCACGCTGGCTGCTTTTGATCAGCCATTCCTCCTCCAGATGCTTGCAAATGCGATATGTTCCAGTGACTTCCCAGGTATTGAGGTGAGGCTAAAACAGTCTAGTTCTCCAGGACCAACTTTATGCCTTTTTAGAGGGGCACTATATTGGCAATGGTGGTGGCAGCTATGGCCTTGACTCTGATCTGGTCCTGGGGCTGGAGCTGGAGCTAGGGTTATGGCCGGAGCTGTCACCACCTCAACTACTGGGCCAGAGCTAAAGCTGATCGGCAGGTGCCACGTGTGGAGACTAGTAGCAGGTGGGGACCAAGTGGGAGGGTGTAGGCACCTGTGGGAGCAGGCAGCAGGTGGATGTGCCAGAGGGGACAGACATGGGGGGGGCAAGGGTGGCAAGGTACACAAGCACTATGGGGGGGGTGCAGGGAGTGCAGGTGACAGGGGAGACACGTGGTTGAGGGAATAAGGAGTATAGTGGGCAAGAGGTAGAGGGGCAAGGGATGGGGCTCAGACTGTCTGTCCCCCGGTCACCTGTCCACCTGTTACTGTTTGCCGCCCTGGCTTTGCTTTCCCTGCTGCAGCAGTGGGGCAGGTGAATTGAAACAACCCAACAATAATTAACTCTATACATGGGAAGTTAGCACAACATAATTTTTCCATGTATAGCATCTCATTAGCGGGAGCTAGCCTTAAATTCAAAGTTGTCTTAGATTTGGGTAAATATGTTTCCCAGGGCTGCTAGCCTTGGGTTAGGAGCCTGCTCCCTGCACTGAGAGCAGATGTTTGACATTACCCGAGGTGCTAAAATCCTACTGAAGGCCAAGGTGTTGTTGCCAGGTTTTCAAATATTATGGTATTTGATGATTGGTTTTTTGTTTTGTTTTTTTTCTCATACAGCTCCAGCTCCTGGAATCACGTGATTATAAGACTCCATTTTCTTTTTCTTTTTAAAATATATTTCTAGCCATCCTGGTGACAGAAGGAAGCTTAAAAATTTGACTAGAAGGCCAAGAAAAAAGACTTAGATATATCCTATTCAAACCAGTCTCATGATTTTTGAACACCTGGGTTGGCATACTGCCAATGGATAGGAAGCACTTGGTCCCCTTTACAAATCGCAGCTGCGGATACAATGCCAGTTAAAGAAGTATCTTGCTTGGTTATTCAATTTAGACAATAACTTCCCTATTATTGGTCCTTCCTTTTTGTTCTTTTTTTAAAATATCAGCATTGACGATATCAGTCTTTAGCATGTTTATAAGAAAATTAAGGATATTCAGCTTCTGGTACATTTCAGGTTGACACAGCCCTTTTAAAGAAATCTTTGAAAGACCACCTATGCTCTTGGAATGGAGAGATGACTTTACAGCTACTAATGACAGTAAGATGCTAAGGGTAACATTTGTAGGACCTCTGAAAACTTCTTCAGCCAACTGTCTCTCCATACCTGCTCTCCTAGGCCTGATCTGCATTATACAGTTTTGTTGGCAGAACTCTGATCCAGCCTTCAAAATTTGTGAGTGCCTCCTCCCAGTTCCCTTGTGGCAGCAGAAGCCCTTTGAACTGCTGATAGACCAACAGCATCTTTCTGACTGCTAGCTTCTGCCACCACTTGACAGCCAGCAGAAGGTGTGTGCAGATGCTTTTGTTTCTGCTAACTGCTGTGGCCCTTGCTGGTGTGTATACATGCTCTTGTGGCTTCCCTATGAACAGACCTGGCATTAGAAGCAGCCTAGCACAGATTAACCCAAGTCATTGATTGAATGAAAGGAGTGTCCTTGTTGGGTGAGGTGCTGCCCAAGAATGTAGTGAAGCTGCCTATGACCCAAAGGGCTCATCAGTGCTCATCAACAGGCTGTGGAAGAACAAATTCTCAGCTGGTTAAGCAAGGGATGGTGTAAGAGGGCAGTGTTGTACCACTGCAAGGATGGGATATAAACCCTACAGAGGCTGTGTACCCAGTCTAGAATTTTTCTGTGTCCTCAATCTATGTTTAGGTCCTGCTGCTCCTCTATTTGGGTGGGCCTTACATGTATGTACAGCACTGCTGCAGCAGCTGCCACTAGGCTGTCAAGAGGGACTCATTTGGGAGCCCCTAGCTCAGGGGTGGGCAAAATGCAGCCCAGAGACCGGATGCAGCCTGCCAGGCCATTCTATCTGGCCCGCGGGGCCCCTAAAAAATTTAGAAAAATTAATATTTATCTGCACCTGGCGGCCTGTCATGCGGCCCTTGGTGGCTTACGAAAACTCAGTAAGCAGCCCTCCGCCAAAAATAATTGCCCACCCCTGCTGGCTGCTACTGATGAGCTACTATTCCTGTCGACTTCAGTGGGGAGACTGGTGCTGTAAGTTTCTGGCTTGATCATTGTTGTCATCATGCCTGTTACTCAGTCCTGTAACTTGGGTGTGGGCCTTTCTCCAGAGCCTCCAATCTAGGCAATGTCTATATTTTGCAGGTTTGGGACACCTCTCAGACAGGGTCTCTCTGCTCAGGCCTACAGTTGGGATTCTTCTCCAGGCTTTTGTCGTCTTCCTCATGATCAGAGATCTGGGTTTTCTGCTTTCCATGGGAAAACAGAGAAAACCACAGATTTTCCCCTTTATAGGAGGAAAACACAGATTTCTCATTTTACCAAAGAAACCTGTGGATTTTGCAGTTTTGCAAAGAGCTCTCTGCAGGCGGGCAGAGGTCCAGCCTGCAGGGGGCTGGGAGGAAGCGGGAAGAGGGCAGTCAGGCAGGGGGTGCACATGGCCCCAGGCAGCTTGGAGACCAGCTCCCACAGGTAAGGAGGCAGGGTGGGATTGAGGCCCCCATAGGGAGGGAGGGAGTTGGGTAGGGCTGGGACTGCGGCCTAGTTGGGCAGTGCATGTGGCTTGGGGCCTGGGGCCACAATGCATGGCTGTAGGGCCTCAGTGGGGAGTGGGACAGGGCCACAGGTGGTTCGTTCAGGGAGTGGGGTGGGGAGGGTGGAGGGGCTGGCCCCCTGCTGCTCTGCATACTCCGAGGGGCAAGGGGGACCTATACCACCCAGATTTGTGTGCAGGGCTGGGTGAGGATGGGCTGCCTGCTGTGGGCTTGGGTTCCTGCCCTGCTGCCCTCCCTCGGGTCCTCCTCAGCCCAGCGGGTGTGATTCAGCACTGCAGGGCACAGCGGGGCCATGCAGAGAAGTTAATTGCTGCTGCGAGCTCCACGCTGCCATGGCGAGGCATCCCCTGTGCACACGGCAGCAGCAGGTATGGCAGCACAGGGTTGTGCCTTGCCAGGGCAGCATGAAGCTCGCAGCAGCAAGCGGCCTCCCTTTGTGGCCCTACTGAGCTATGCAGTGCTGGGTCACACCCACTGGGCTATGGAGGCCCTGGGGGAGGGCAGCAGGATGGGAGCTTGAGCCCACAGCAGGCAGCCTGCACCTGCCCCCGCCCTGCACACAGATCTGGCTTGGGGGGCACAGGTCTGGCCCCATAGCCCTGGCAGCTGGGGGCTCCCTCCAGCAGGGTTGGGGGGTGCAGGGGGCTGTGGGTGGGGGCAGGGGCACCAGCAGGGCCAGGGGACTGTGTGGTGGGGGAGTGAGGGGCACCAGTAGGGCCAGGGGGGAGTGAGGAGCCAGGCCCTGTCCCACTATTTATCCAGTAGGCAGCTACTAAGATAACTGTCCAAGCTTATCCCTCTGACCATATTGTTGTTTATCCCTCCTTTCTCTGGCTTATCACACAGAAGTTCCCTGTCTTTGTTCTCCAGGTCCTATCCAAGCCCGACCTATTCTTTTCCATTTGGCATCAAGAAGTTATTTTTTGCCTCTTAGTCTGTGATGCTAGTGTCCCTTGCCCACCTGTTATACTATCAGCCAAGCACCTTCATGCTTTCTCCTGTGCTGCTTTTCATAGTCCTCAGTAAACATCAGCAAAAGAAATCTTTTTGAGAACCCTCTGTACAATCCTGGGCATAGTGTGATGGCTGGAAAAAGACTACAGGCCAGTCCCTGATGCACCAAGACCATGGCCAGTTATGCTGACCTGTATTACCTCATTGTTCCCTAGTGTCCCCTTTCCCACAGCTTATCTGTGTCCATCAGTTGTTGTTATGCTAAGATGGTGAGTCACTGGGGAAAGGCATTGTTCTCTTGTTCTGTATTTGCAAACACCAAGGACTCCAGTCCAGCACGAGGACTCATCATAGGTTACAGTTACAGATAAATGACATAGCATCTTACTGCTCACCTCTTTGAACAAAGAGACCATAATCTGACCCTGCCTTGAAAGCAGCTCGTGAATTTCTAGGCACAATGTTGTAATAGATGAAGCCAATGATGATCCCCAACAATGGGCATTTTACATGCATGGATGGGTTTCCAGGGTAGGGTATGCCAGGCAGCAGAGTGAACAAAACTAGATTTCTAATCAGATTTTTTTCTTCCAAACCCCATAATTACAAGAAAAAATGCCTTTCCTCTCCTCTCCCCTGCAGGTCATCATGCTGAAGAATGACATCCACCACTGTAAAGCCTCAGGGATATTTCTCCGCCTGTCAGCAGGAGGTCTGATTGCAGACAATAACATCCATTCTAACTGTGAGGCTGGGGTGGACATTCGGAAAGGAGCCAACCCTCTGATACTGGTATGTGTGTGTCCTTGGTTCAGCTCTGCTTGGTACCAAACACTCCCACTACATTCCTGTCCAAATTGCACTAGAGATTTACCCTCACTTTAGTGCAGCTTATTTGTCCTCAGGGTAGCCCTTCTAGGTTTATAATGAACTTAACCTCAAAATATTTTGTTTCAGAGACCTCCTGATGGGAAATCAGGTTTCATTAAACACTGAAATTACTTCTAGAGACAAATGTGCTATTGGTCTGTTTAAATGATCCCCAAATGATCCCTGACCTTAGAACTGCATGATTATGTAAGGAGCTACATGCCAGGTGTAGGAAGACGATCTTCCTTCTAAATGTATGTTAAACAAGCAGCCATACATTTCAGATGATTGCATCTGCGCTGAAATGATAATGATCTTGTGGCTGCCTACAGCCTTATCAGGGACCACCAGCAGGGACTCGGGGAAAGTCTGTTCACCAGGGCTCCCCTTGAAGTCACCAGGAACAATGGCCACAAGCTGAGGGACGATAGGTTTAGGTTAGATATTAGGAAGAACTACTTCAAGGTAAGGGTGGCCAGAGCCTGGAATAGGCTTCCCAGAGAGGTGGTGCTCTCACTTTCCCTGGAGATCTTCAAGAGGAGACTGGATAGGCACCTGGCTGGGGTCTTATAACCCCTGCCACCCCCAGTGCTCCTTCCTGCCCATGGCAGGGGGTCAGACTCGATGATCTGTCTAGGTCCCTTCCGACTCATTGATTCTATGATAAATTCGTGATAAACGATAAATCTGTGATGAAATGATAAATCATAGGCAGGCAATAACTTGTGTTGATTATGAAACTCTGATCAGGTCGCCTGCTGTAAACCCACCTGTCCCTCTGTGCTGGGGCTCAATTTCACATTTCAAGCTTCCACGGAGCCACCACTAGAAAAAAGC
Organism: Gavialis gangeticus; assembly: GCF_001723915.1. Classification (NCBI taxonomy): domain Eukaryota; kingdom Metazoa; phylum Chordata; order Crocodylia; family Gavialidae; genus Gavialis; species Gavialis gangeticus. The sequence goes on along the minus strand of NW_017729024.1, from coordinate 1,091,711 downwards.
AACTCAACAGCCTGCCACGTAATAATTTATCCCACAAATATGAACTTTCCTACCTAAGACTGCAGCTGCTCTAGTCCCAGGACAGGCAATATTTTTATTGTGTTATTGCATCCTATTATTACAGTAGTGCTCAAAGAATTAACTCAAGAGATGGGATCTCAGTAGATTTGGAGGTGTACAAACAGAGATCATAGAGTTACAGCCTAAATTAAACTCTCCCAGGTGACCCTGGCCCACATTGCAGGTTGAGAAATAGCCTTGTACTAGTTTCAAGCCCAGTTATTTGCAGCTGGAAGCAGGAACCCTATCAAGACTGGAAGAGCTTAGTTGCTAGCAGCTCTCATGGGTCTTATCTGGGGAGAGAGGAAACCTCAACTGTTCCCACTAGGAGTTGACAGGTGCCCAAGCATTTTTGAAAATCCTTTATGCTGTCTGCCTGAGGTCCCTCACAGACCTGACTCTTAATGCTTCTCATGTAGTAACCACTCCTTCAGTACTGAGAAGGAAGGGGAAGGAGGAGGTGGCTGGGACCAGAAAATCAGGGGCAGCCAAAGAAAACAAGTTGCTCTATGGGAGCTCCTGGAAGCGTGAGCAGATCAGGATGATCTGTGCAACATTCTTAAGGCCATGGAGAAGCACAATATTACTGCAAGGCAATCAGGCAGCTAAAGGGGATGCTTGGGTGGTGTTTCCCGTTAGAATGATTCTGTCTTGCATTTTGCTTTATTCGAACACAGTCCTGATGTGTTCTGCGTTATTTTATGATTTTTCAGTTTGAGGAGCCCTGAGGGGTTGTTATATGGAGCAAGCTGGAAGACTGATTCTGCCATATGGGCCTTTTTTGTTCTGCTTCCCCAGTTCCTTTGAGTTCTTCCTCCCGCCTCTACCACTGAGAAATTCTGGCCCTGTTCTGCTGAAGGCAGAGTGGAGCCATGATTGCTTAAATAGCAGCAACTCTGCATGCCTGGGCAGTGAGTGACAGCCCCATAGAGATATGGGAGGAGTGTAGAAGTGTGTGTAGGGTCTCCTTGAACCAAACAAAATCACTTTGATTTAGCTTTGTGGGACTTAAGGGAGGGACTCCAGCCTGAGTTAGGGAATACCGAGGGGTCACCGCTCTTGTTCCTATCAGGAGTGACCAGCGTTCTTTTTCGTCTCTGGCTGTTGAGCAGGCTGCAGCCTGCACCCAATTGACACTTCAAAGAGTGACTACAGGGCATAGAAGCCTACTTGTGAGTCTCAAAAAGCAGGTTATGGGTAGACATGGAGACTGTGAGACCAGTCTCATCTCAGGCCTTCTAGGGGCACTAAGGCAGGTGCCTCTTCAGTATTGCTGCAGGACTTCTAGAGATGGGGCTGAGATGGCAGTCATACCCTGTATCTTTCAACAGGCACTAAAATCACCAGGGAAGTTGAGTTGAACACAAATGTGATCCATTAAAGGTGTTTGTGTTTTTGTAACCTCCTGGTAACTGGATTGATTGTCTGTCTCTCTCTCTTTGCCGTGTCATGTCTGTGGAAGCTGTTCAGCTCCAGGCTGCTGCTTACTCTTGTTGACTTGTCTGAGTGATTTCTCTCTCTCTCCTGTTTTGCCTTTATTCTCTCCACATGTGCATACATAAAACTGCAGTGTAATAAGATACACAGTGGCCTTCGCTCAGGCATCGTTGTCCTTGGCAACGGAAAAGGCATCATCCGTAGCAATCAGATCTATGGGAATAAAGAAGCCGGCATTTATATCCTGTATAATGGAAACCCCATAGTGAGGTATGTTAGTAAGCAATGATCTCTCTCTCTCTCTCTCTCTCTCTCTCTATATATATATATATCCCCCACTCTTCTCCCCATTTTCAATTTTCCCTCCCATCTTCTGTTTTGCATATGTGAACCTTTTTTCTTGCTTTAAGGAGCAGAAGTCTGACTACCAGGTGCACAGGGACCCTTCTGTTGCCCCTGTGCCAGCATTTAATTCGTTTCCAGGGGAAAAGGAACTCTATCAAGGCTGCACTGTTCATCCTGTGTGCAGTGGACACAGCATTTGCTGGTGGGCATAGAGTATATGATGCCCATTCCAGTTTGTCTCTCTGCTTTAATGTATGGACAGCAAGCAGTTTATTTTTTGTTCTTTTGATCTGTCCTTCTGCCTTGGACAGATCATTTTAAGTATATCAGATGCTGTCAGGATTCCTTCACACTAACAAAACTTCCCTGGTCTGTTCCTTGTCTGAGGAAGTGTTTCAGGTGAATGACTGTGCCCAGCCTAGCATCCTGCATGTGCTGCCTTCTGAGGAGTGTCTCTGGCACAAAAAGAACAAATTAGTTCCTTGGGGGCGTTGGTGGCATGTAGGGGGTGCACGCAGGTGCACATCAACAATTGCCACCCCCCCCACCGATGCTGCCGATCACCCCAAAAGTCCATCACTTGTGTCCCACAGACCTATCTTTTCAGTTTCTTTTGGCTCTTTCTTACGCCCAGAAACATAACCATGGCAGAAGTGGGTTTTATTAGTAATGGAAGCTGGAGAGACACCATTCCTCCTCCCTTCCCTCCCTTGACAAAAGCAGTCTTTTACTCTGTGATAGGAATGTCCCTCTTCTGTGGGGCTTGTTAGTTATGTCCTTGGGGTCGCATATGTGATGGTCAGCCAGTACCTAGATCTCTCTTGTACATGGGAAGTAAGGTAGATGGATGCTGGAAGTAGTGTCTGGTTCCTTCATGTCACCTAATGTGGGTGGTCCCCTCGCCAGAGGAGGGGGAAGGGATGTTGCCCTCTCTTTGGCTAATGTGGGTCTCTCTTATCAGGAGCTATATATGAGGGCAACACCCTTTCCCCTTCCCCTGGCAAAGGGGCTATCCACACTGGGTGATACGAAGAGACCAGGCACTACCGTCGTCATCCATCAGTTCTGCTTCTCATGTAAACAGCTCCTGATAAGTCATCCACATGAGCTGAAAAGACTGGCCCAGGGGCTTAAATCTGACCTTACTGTTCTCCCTGGTTGCAAGAGGATGTGGGCCTGATACATTCCTGGGGTAGGTGGGGGATGGATCCAGATGACAGTTGAGAAAGTAGTGGCAGCATGCATCTATAGGAGACCAGTACCTGTGACACACCAGTTCCAGCACAAGGTGCCCCCTCCACCCCTTCCTTCAGCCCTTGGGTAAAGGAGGACTGGGCACTTTCAGCTGTGGGGTTCCAGTGCTGCTGAAATGAGGAGTGCAGTCCACCACATTTTAAGGCATGAAATATGTGGAGGAAAACAAAGGCTCAGAGGGTCCATCCCATCCAAATTGTATTTCTTTCTGACCAAGTCATCCTAAACCTTCATTTTCCTGAGAATAAATTGAAAGCCACCCAGCTCACTGCATGAGCCCTCTTTTGAGATTTTTACTGCAGAGTTTCACCCTGATGTCCTCAGTTAGAAATGTTCCTACCTCAGGCTGTTGTGGTGGTTGGTTGATGTCTTTGCACCCAGATATGACTGCATTTATTTTATCTGTATTTCTGTAAGGCCTAAGGGCCAGCTGAGCCAGCTAAGATGAGAGCCCCATTGTGCCACCCACCCATGCACATATACTTAAGGAGTGAAGGTCCTACTTGTGAAGAGCTCCCACTGTGTATAAATGCAGAAAAAAATTAATATTCCCATTGTATGGACCAGGAAGAGAGAAACAGATTTGTACAGAGGGACAGGCTGGAGACTTGAACCCTTGTCACTTAAGTAGCAGTCTTTTGTCTTAACTGCAAAGCCATCCTTTGTTTTGTCTCATTGATACACAAGGGCCATCATTTGTAAAGTGTCCCAAGATGAACATGGGCTGTACAAATGCAAAATGTTAGTATAGTTATCATTGCTGAATAAGTGGCTGCAGCTCTTTTATTTGCCATCATTAGTTGACATCATTAGTTTAATGATGCAGCTCTTTTATTTGACATCGTTAGTTTAATGATGTCAAACTACCTTTTAGTGATTTGTTTTTCTTACTAAATGGAAGTAATAATAATACTTTACATTAATGTAAGGTACTTTTCCATTGAAAGGAACCCAAATTGCATTATAGGGTACAGGTAGATAGATATAACAGTTGTACCAACTTCAAAGGATATGAGTATGAGCTGTTATAATGTACCTTGTCATGTTGGCTAGCTCCTGTAGTGATGCAAGTGTGGCAGAACCATTGCAACTTTAACCATTTCACTCACAGTTAGTTACAGTAATTTAGCTCACTCCTTTTTTTTAAAGCAATTAAAAGTTATGTTAGTTCATAGCTCCAAGCTTTCTTTATCTGCTGCTGAAATGCAGCTGCTTCTGGAGTGGAAAGGAGCAAGAAATAACTCAGTGATGTTACACAGCAACTTAAAGCAGAGGCATAACTAGCTGATTTCACGCTCTTGGCAAAACTCTGCCCAGGAGAGAGTGCTGAAATCTGGGCAAAACGTATGGGGGTGGGGAAGTGGAAGGGGAGGGGTGTCAGTTGTACCTGAGTAGTGAAAGGCTCAAACAGCTGCTGGTGTAGAGCAGTCTGCCTATGCCTGGCACCTTTTTCACCTGCACCAAATTATGCCACTGGTTTAAGGTATGAGAAAGAAGATGTTGTTTAGAATTGTAACTGCACGGAGCATGTAGTAGATCAAAAGTGATTGCCCACACTAAAAATAATGCATAATTATTAGTACTTTAAGCCCAAATGCTGCAGGCCCTTATTTAAGTGACTTCTCATTAGTGCATAGTTTATGCCAAGTGGTGGATTCCAAGTGTTCTTAAAAGCCTCTTATGTCAATGCTTAAGTATTGGTTTCAGACCACTTGTTCCAAGATCAGAGCTAGAAATGACAAATCTGAAACAGATTTGCCAGGGTCAAGAGGAGATTTCTTTATTAAGGGATAACAAAAGTGCTCCATCAGACAAGGAACAGTTTCTAAGACAGAGCTGTCTTCTGTATGATATATAACTAACAAGTCTGGAAAAAGACAATGAAGAGCAGATGATTCATTGTACAACTTCCATTCTGACCTTGGTCACAATGTCAGTAGTAGCCTTCCAAAGTACCATACTGATACCTTGTAATCCAGAGCTATCAAGATTAGTTGACATTGCAGAATAGGAAAGGGTGGAATGAACAGGCAGGGATAATTTACTGTGGGGTTCCATTAGGGGAAGGAAATGTATTATGTATAAGGTATCATTGTTTTCCTAATCGCTGCTGATTGACATATTTGAATGTAGAAGTATTCCCCATTTTGCCCCCATCAGTTCATCAGCACTCTTGCGAGTCCAGGCTTTGGATGCACTCCCTTGATTACTAGCCCTGTCACTCTGTGCTACTCTCACTATGCCTTAGCACACTGCACTCTCATTCATGGTTCTTGTCACCTAACTCACTAACCCAGCCCTGTCCCCATGGAGACACAGATATATCAAGAACAATCTGAGTGGTTTGGTAATTGGCTGAGGGAGATACACAAATGTATATTGCAAATCCATGGACTGCCATACTGGCTGTGTCCAAGCTTCCAGATACTAAACACCCCTATCATGTGTCTAAGCACCTGCAGGTAGACATGGATAAAAGTAGACAGTGGTTTGTATATAAAGTACCTTCTCTCCCCATTCTCTGGTGACACCTTCCCCCCATTTGATGAAAGTTGTTTTTGCCCTTTTCTGAGGCCCACAAACCCAGCTGCTCAGTGGTCCTAGCAGCCATCTTTTGCACCAGGGCCAGTGGGATGAAGTTTACTGTTAAGTCCCTGGTAAGGTCTGAGCTACATTTTTCAAAAGTACGTAAGTCACTTAGGAGCTGAAGTCTCATTTTCAAAGTGATTTAGGCACTTAGGGCCCTAGTTTCACTAGAAGGCTCTTAAGGGTTATGTCACTTTTGAAACAAGATTTTGGTTCCTAAATGAGCTAGACAGAGATTGTTAATTGTACTTAGGTGTAACTTAACTCAGCATTATAAAGCCTAAACTCCATTTGCATGACTTGAGATCCAGATTAACTGAGGCACTTTTGATAATGGGATTTAGTTTCTAAACCACTTATGATGATGCTTATCCCAGTTGGTGAACTCAGCTGCTTTTAAACACTATGGACCTTGAAAACAAGACATAAGTGATTCAGTGCCACCAGACTGCACCACAGCTCTTCACTTTTGATTCAGTCATCAACAGAAAACTGTCCAAGAGGATATACCCTCTGGGACAGTCAGCATTAGATGCTAGAAGGGTTAGGGGGTGGGGTCATTTGAACACCTGAAGTGCCATTTAGACATATCTCCTAGGCATTGAGCTTTGGAACAGTGACCCCTATGGACCTGTAAATATACGGAGAGCACGATGCAACAGGAGTGTATAGGATTTTAATTGTGGAGCACTGTATTATGTTTTCAGCTTTCAGTATGTTCCTCACTGTGCTCCTATTGTGCTCATGGAACAATGCTGGTTTCCTCTGGCTGTCAAAATGAGCAATCCAACTAAGCATTAAGGTGTAATTGAGCACTGAAAATTTGCCTTAAATTCAGGCGGTACAGTCGCAAGCAATAAAAGATCCACCTGCATTCAATGGAAAACAGCATATCAACCAGAGATAAGCCACTAGGGAAATGTTTGCTTGTGGGCTGGATTTTCACACTAGGGTCAGCTCTTCAGTGAATCTCTCTTTCACCTTTGTCATTAGGGCAGATCCTATGCAATGGTTTGAAATATATTACCCCTCATGATTTGAGGAGTTTGCTGGAAATGTAGGATTTCTCCTGGGTTGTTCCAGATAGAAGGAGAAACTGGTAATGGAGTCAGGTGTATTGTTGATACAATTCTGTGTTTTAATGAACACAGGAACATTGGGCTGATGGGAACCACCTGGGTCACTGAAGCCAGTTCCTCACTATTGCAGACTCCACATCACATCATCCCTTCCACAAACTTAGCAAGTTCTGTCTTGAAAGCAGTCAGGTGTTTTGCCTTCATAATTTGGAGGCTGTTCCAAAGCTTTCCTGCTCTGGTGGTTAACAAACTTTAATTTCCAGCCTTTAATATTTTCCTGGCTGGTTTATCCCCATTTGTCCTTGTGCCAGCTCTGTCCTTTAGTTTGAGTAGCTCTTCTTCAGGCTGGGGACATTTATAGATAAGAGTCAGCCTTTGGTTTGCTAGACTAGACAAGCTTTTTCATCTCTTCTCATAAAATGGATTCTCCATCTCTTTGATCACCCTCACAGCCTTTCTCTGCCTCTGTTGCAGCTTGAGTCTTGGACAGGGATGACTGAAATGTCACAGTATTGCAGATCAAGTTACCAATGCCATATACAATGGCATTTATACTTCCCTCTCTCTGTTGGTAACACCTCAAGGGATACATCCTATGATTACATTAGCCTTTTTTATGACCTCATCACCTTGGTGGCTCATAGTGAACCTTGGGTCTGCTAATACATCTAGGTGGTGGAGCTAGGTGGTGGAGAAAAACTGTGATGGGGTCACTGGGGAGGCACAGTGATTGTGGTGGCAGTAGTGGTATGAGCCAGGTTGGAAGTGGCCTGCACCCAGAGCTAGTTTCCGCTAAAGGGGTGCCCTGCTCCAAAATGTTGCTGACCCCTGATCTAGAGTATTGTATGCATTTCTGGGCTCCACTTTTTAAGGACATGGAGAAATTGATAAGGGTCCAGAGACAGGTGATAAAAATCACTAAGGGTTGGAAGGCAAGCCGTATGAGGAAAGGTTTAAAGAATTAGGCATGTTTATCTCTGGGGAAAGACGGTTAAGGAGGGACATAAAAGCAACTTTTTAAAATATTTGAGTAGCTACATAAAGCAGAGGAAGAAAACTGTTCTTTCTTACCATAGAGAACAGGACAAGATGGCATGGGTTCAAATTGCAGTAATGTAGATTTAGATTAGAAATCAAGAAAAAACTTCCATTGCCTTACTGTTCTAACAGAAAGGAATACACTGCCTAAGAAAATTGTAGAATCTCTTTCATTAGAGGTTTTCAAGAGGGGGCCAGATAAGTGTTGGTCAGGTATCATCTGGGAGTAAAAGTCCTGATTAGATATCAGGAAAAAAAATTATTCACTGTTAGAGCAGTGAGGCAAAGAAATAGGCTGTCTGGAGAAGGTGTGGACTCTCCATCATTGGAGGTGTTCAAGAAGAGATTGGACAGCTATGCTCAGAGTTGATATAAGTATAGTTATGCCTGTGTTCTACTCTGGGTATTTCCCATGCTCCTTTGCTTTGCTGGTTGCCTCATGGAGCTGGGAGGAAATTCCTCCCCCTTTCCCCCCACCCCCTCCCACTGCTACATGCATCAGGGTTTTTATTTAAACCTTCCTCAGCAGCATTGAGTGTTGGCTGCAGTTAAAGTTTAGGATTTTGACATGCACTTGATAAGACTTAAATCTGGAGGTTGCTACCTAAAGGGTCTTGCCCTCCACTCAGGGTCAGACCAATCACTGTATTTAGGGTGAGGAAGGAATTGGTATGGTCAGATTGGTATGGAGTGTGGGGTTTTTTTTTGTCTTCCTCTGTAGTGGGGGGCATGGCCCTCTTCTTGGGATCTCTAGAGCACACAATAATCTTTGCAGCAGCAGGATGTTGGCCATCATGGTCCTCCTGCTTTACCTGTGTCAGATTAGGTTGTTATGTCTTGTGGTTGGGTCAGGGTTGACTGTAGTTTTGCTAAGAAGTTAATAATGGATTTGTATGGGATGGTTTGGATAGGGATGGTCCTGCCTCAGGCAGAGGGTTGGACTAGATGACCTATGGAGGTCCTTTCCAGCTGAACTTCTTGTAGGGGGTTGGACTAGATATGCTTTGAGGTCACTTCCAACCCTGTTATTTTGTGATTTCCAACTGATGAGCTCCCATGTTTCTGTAGAAGCTCATATTACTCCCCAGTGCACGACCTTGGGCTTTGTACTAATTAATTTCATCCCCTTTCCCTGACTCCAGTTTTCAAGGTGATCTAGTTCTATTCTTCCTCCTCTGTGTTGACAATTCCTCCTAACTTTGTGTCCTCATCAAGTTAGATTTGTACACTCCTGCCTTTTGTACCAAGCTCAATAATTAAATTATTAAACCAGGGAGGTCCTGAGACCTACCTTGGAGGAAATCCACCACTAGCATCCCTCTAGCCTGTTATTTCATTTCACCTTTCAGTACCATTCACTGCCATCTTTCTTTTTGACCATTTCTTCCTTATAATTCCTCTGCTAAACCACATCTTCTCCAATTCACCTAGTAGTTTTTCATGGCATCACATCAGATCCTTTACTGATGTCCAGGTAGATGAGATCTATTGCACTTCTTTTGTCTAAAATAGTGGTGCCCAACCTCCCCCTTGCTCCAACCCTTCTACAGGCCACATGGGTGGTGCCAGGTCTATCTGCAGTCCAGATGGTGGGCTTGATCCAGCATGTGGGGCAGGCATAGTGGAGGCCTGGTGTGCCCACATAAAATGGCCTGGCCCCAATCTGTCCATGCACAGCTGGTAAGGGAGTGGTCGGGCCCTGATCCAGCTGCATGGCAGTGGCCCTGGGTGGGTACGGATCTGGCTGCACAGCACTTAATACTTTGGTAGCAGGGTAGGACTGGCAGTATTAATTGCCTGCTTCCCCAACACCAAATTTCCTGACTTGTGGAGATCCCTGCGAGCCAGATGGCATGGCTCTACAGTCTAGATTTGTCCCATGGGTCAGGGATTGAGCACCCCAATCTGAAAAGTCTTTTTTTTAATCAGAGAAAGTCTATTCTGGCAGGATGTCTCTTTGGTACATCCATGTTGTATTTTATCCCCTTTTTAATTCCTATCCAAACCTTTGATTTTCTTCAAAATATGTCCTAAAGCCTTGCATGTTTCTTTCGTCAGACTAACATGCCTGTATTAGTCCAGATCACTTTTTACCCATTTTTTAAATGTATGCGCTATGTTCTCTATTCTTCAATTTGGTAGATTCATTAACAGTACTCACTATTGGACCTGGGAGTTCATGGGCCATTTCTTTCAGAATTCTGGGATGGAGAATTACACAGGGAATCATTCCTCTTCCTAGAGTATTACATCTTTCTATCATCAATATTCTACCATTGCAAATTACACATAGAGGTCATCAGTAAAAAGCAGCAGTGATTTTTACATGGTACTGTTGCACTTGAGAATAAAACACAGAGAAAGCTTAGTTTCTCCAAAGCATTTCAAGGTGACTGGGTGTCTAGATTAAGCTGGCGTCATACAAAATGTTTCCACCAATTCAGTGAATTAGGTCAGAACAGATACTGCGTTCTTGGAAAGTTAACCGAATGGAGCAGTTCTCAGTGTGTCTGTGGGAGGAATGTAGCTATCTTCCTTTGTTAGGTGGCAGCAGCTTTCTCAGAATAATAGCTATTTCCCAGAACTGCTGTACGTTTTAAGCACTCTTATTGTGTTTCAGGTGTGCATTAGAGAGGCTGATCCATGATGCTGCAATATTACTGTAATTTTCTCAAAACATGTAAATGAAAGCTCACTGTGAGAGTGTGCAAACCAAATGGCTTTGTTTTTTCAGTCACAACCTGAAGTGCTTTTTTTGTACCATGGCTTCCCTATGGTGTAAAACAGGGGTGTCAATCTCATCTGGCCCTGTGGGCTGGATGAGTGGTGCAGGGCTGGTCCACAGGCGAGTTCAGGCCAGCGGACCCCCACCCACCCACATGCCCAATCCAGAACACATGGCACCTGCCTGGGCTGGTCTGAGACACTGGTCTGAGCAGGCGCTGCATGCTGTGCAGCCTGGCGCGCAGTCCCAGCAAGCACCGTGGGTGGCACACATCGCAGGCACTGAGCATAGGGCTGGTGTAGTGCAGCAGGGTCTGGATTATGGGGCTGCACAGGCCACATCCAGCCTGAAGGCCATATGTTTGACATCCACGGTGTAAAAAAACCTAAATATCTTGGCTTTTCCATGTTACTTGTTGGTTAAGATGAGGCCACAAGTGGAGGTGGTTTACTACACACAGATTGGCTGTAGCTGTCAGTGCTATCCCAGGTTTTGATAATCACTGATTGTGATGAAATTTAGCATATGGGATCTAAAACAACAGTTGGTGTTGCATAAGAGATGTCAGACACTTGGTACAATACTGTAAGCTTTGGTACCTATAAGTAATCCTTGTGTTAATAGAGGTAGGATCAGACTCAGAGTGATTTCACAGGTTACCTTTAAACTGTTATAAATGCACTTAAAACAGGAGCATTCTCCCATTAAAGGTTGTTAACCCATGCTAAGTACCCTCTAAATGTTGTAAAGTGATGCCGGGTCAAGCATGGGTTCTTCAATCCATTTTACCCAGGTTGTTCCAGGGTATCGTTAGTCTGCTCTGGGGAGATAAAACGCTCTATTTTGATTTTTCCAGCATCCCAAGATGCACCATCCCCAGCCCTTCCCACTCCTTTGCTCCTTGGGCAGACTTTCAATCCTGAACTCTACTGTCCAGGGGGTGGTGTTGGCCGCTCCTACTCCCCAGGGTGTGCGATCCCAGCACACCTTGATTGCTCTGAGCACCCAGGTACAGCTCATCAGTTTGCTGCTTGCCAAGGAAGGGATTTGAATTCCCTCTGCATTCAGCTGGTTGGCTGCTGATACAAGGGGAGTGGTTAAAAATCTAATTAACTGCTAATGAGCATAGGCAATTGATGTCCAGCCCTAGGCAACCATCTCCATCCTCACCTATCCCGCCTCTCCCTGCTGCTACTGGCCACTGTGCTATGACTCAGTTTCCCCTTCCCCATGGTATTCAGTTGAACTGAACTGCCATTCATTTGAAATGGCACTGCCAGCACCTCTCTTACCCAACCCATGCAGTGAGCCTGCTGGGTCTCAGCTCTACCCTGATGTGATAAATAAACTAACTCTCCCCTGACCCAATTCAGTGAAACATATGCAAAAATTTGGTCCTTTTTATTTTAATTCATTTAACTTCTTTATTTTTGCTTCTTCCCTCTTGCCTGTTCACTTCATATAGTTTTTTTTCCCCCAAGATTATTCCACTCATAGCTCCAGCTGGCTCCTGCTTGCTGCACAGTGAGGGAAGCCACAGCCCCTATGGTAGTTTCTCCACCTCCAAACTACAGGCCAACCTACCCCAGAGAAGGGATAGGGTTTTGGCTTCTGTCCACATCCCTGCTCACCAGGCCCTCTAGTGCCAAGTCACAGTTGTGCAGGTCTGAGATGGCATTAAGTCTTAACCCAGGAGTGGGCAACTGTTTGGGTCGGAGGGCCACTAAAGGAGTTTTGGTGAGTTGTCGTGGGCTGGGCCAGCCCCCTGTCCCCACCCCACCGCGCTGGGTCAGCATCCTGCCCACAACAGCTCACCAAAACTCCATGAGTGGCTCTGCTCTGTGTTTGCCTGGGTGGGTAGCAGCATCCAAGACTGGGTGGGTGGGCAGGGCCAGGGTGAGGTTGGGATTTCTGGGTGGTGACAGTGCAGGGCTGGGGCCCAGGGCAAAGCCGTGATCTTCTCCCCACATGCCTCTGCGATGGACACTAGTTCTGCAGGTGGGGGTGTTTGGGGAGCAGATTGCAGGGCCCCTGCACCGTGCTATCACCACCCAGCAATCCCATGGTTTCCACTGAGACTGATTAGGAACAGCACAGGCAGGCAGGGTGTGCAGCTAGGCGGATTGGATGGGGTCGCAGGTAAGTGGGTATCAGTATCTGGGAGCAGGACAGGTGGGCAAGGCTGGAGCCAGGGCCAGGGTCAGAGCCAAAGCAGGGATGTGCAAATGGTAGCTCACGGTTTTGCCCTGGGCCTCAGTGCTGCGTGGTCACCGCCCCATGATCCCGATCCTAGCAGGAGCCTCACCCACGGCACCATCCCATCTACCTAGCCAAGCATGCCCTGCCCATGCGGGTCTTAGGTTGGTCTCCATGGAGGCCCCACCCACTCCTCTGTCTGGACAGGGGTGCCTGTGCAGTGGGGTTGGGTCTGGTGGTGGCTGCTGCATCCAGAAGGAGATGCCACTGCCAGGAAGTGAGTCAGGCCACTGCAGTGCCCTGCCCACCTTGTACCTGGGGTCCATGGGACTGGCCACATGGGCTGTGGCCTGTGCTGCCCCTCGTGCCTGGGCCAGGTGGGTCTGATTACCAGGGGTAGTAATTGTCAGAAAGTTTTACCTGACTGAGCTGATGTCTACCGCTAGTTATGCTACTGTAACGTCCTGTCCCTTGGTGCTTTCAAAACAGTTCTTTGCGGGCCATGTGCATTGCGCTTTGATGTGTCTGGCTAGAATCTGCCAACCTGAACTAACTTAAGCGACTTTAAATCTGGACGATTCTTTAATCTGTACTTTGCCTTTTATTGATTGTGGGGGGGGAGGAAGGGGGAGGTGAGGAGGCAATCCTTTCTGCAATATGCTAATGGATTGTTTCTGAGGTGCATCATCACATTTACTGTTTACTGTTCAGGTGGTCGGTTGTATTGTTGAAAACGTTTGAGTTGAGAATGCTTTTCAAACATGCTGTTTCATAATTTTTGGCTTATCTTATTGTATACGAAGTGCACGAATACGATTTGTAGTAAGAGGTTCATTCCAACAATAGATGCATAAAATTATACGATTGTTCCCATCGATCTGTGTTCTAGCACAATTTCCCATCTGATATTATAATTCATACTTTTGACCACTTGAAAATTAGCCAGATGTCTGTAGTGCCATTGTCTTTTTCAGCTCTGCATGTATCTACTTCTGAATTCATTTTTTCTCTTATTGCATGTTGCCTTATTATTGTTGCTACATAGCATGAGAAATTCACATGAAAGAAAATGAACTGGGGCCTATGGCTAGTCAGGAAGCCGGCCCTATGAACAAAAGAGCTCTCTGGTAACTTATGAACGATATAACGGCAACTTTACCTGTACATTTAACCTATAAAATCTTAGAGCAAGCCAGTATGCTTAATGCACAATATATGACAAAATTTTTGGTGACTTTGTTTTCCTTTCTTTCTCAGTGGAAACCATATTTTCCAGGGTCTGGCAGCTGGAATAGCAGTAAATGAGAATGGAAGAGGCCAAATAATAGGTATGAAAACACCTTTGTTGTGCATAATAGGCAATACTTCTTAATGAACTTTGGGCTTCTAAGTGTTATTTCACTGCATCTCTGTTGCCAAGGTGTTTCTTTCATAATCTCAGTTGGTGCAGTTCTTAGTTGATATAATTTCACAGGAGTCCACCTTATAACTGGCTCTCAGTCAATATAGCAGTAAAGCAGGCTGCGAACTGGTGCGTTCTATGCCATAGCTGAAATTGTCCTCCTCTTGTCTCATACACTGTTGTCTGTGGAGCTGAGGTAGGGAATCAGTGTACAATGTGAACTGTATTTTACTCCCATAATTTTTGGTTAGTAGTGAGGGCCAGTTTACTTAATGTTATTCTCCTTCATTGGCATCACAGAGTGGTTTCCCTAGAAGTCACATATATGAGTGAAGGAAGGACATTAATTTTGTAGAACTGGTGATAATATTAAGTGCAATTAAGCTGTTGAATACATCGCTGCCCTCCATTTGGAATTACAGGCAGAAGCCTGGAGCTGTGCTTAGTTATACTAATTGAATTTTTTGTCATTACATAGGACTAGATTATCATTGTCACCCTATTTTCCACCAAAACAGTAAATACAGGCTCTCTGACATTCATTTAAACAAATACATATTTTTCCAAAAAATAATAATCGCCATCAAGAGAAGGTGAATTATTAATGTACACGCAGCCTCAAAAGATGGTTGTAGTGTGGCACATATAACACTTAAGTTCATTCTTTTTTTGTTCTAAGCCTTTCTGGAGAACAATAATCTGTCCTACTTTTGCTTTTCTTGTGTTTCCTTTTTCTGTGCCATGTCTATGTCATGCTAGGCCAGCACCCTTATGTGATGCGGTAAAGAATAGTTTGAGTGAATAGAATAGTATTCATGAGAGAAATTTTGTTATCCAGCTGTGTAAATGGCCTTTTTTATATTTATGCACGGTTTGCAACTCTGTTACTCTTGCGGTGTGGAGAGGTAGGTATATATGTGTATATTGTCATGTGCAGTAAGCTACACATTGGCCAGGCAGGTACACAGCTCTGTACATACACTCAGAGCACACACCCAAGTCACAAAATTGTTGCCAGACAAAAATAAAAGGAGGGAGACATCCTGTTTGTGATCCAGCTTAAATAGTTGAATAGTTCAGGTACTTCCCAGGAAGTGGAAAACCTGGTTTTAGGCCCCTGTTATCCACCAGGGGGCTTGAATATGCATCTTTTTGACCTTTGCATGCTAATCAGCAAGCCATAGGTCAAGCACTATTCAGTCTGTCTCCCTCCTTCCTTTTAATGCTGGACCTAAAGGCAACCAGGATAGGGCCAGGAGGAAAAGAACAAGCTGGAGGGTGTGTGGTTCAGTGAGATGGCTGCTCCTTAGGGAGGGAGCAAGTTCTGCACCCTCGCTCCTACTAGGAAAAAAAGGTCCCCTACTGCAGTGCTAAATAACAGGTGCAGTGGCTTAGCGTCAAAAGCAGCACTGGAGAAAAGCCTGGAGAATGCTTGACCTGCAAAGTCAAGGAGTTGTAGGTTTAGGCCTCCTCTGGGCAAGGAGTGCCTAGAACCTGGAGTTTTTGGTTCGTGGGTGAGTGCTCTAGCTACTCAGCTGTCAAGCTCTTCTCATTTTTTTCCAGGACTTATACTCAAGTCAGTGTATATGTAGCTGTGTATGTACCTGGCTAGTTCCTACTCTCCTGTGCATCCTCAGCTTATGAATACAGACTTATACATAAGTCCATGCGGTAGTGATATAGAACTGCAAACTGTGCCTAGGTGCCAAAAGTGCTACTTGCATGACTGGGTAAGGTGCACAAAGGTTATAGAATTCCTCCTTTAGTATCCAGTCTTGCAACCCCAGTAAAAATTTCACTGCCTTCACCTGCAGGAAATTCAGGCCATTTGTATTGGATAAAAGAAGAGAAGAAATTGCTAGCCTAGAACCAATGGTGTTGGAAGTCCTGGCCTCCCTTAAGTCAGTCAAAATTATGCCACTGTCTTTAGGGGAGCCAGGACTTCACCAGATTTGTTCTGCATTACTCTCCCAGCTCTGCCACTGACACGGGTCTGTGCAGAGTGGTGTTTGCCTGCACCATTTACACACGTTCCCAAGGGTGGTCTGGTTTTCCTTGTGCTCCTGTTCCAAACAAGCATTTTGTACTGCTTTTCAGGAAGAGCCTAGAGTTCTCCAGCACTAAATGTGACTGTAAAATGCCTGCTTTTTAGCAGCTAAACCCCCTGGTGTATGGGCTGTGCTTGTGAATTGGATGCAGTCACTGTCTTTTTAGTGACCTTCTCTGGTAATGTTCCCTCTGTTCTATGTCAGAAAACGTCATTCGGGAGAATCAGTGGGGCGGGGCAGACATCCGGCGTGGCGGCGACCCCGTGCTGAAGAACAACCTGATCTGCTGCGGTTACTCAGATGGAGTAGTGGTGGGAGAGCGTGGGAAGGGGCTTATCGAGGGAAACACCATTTATGGTAAGAAGCTAGAAATATGGGGAATGTGATGGAATCTTCTCCACTTCCTTCCCTGAGCTTCCCTGTCCCCTGCTGCTTTTGGCTTAGTCAGCCATCCACTGTTGGCTTCTGTGCTAAGCAAAGCCAGTGGAGGCTGGCTAGTAATTAATTCTAGTTCCTTGCTTCTCTGCCTCAGGACAGGGAAGAGCAGCTGGGAGGCTACTCTGATGCCAACTGTGTATGGAGATTGTGGCCCAGCTGGAGGTAGCTACTCCATCTGCTGCTGTCTATCTCTGACCCAGCCCCCACACAAGGTTGGGGGTTTCCAACGGAGGAGATACAGGTGTCAGCTCTAGAATTTGTGTATTCCTGGACTCTTCTTCACTGCATTCAGGAGACTGCAACAAGTCTTCTATCCCTTTGTGCAGCCTTGGGACCCTGAAGTCAGGCATGAAGTTGGTAGAAAATCCACCCCAATCTATACGATTGTGTGTCCATGTGATAGAGGTAGGAGTGCACTGCAGAAGATTCAAAACAGCTCCCAATGGTTGTATCTTCACTTACACTGATGCTGTGGCACTCATCTGTCACGCTTTGGGAAAGTTTGGGGAAAGACCCTGACTGCATAGAGCTGAGAGCGGTAGGACAGATGGCCAGCAGTGGCCTCATTCAGTCCAAGCCAGGGGATGTCTTGGAACAAGTGTCTTTAGAGATCTGTAACATGACATACAAATTCATAGGAGAGGAAGGGAAAACTCAGCTAAGTACAGCATCCCCAACCCTGTCTGAAAGAAAAGGGAGAGAGTATCTTAAGAGCTGGCTTGTGAGGCTTGTTTACACAGAAACATCACAGCAGTGACTGAGGGTATGCAGTCATCATGCCCCAGCATGTCTGGGGAGAGGAACACCTCTGCCCACCTGCTCCTGCTTGCATGCACCAAATCTAGAAGAGAGACTCGTCTGGTGGTGCCCCCTGAAGTAAGCCAGATACTGAGGTTTAAAAGGCAGTCATGGGGGGGACTGCCAGGATGGCCTCACTGCTCCGTGTTTGAGTGCTGTGCTTGGGGCAGTGCAGGGACCTCCCTCCTACGTGGAATAGATGCACTCTGAAACCTTGCTCCAGCAGATCAAAATGAAAATGGCTCATGGGCCACTTTGCTGAAGGCCCTTCTGTACATTGCAAGGAAAGGCGCAGAATGTACATGTCCCATATTCACATCTGTGGGAGCCCCGCTGTTGATTTCCACGGCTTTGGATCAGTCCTTAAGGAAGAGGCAAGCAAGGATACAGCAGAGTGAAAGATGCATCTAAGAGGAGGAAAAAGATGCCAAGTCCCTAGGTAGAGGTCAGTGAAAGGGAGGGAAGTGCCTGCTCTGCAGGAGGGAAAGGGAGCACTGGTCTGGCTTTTGGCACATAAGATGAAGCAAAGGTAGTAGTTGGATGTGTGTGTCGTGTGAGGTTGCTTTCATTAGATCTCTCAGTGGAATTAGCCTTCAAACACAACAATGTGTTTGTGCTTGTGTGTGTGTGAGAGAGAAAGAGAGAGAACATCATGCTGGGCTTGACCTGATAGCTGTCCTAGATCAGAGTTTATGTGACAGTGCAGAAAAGCTGTAGGGATAAGGGACTGGCTTAGACCTGGGCTAATCCCCTGGTTTATGTGCAAACAGAATTTGGACTCCAGCCTGTTGGCTTCCTTCCTAATGCATTTTAACATGCGACTGTTTTAGCCAGCAAGCACTGTGTCTGATAGGATCCTGCAGAACCCTAAATCCTGAGCCTGCTACAGTGTGAGAGCTCTCAACTCCTGGGACATCCAAGGGGTGGAGGCCACTCTGTCCTGCCCAGAGCTGTGCCCTAAGTCTTAAAGCTGTTCTGGTACTGGGAATCCAGGAGAAGCCTGAACTGAGGGGGCCCTGTGGCCTTTGGCTGCCCAGTGCTGTCACTAGCTAGGCATGGAGGTGCTGGGCCAGCTCACACCCTGCACTGGAATTGCATGAGACCCAGGTCTCACAGGTGCTGGCAAAAGTTAAGCCACACCAAAGGTGCTTCACCTGCATGTATACTGAGTATCTCTTAACAAGAGGCACTTTGGGTCTGACCTCTGCAATGTAGGAGCAGCAGCTATCATTCAGCTTTGTTCCTTGTGCACTTTGGCCCGCTGCCAATTCCACAACCCATCCCCGTCTCAGCTCATCAGCTTCCCACATGCTCCCCTTGTTTTTCCAGGGTTGCGTATTGTGCTGCGGGCCCATACAGCAGACTGTGAAGAAGATGCAGAGACCTTGGCAGCAACATAGTTTCAACTTTCTCTGCAGCCATAGCCAGCCTGGACCTGGACCCTGGCTTAGGGCAAACTTGGGGAGCATGTGGGGCCATCCTCACTGTCATTATCTGCCCCCAGCTCTCTGAGACCCTTTCTGGGCCAGTTCTCCAGTGGGGAACTGAGACACGTCATGATCTAGTGGCTTACCCAGAGAGCTGGAAACAAAAACCCAGATCTCCACAGCCCTAATGCAGTGCATTAACCACAAGGCTAAGGTCATGTGTGAAGAAGACTCCAAATTCACTGCCTCCAGCTCCCAAATACTTAGGTTAGAAATTCAGGTTCTGATTTAGTTATCTTAGTCCCTCTAAAATTAGATGCTGCAAAGAAATGTGAGACTGCGCTGGTGATCAGGTCTGCAAGGGGAGGTACCCTTTTTGTTGTGGGTCTCAACATCCAGAGTTGCTCCCAAATCCTCCTTTTACTGAACTGTTGGGGCTCCTGACTCTGGCCATGAAGCATCTAGAGCATCAGCAGGGGCCCTTTGCACCACATGGCATTGCCCTTAGGCTTGGCAGTGCTCCTCCAGGGCCACTGGATCATCCCTTGTAAAAGCAACTACAGTGAGGTAGTGCCTACGCCTTCCTCACAATCTGCCAATGTGCATGTTCCACGTCGTAGCCCACTGTAGTGAGGAGAAGGCAGAGATTGTGTGCTGGAGCCGGGGACTTAAATATCTGTGCTGGTTGGTCCTGCCTTTGGAAGCCTCCCTTTCAGGATGTGTGTCTGTTCAAAGGTAGCAGCAAATCACCAAGTGAGAGAAGCACCACTGAGGTGTGTCCTCTCCCATCTTGGCTGCATCCCTGCAAGGTTATTACAGCAGTATATTTTATTGTGTCTTTCTACTGCCATTGGTTTGGTATTACTTGATTTACAAAGGGACTCGCCCCCACCCCATTAGCTTGACCGTGTATAATGAGGGGAACGGAGGGGAGCAATGTTTCGGCAGGGGGTGGTTGGGGGGGGGGCAGGAATAAATCACCTGTGTCTTCAGAACATGTAAGGAAGCCCTTGCATAAAGGCCAGTGGGAGACATCTTTGCACATGCATAAATATCTGTGTGGAAGGAACAGAGTTGGTACAAGGCAGGAGATGGCATGGATGACCCTAGGTGGGAGCAGCTGGGTAGCTCTACTGTCCTAGGGCATACCCCAGCCAGGGCAATGCCCAGAGATCATTAGGATGTGGATTACAGAACACTTGTGACAGCACATCTGCACTAAGGCAAAAGGGAGTTATCGCTGTTGGTATTAGGAGAGCCGTTGGAAGCCCTAGTTGACCCTGTCAGGCTAGACAGTGAGAGCACTGAAATTAGTGGGAGCAGGCACCAAACTCTCTTCTAAAAATCTGGCCTCAAAGATGCACATGTTGCAGGGAAGCCCCAGGGCCTGAACACATGTAGCAAAGAAGTGGTGGCAGAAGGAGAGGGCCTTAATTCAGCTCTAGGGATAGCCCATGGCTGCCCACGGTCATCCCACATACTGGCAGGAGGTCCCGGCATGGGAGCCATCACTTCTGAGTTCCAGTCCAGTTGGCATCAGCTTCCCCCGAATCCTCCTTGGCTCTGTAGTACAAGTGTACATGGTAAACTCTTCAGGACAGGGACAGTAAGTCTATGCAGTGCCCAGTGCAATGGGGCCCCAGTCTTGACTGGGGTTTGTGGGTTGTGCTACAGTGCAGGTCATGACCGTGGGGTTGCTTTCATTCTGCAGGCAACAAGGGCTGTGGTGTGTGGATAATGGCATCCAGTCTCCCTCACATCACCAACAACCAAATTGGGCACAACAGCATCTATGGGGTGGCAGTGTTTTGCCGCAAAGATGATGCCAGTGACTATCTTGCCAACCAAGGAGGCAATGAGAGCTTCAACGATGAGGGGGAAGCTGCCATCTGGGAGAATGACCTGGACAGTGAGGATGAGCGCTTTGCCTCCCGACGGCTCATCAGTGTGGCACTGGTAGAGTCAAACAGCATCAACCACAATGGAGGTGAGTATGGTGGGCTCTGATGCTAGACCTGTCTCTACTATGCTAGAGGCACAGACCAGAGGCCAAATAAGTGCTCATGACATTCCACAAAAGCAAAGATGTGATGCAATCCATTGCTTTTTACCCCAGTTCGTGTACTAGGTCAAACTTGTTCATGGTCCTTCACAAAACAGTCCAGGTAAGATGGAAGAGAGTGATGGCAAATGGCTGTAGCACTCTGGTCCACCATACAGAAAAGACAGGTTCAAACTCCAAACTGGAATGGCTGGATGTTGCCCAATTCTGCAGCCATTTTGTGACATCTACCAGGCTTCATCCCTGGACATGTACCCATTTCAACCACTCTGTGTCGAGCTCTGATACTCCCCTGAAAGGGTGGAGTGTGGGAAAGGAAGGGGTGGCTGGCACACCTTTTGCTCTGGCTCCAGACGTCAGCTGAATAACTTACAAAGGGCATCGTAAGTGGGTAAAAGCGCTACCTTGCAGCTCCTCTGTGTTGCAGTGTAGTTGGGGAGGCCAGTGGGATTGCCAGACTGTGAGGAACACAGAAAAGACAAACCTGATCACCCTTTAGACTGAGTGTAGAGGGCATCATTGTGTCTGTTCAAACCCAGAACTTAAGATCAGGGTGCTCCTCCCTAGCACATAGGATGTAGACTTCAGTGGGAGTTACAAACTTACCCTGAGGGGAAAACAGAGCCAAGGGCACAAAGCAATGAAAAGGGAAGAGAAGGAAAAGGCCACACAGTTCCTTATGAACCTTAACCCCTGAGTTTAATACATTTCTAGTTGCCAGTGAGGATGCCCAGAGGAAGGACTACACGTCCCAAGCCCTTCTCTTCCCTTCTGTGACTCTTGCTTCCTACACAGCAAGGAGGGAAAATTCAAAGGTTGTAACTGTAAAAGCATTAACGTGTCACCAATGTCAGTGTGTTTTATTCCCCTGCTGCAGCCTTATCTTTCACGCATGTAATGCCTCCCATCCCAGAAGATCAGACAGCAGATGCTTCGTGGGCTAAATCTGGCTTGGTATTACACTAGGACAGGGGTGCTCAACACCTGGTCCACAGGCCAGATCCAGCTTGTGGTGCCGTGTCATCCACAGGGCCCCCCACAGGTCTGGAAATTTGGTGGCGAGGCAGCAATGGTGTCACTTCCCTGCTGCCAAATTTCTGGCTCCATGGAGAGCTCCAGGCCCTGCATGCTGAATAGGGTGCCCTCTCCCAGTGCACAGGGTTGGGTGGGGACAGTGCTGGGCCCCAGCACCCAATCCCTGTGTGGGAGGCCTGGAGGGGATGGTGCTGGGCCCTCAAGATCAAATTCTGGGGTGCATGGGATGGAGAGGGGGTGGTGCTGTTCCTTCAGAATCAATCCTGGTACATAGGGCAGGGAGGGGGAGTACCAGGCTCCAAATTCTGATCTAGCCTGGCCTGACCACTCATGTGGCCCATGGAGCCAAAATGTTGAGCACCCATGCACTGGGGCAGTGGCACTGGTGTTATTAGCATTGCAGCAGTATAGGCTGAGCAGAATTCGATCCTTCTTTCTTCAGCCTGTGGGGTGGGTTGCCAGGTGGCTGCACCAGCTTCTAGTGGTACTGCCCGACAGTTTTCTGTGCCAAGAAGCGTCATGGCCAAGTGAATAGAGCACTAGTGTGGGATGTGAGAGCTGGGTTCTGTTCCCAGCTCTGCTACTGTCATGTTGGATGAGTTGGGGCATGTCACTTCACTTCTGTGTGCCTCCATCTGCAACAGGGGAATAATGAACCTAAGTTCTGCAATCTACACATCAAAGTGCTATGTAAGAGCTGAGTAGGGAGGAGTGAGAAAATCCTGTGTGTGGTCGAAGGCTCCCGGGTACACTTTCCACCATAATGAAGCTCCTACAGTGGTCACAGGATCCTGAAAAGTGCCACCTACTGACCCAGCCCTGCCTATGCAAAGACTGACCTGGCCCAGGCTTCCTAGGCCTGTGAGGTATGGGTAGGGTAGAGCTACCGGCTCTGTTGGGAGGTATTAGGGCAACCGTGAAGCCCTTCCTTGCTCATTCAGGATGTCCTGAGATGAAGGTAGCATTGCCTGGTTGAAGCTCAGATTTGGCTGCCAGGCAAATCTGTTTCTGAAAGCCATGGACTTGGTTTGTACCTTTTCTTGCAGCTGCTGGGCTGTACATCAAGAGCAGTGAAGCACTGAACATCATTGCCAATGCCATCCATGCCAACCAGGACAGTGGAGTCACGGTCTTTCAGAGCACCCAGCTCACCCGAATAGCGAACAACAGCATCTCCTGCAACAGCCTCGGGGGCATCCTTGTGGAAACAGAGTGCAGGGTGGAGCTCCGTGGCAATGGGATATATGACAACAGCAGCCATGGCATCGCCTGCAAGGGGGACGGGGTCATTGTTGAAAATGACATCATAGGCAATCTTGGGTGTGGCCTCAAGTTGTTACAGACAGCGGACATGAAGGTGTGTGTTCAAACCAATGTGGGGGATGGGCTACTCATTTCACAGGGCACGTGTACACGTGGCAGATGTCTGCTTTGATGCATGCGTTGGAGCAGACTCCATTAATCACTTAAGTGCGCTAATTAGCATGCTCCAGCAGCCTCCGTGTTACGTATTTGTCATCCTCGTGCTTCAAAATGGCATTGGGGCACTTTAACTAAAGCTTGTGGAATGAGCTTTAGATAAAGCATCCTCACCACCATTCTGAATACACATGATGCTGAGGGTGCCGTAATTAAAGTGGCTCTTGGAGCTGCTGTAATGAAAGCCCTCCCTCCTCATCTCCACCCCAGAGCACATGTAAACACACCCACAGATGCCAACTGAAGTCATGCCAGAGCAGGGAAAACAGCAAGTGTCCCTCTCACAGGAATGGCCTGAAGTTGGCAGGCTCTTCTGATGTCCCTTGTGACATCACTGAGATAATCCAAGAGAAACTACAGCATTAGACATTTCCCATCCCTTTGGTTGTGATTTATCAAACCTACAGCTGGCGTTGCTCATGCCCAGTATAGATACCAGTTAAGAGACATGCACCTAGGAGATTGTTTCCTGAATCTCTGGGCTGCCATATGGTTGTAATAGTACCATAGATCCCAAACTGCCTCAGAAATAGGATGGCCATCATAGAGGACAGTCTGGTTGTCCTCTGTCCTCTATTGGTACGAAACCCGATGCCTTTATGCCCTCTATTTTTCTCTTGAAGAGAAAAATAGAGGACATATAGGCGTTGGGTTTCATACCAATAGAGGACAGAGTAGCAGAAAACTGGAGTGTCCTCTATGATGGCCACCCTACTCGGAAAGGAAGTCAGGCCTGTTATTCCCATGTGGGAACTGAGGCACAGAACAAGTATGTGGCTCACCAGAGCTCACCTAGCAGACCAGAGGTGAAACTA
Organism: Gavialis gangeticus; assembly: GCF_001723915.1. Taxonomy (NCBI): domain Eukaryota; kingdom Metazoa; phylum Chordata; order Crocodylia; family Gavialidae; genus Gavialis; species Gavialis gangeticus. The sequence goes on along the minus strand of NW_017729024.1, from coordinate 1,067,487 downwards.
AGTCTCCTGAGTCCCAGGTCAGTGCTCTGTCTACTAGGCCACACTTAGTAATTAGTAACTCATTTGTCATTCCATTACTGACTTTTACATTAGTGCAAAAACATTTCTGGCTTTCCCCCCTAGGAGCTAGTACTGTGATAATTCCTAGGATGTGACATGCAGTTATTTCTTCAGTAAGAAGCCCTTTTTCCATGAAAGAGCAGTTCCAGTCAATAGTGACTGAGGTGGGCAGCACTTTGCTTGCCTTTGGCAAAGAGCAGCTTCCTTCTCACCTTCCTACTTTCATTAGCTAGTGCAGGGGTCGACAATGTTTTTAAAAATACCCGCAGCCTCACCTTGCAAGATGTTGGTGCACCAGGGCAGACAGCAGGGGAGCTATGAGGGACCCGATCCCTGTGGCAGCGCTGCCCCAGCCCCTTCCCCGCCATCCAACCTGACGCTGAAATGCCAAGCAAAATGTCATCACGTGCTATACTCTGGCACCTGTGCCAGGGGTTGCCTATCCCTGAGCTAGTGTTTCTGCTGCTTTTAGTGTGTCTAGTCCAGGGAGCCACCAGCCCTACCAGAAGCCAAATGCAGCCCAAGGAGCTCTAATATATGGTTAGCACTTGCCTTCACTACATTTATATGCCTGAAGGCAGCTGTAGACCTTAACATGCATTGTTCTGTGTCAGCCTGGACAACCAGGGTACATGGACCACAGTGTAGCATTGTGTGATGAGACTTCCAGCCACTGCAGCCTGTATCATTGTATTAAAGCAGGAGGAGCAGCATTTGTTTTGACATTTTTTTGCAAATTAGATGGAAAGGCCCTGCCAGCTCCTGGACAGTTGCCAATGTTATTTTGAGGATCAAAGTAATCTTCACTCTCATTATTGATGGGATATAGCCATCACACTCTTCAAAAGGCCCCAGAAATAAGGATGCAGCAAGCCTCACAGTTAGGCTATTCAGGTGGTTACTGTCTTGGTTCTACCCATGAGCAAAAAACCCTTTGAAAAACATTCTGATCAGGAAAATAGTTTAAAAAGTTAAATAAGACTTATGAAGACCCCAGTGCCAGGACTCCCCAGCCCCCTGCTCACCCTGAAGAAGCTGGTGAGAATTCAGACAGCAGAGGTCCAGTGGGAGACACTTATGGAAACCCCAGGCCTACTTGCTGCTCCTGTTTCTCATTCATGCACTGGCTGGGATCCTTTACCCATCCAAGAGGAGCCTGAGAACAGGTAAGCAGTTTATCTAGTCATGTGCAAGAAGAGTGACAGCAATGGGAGCTACTGCTCACACGAGTCCTGGGACTGATTTCTGAAGCAGGCAAGGGGTGCTAGGGCACAGACAGGCTTGGGTCTGTTGAGAGTGGTGATGTTTAAACCTACCTTCAAACTGCTTTAATGAACGAGAAGCAACAGTGAGTGTGTGGAAGGAGTGACTGTCTTGTGTAGTGCAGAACTGTTTAGCTGAGGCCTAAGTCTATGCTAGAGCTTTCTTCTGCCATAGCAATGTCAAGGTATTACAACTCCAAATTGATGCAACCAGGCCAGGAAACCCCCTGGTGCAGAAGCAGTTACATCAGCCAAAAAGGGCTCCTACTGGCTTTGGCTCCAGTTGTTTGGGGAGGTGGCTTAACTATACAGGCAGAAAAACTCCCACTGCCGTACTCCATGTCTCCAACAGGGAACACTACTGTCCCAGTTGCACCGCACCTGCACAACTACAGCAACAGGCTCCATAATGTAGACAAGACCAAAAGATTTAAAATAGTGCAGCTTTGCTTAGCTGGACTGGTTCTGTTGGGGCCACTGACCTGTGGTTCATCCACTCATCTAAGCCCCTTTGTCATTTTTACCCAGTCCAGGAAGATGCTTGTGTTTAGGCTTAATGTCAAGTACATGCTTCAGTGCTTTGTTGAATCAGAGCTGCAGATGCTAAACAATCATGAGGATTTTATTTCATGCTGACAAGAGGCCAGAGACAATGTGCCAGAGACAACTGCAGCAGTTAGCTCATTCAAATATGCCCCAAGCCACACAGTCCACCATCGTTGTTCTCTCATTGGGATTTTCTTTTCCTTTTCCCCAGGTAACCAAGAACAGGATCCAGGCATTGCAGGATTATGGGATCTTGATACTTGACCAAACCAAGGGTCTGGTGCAGGATAACCTGATTTACCAAGGAAAGTCCAAAAAAACCATTTTGCAGCAGGTGTCAAATGCAGAAGATTGCATTGTTCAGAACAACAAACTTCTCACCTTCAAGAGAAAGTAAGCCACTGACATAGTGGTTAGAATGAGCCTACAGCCCAGAGCAACCCCTCCCTGTTCTGGGGACCTCCAGAAAACCATGAGCCTGTTTCATTTCCCTATGTCTTATCTTGTTGAGGCAGCTATTTGCAGACACAAAACATCTCAGAGATTGTAGGATCAACTTGCAGCACTAATTGGAGCAAGGAACCTTTGCAAAGAAGTCTGGGTAATGGAAAGAGAGGCAAATCTAATTGGTTCTCTTGCCTGGGAAGCCACCCTCTCCATTGGGGATAGGACAGCCAAATGAGAGGCCTGACATTCTTGTTCCCATGCTAGGAAACCAGGCACTCTTCCACTGGCTCTCCCCAAGAGAAATCTGATCATAGGGAGGGCTAGCACATTGCCAGATATAGGTACTACTTTGTTTTCTGTGGTCTGTGAGTGAGAACTGCAGGGGGGAGATGCACATTTCAGAGCAAGGGTATCTGAGAGTGGTCAAGAAATACAGGGTGGAACTGTTGGTTCCCTGTGGGTGCCATGTTGTGAGCAGGGAGTTCCTTAAATGCTAGGAACAGGTTTCTCCATTGCCAATCCCAGGAGCTGTATCACTTTTGTTACCCTGAATGAGCAAAAATCTCTGGTCACATGAGCAAAAGTATGTGCATTTCTCACCCTGGCAGTTTCCAGGGGTCTGTCTTGAGTATCTGTCTATGACAGCAGTAGCACTACCATGGGATTGCTAGATCAGCTTGACATGCAGGGAATTGTGAGACAAGTCTTGTGTCTGAGAAACCCCAGGACACACTGCCACAGTGGGAAGTGACTGAGAAACTGATGTTAGATGGCTCTCATTCTGATACTTGGGCGAGATATTAGGGAGATGTCCAACACCTCTCCCAACTATACAGTTGATCCAATGAAAGATAACACCAAAAAAAATCGCTTCTCCCATATTTCCTAGACCATCACGGTCATAACACCACTACAGATTCACTTGGAAAGGCTGAGGCTTTTGACAGAGTCCTCCAAAAGGACTCTGGAGTTCCAGATTGCTCTCCTGATCATGATCTGAAACAGGCCAGTTCCAATTAGCCACTGCTCATTATGGTATCCTGTAAGCTTTGGAGAGACATTACAGACTGAGGTATCTGATGGTTTATCTCTGATGGGCTACAGCACAAAGCCCTAAGAGAGATCCAGTACTACAGGTATTTCACTCTGAGCTGCTACTTGTCAGACCAGTGAGCCTGTGTGAATTAGAGTCCTCAGAGGCTAGGTCTGTTGCTTTCCATTGTTTCAAGGCAAAAGAAAACAAGCATTTGGTGGAAGGTGGAAATTTGATGGGATTGGGACTATTCCAGGTATTTGTTCATTAAGATCTCCCAAGGCCAAATCTACACTGCAAGGTTTTGTTGGCAGAGCTCCTTTTGCAAGTATATATAGTGGATCCCCCCTAGGGCTTTTGGCCAGTACAGTTATATTGGGAAGGCCTTTGTAGTATAAATAGAATCTCAGTCAACAGCTACTATTAAACCCTCAGCAGCTTTTATTTCACCCCCGGACAGACCTGTTCTTCCATGTAACAAGTTTAGCCTGGGTTACTGTAGATTGATTCCCTGCCACAGCTTACCTTCCCCCTATGCCATCCCATCCCTGATGCTGGCATGCACCGGTAAGAACTGTCCAAAAATAGCAAACAAAATTGCAAAAACAGTTTTGAATTCACATCCCTCGGCTTCCCTTTTTGTCAAAGTTTGAAACACCACTGAAATCCCAACATTCCTTGCATTTTTGTCTTGCTGCTTAAATGTAACAAAGTACAGATGGTGAAATTTGCATACACTTGATCAGGTAGTTTTCTAAGTTTGTGCTTTAGTTGAAATGAAATGTTTTGACAATTTTTCTCTAGAAATAGTCAAATTCATAAGACAGCTGTCTCTGGGGGGGTGGTAAATGGAGGTCTGCTACTGACTGAACACAGAACTCCTCCATATTTCCTGACTGCATCCCAGGTAATGAACACTTGTGAGATGTTTTTCTGTCCCCGCCAGGTCTGACATTGCATGGACTCTGGAGAACCCTCCAGCACGACCTCACATTGAAGTAACGGCCCGAGGAGTCTCAAGAGCAACAAACAGCCAGCGCGTTACAACCATGACAACTAGGATTGTGGCGAGGGTGGATGGGGGGTGCCACAACAATGGGAGCATCTTCTGTACTATTCTTTGATTCCCATGAGGGTTTTCTCAAGTGTCTTTTTTAGAGACCAGGCCAGGAAGCTTATTCTGTGGGAGGAGGAAGAGGATTTTGCTCTGTGCTCTTCATTTTAACCTCCTTGTTTTTATCACTCAACAATTTGGCTGCTGATGGAGCTCATAGTGCATTCCTATCAGGAACAGCAGGGAGACCTTTCCATCAGCTCTTCTTTTCTATTTGACCCGTGAGATGACGCCTGTGGCAATTGCCAGGCAGATCAGTTGCCCTGGATAAAGCTCAGTAATGCCAATGTGTAGCTGTTTGATGGGTCTGGCCTACTGTCTCCTCAGCAGCCTCATGATGAAGTTTGGAGTAAACTGTTTTTTCCCTCTAAAGAACCGGAACTGTTCCCCAGCACAGAAAGAAAGACTTGATCATGAGGACAAGAATGAAAGCTGTTTGCTGCTTCTTAAAGTCTTGAATTGATTTGAAGCCCGTGGCAATGCAGGACAGAAACCAGACAACAAAAAAGTAGGCAGGATTTTTATTTGACTATTTGTATTTTCTAAATTTAAAAAATACAGTTTGAGACCCTCATATTGCAGAGCTGCTTTGTCAACAGTCACCTGTATTTGTGACAAGAGTGTAAGATTTTAGAAACTGAAGTTGTGTCCTGTGTGATCTGGTTTATCTACAGGGAATAACTGCTTATAACAGTTCTGAATTGTAGCATAAGATTTGTTCTTGGCCTTTCTGATGTACCTATGTCTAGATGTTAGCTGAGTCCTAACACTGGAGATGACCAGATCTGGACTGATGCTAACATGGTAGTGAACAAAGAGGAGCAATCAGAATAAAATTAGGCCCTCTTAATCATTAGGAGTCATCCACTATAGGGAATTGATCACGGTAGTCAGGAAAGTGATTCCATGACTGGTCCCCCTTCAGCCAATATTGCTACCAGCTAGTACAGATGCGACGTTGTCCACCCTATTTTCTAGAATTTCTTGAGATTTCTTAAGTCAATGTATCAATGTCCTGACACAGATGGATCCCAAAGTGCTTTTGCAAGGATGAAATGAGGGCAGATGGTTCAGCTGGTAGATCATAGTGACTAGAAAAAGGGAAACTGGGAAACAAACCATGTCTAGTGCTGTATCTTCAAAGTGAGTGAAAAATCCTCTGCCCTGAGCCTGGGTTCAGATGCAGATTGCCTATATAAAATCCAGGTGTGACATCTGTGTTTGGAAGTCGGTCACCTTCTGTGTGAAGGCCTTGCAGTGTGCCTCCCTGATACTGTTACAATTTAGGAAGAGTAGTGGGGTAGTATGAAACTTTTGCTGCCTGCTGCAGTATGTCAGTTGCAGAGTTTGCTCTTTCATACTTTTTACCTTTCACCAGATCCTCAGCTGATGTGAACTGGGATCAACCCATTGGCTTCACTGGCTTTACACCAGCTGAGGGACTGGGCCCTTCTCTTCAGGGGAGTTCCTGCTGGCTGTTTCTTACCCATCTCGCTTTCTGTCACTCACAGCACATGCCAGACCCTTGGCAGCTACCAAGTGATGTTTCTCTGTTGACATCCCTATGGCCACTGATCAGCTGAGGGTCTGACCCTGGGTTATTTTTTAAAGAAAAACCTTTGATTTGTGTAAGAACTTTTGTAATAAAAAATGTATATGACAAAAATAAACACTATATTTTAAAAGTTGCAGTTTATTCCTCCTTAGTTCCTTTCCAAAAGCCATGCAGGCAGACAAACTTGCATGTTGCCGATGACATTTTCCATGGCTTACAGAAGTGTTTGGATTCTCAAAACTTCATCCCCAGGCTGAAACACTGTCAAGTGGCCTGATTTAAGGAGAGTGGTGGGTGTCCATCCAGGTGTCTACCCAAAACCAGTCTCCCAAAATCATTAGGCCCTTCCAGAAATACAGCCCATGTTACTGATGCCAGCAGGTCTCAGAAAACGTGGACACATAGTAAATAGGAGTGCATCTGCCTCAAAAAACCACATAGGCTTACTTTAATTTTATTTTTCAAGAAAAGATTGCACAAAAAAGCTAACACTAAATTTCCAAAACCATGTATGAAGTGCAGCACTGGTGACTACTCTTAGAAAAACTTCACTGATTCTACAAACAGCAGAAACCAATATGCTTTTCTTAGTTACAGTAATTTAACCAAATGCATTAAAACTCTTTTTCTTTTGGTCATTTGATGCTGACTGAGGGCCTTATTACACAGTAAGTTCAAGTGGCTTCTGAAGCTCTAACCCTGGATTGGCTGTACCTTATCATCGTTTAAGTGGCTTAAAACACTTATTATTCATCTTAAAGTTATGCCACCCCAGGGCAGGATTTTCTCTGGTCCGCCTAATTTTGCTCCTATTCCATTAAGGTGTGGCCATTCCAGACTAGCTATTCTACCTAAGTTGAATATCCCAGGATGCAGTGAGACCTCCTGAGTCAGGGCAAGGATGCTGGGATACAGTGGGGCTGGGGACAGTGCTTCTGCCCGCTGCTTCTGCTGGGCAGAGCCAGAGCCACAGCCCTGGAGCACCCAACAGTTGTGGTGCCTCCCATACTGACTGTGCTTCAAATGCCTGGGCTGGACTCGGGCTGTGATGCCTGCAGGGGGGTGGCAGGCTGGTGTTCACCCCTCCCACTGACCTGCAGTTGAACCTCCACCCAGCCCCCCACTCATCTGCAGCATATCCCCTGCCTGGTGCCTGTGCCCTCAGGACCCAGACACACACCACAGTGGAGCCAGGCGGCTGGAGCAGGGCAGAGCTCGGCAGCTACAGTGCAGCAGGCGGAGACCAGTTCTCACTGACCCTGCGCTCTGCCAGGCTGTGCAGGGTCTGGCCCCTAGCTTACCCCACTTGGCTCACTCAGCAGTGGTAGCAGTTGGCAGACACCTGCAGCCCCGAAGCCCCCCATAGCAGCTGTATGGCTCTGGGCACAGAGTGCTGGGCTCAGCACTGCCCATCTAGGCTGCGGCTGCACAGAGCAAGTGAGGCTGCGCTTGGTCACAGCCACTACTCAAGCCCAGCAGGGGTGGGAAGTCCCATCCCTGCATGCCTCATCCGCCACCCCCCTGGAAGATTCCTGGACCACTGGACCAGACCCTGCATAACCTGGTGGAGCATGGGGTCAGTGGGAACCAGCTTAGGCTGCTGCACTGCAGCCATCAAGCTCTG